>NC_090923.1:850724503-851027534 GCF_040938575.1 Ambystoma mexicanum
TCATTGCCAAAACCAGCATTGGGAGGCTGCCTAGAGCTGCGCCTGGTGGTGCGTGCGGAGCATCGGGGTGGGCTTGACTGCCGCGAACTGGCGGACGAAGAAGGGGCAGACTGTCCAGGTGGTGGTGGTGGTGGGAATTGGCGGTCCATAGCATCCGCAATACGTGTGAGGACCTCCCGAACTCAGATGAGCTCCCCACAGAGCCTGTCTGTGCATGCCTCCATCCCCTCCCTGTACTGCCTGGATGTCTCTGCAATCTCCTCCCTGAGACGGGCAGCCTCCTCCACGTGCTGCCCAACCAGCACAGTGAGACCCTGTTGCCACTGGCTGATGCTGGCCAGGTCAAGGGCAGTGTCGGGCTCTGGTGGTGTGGCTGGTGTGCATTGTGGTGCAGGCAGGTGAACAGATGGAGGCACCGGGGGGCTACTGAAAGCTCCCATGTTCTCATCACCAGTGACGTTGGAGCCAGGTGTGTGTGGTGGTGATGGCTTGGGGGTTCCAGGGGGGCTTGGGGTGTGCATGCCAAGGTCGAATTCTGTTGGGTCCTCCACATCAGATAATGGAGCAGTGGCTGCCGCCTCTCCTCCCGAACTCGCTGCAGCTGATGGTGGTCCCTCGGTGGCTGTGATCGGTGGTGGTGAGTGGACCTCCGGAGGTGGGGCAGTTGGCTTTGGTGTGGCCTTGGCAGTGGCGCTCGACCGATGTTTGAGACTCTGCAAATAGAGCCTTGTGCCTTTTCCCCTGGATGTTGTGGGGTGTCCTCTGTGGGCTGTGGCCTTTTTTTCTTCTGCGCAGGGGGTGCCTGGGATGCGTTCCCACCATCGCCACTGTCTGTATGTGACCCTGTCGGGGACAAGAAGGGGGATGGCATTGGTTACGGTTCGATGTACTTAATGCAGGATACATCATCAATGCAGTTGTGGGCATTTGGAATTAATTGTGAAGGATGCAGGTGATGTGTCAGTTCAGTGGCTCATCCATGCAATGTTCTGTGTGGCACTTGGCTCTGTTGATGTGTGCATGTGTGTGTGTTTGGGTTTGGCACTGACATGGGCATGGTGGGATGCATGTGTGGCTGTTTGGCCATCCATGAGGTGATTCTGGGCTGACATTTGTGGAGACCAGTAAATTCACATTGCATACTTTCATTGGTGCACTTACCTCCATCCGAAGTGCCTGCCACGCCATGCTCCATCCTCCCGACTCCCTCGATGCATTCAACTCCTATGAGGTTGGCACATGTCTCCTCCCATTCTTTTAGTTTGATCGGCGACCCCGATCCACCGGCTGTGGCAATGTTGTGATTTTCTGCCAAGATCATTCTGACCCGGAGTCTAAGGTCATCCCATCTTTTCCGGCACTCACGTACATTGCGGGTGCTGGTGCCCACAGCACTTACTTTCAGTGCCACCTCCTCCGAGATTGCTTTTTTTTGGAGGAGTATCTCCCGCCGCATGTCGTTTGCGAAGACCACTGCAGCATTTTCAGATAGGGTCTGTGTCAGCATTAGTAGCTCCTCAGTCAAAAACTTTTCTTTCCACTGGCAGTCAGTTGTTTTTTTGAGAGCCTTGGGCATGGTGTTCCAGATATTTTCCAACAGCAAAGTCTTACAAACAAGTCCAGGGGCAGAGGATGGCAATGGGTGTGTTTTTAAAGATGGCCGCCATGCTCTTTCCCGTTCCTGTGCGATGACGCTGTTTCTGGTTCCGCTATTTAACGGTCACCGCTATTAGCGGTGACCGCTATTTGCATGCTGCGTCAAGGCGGAGGTGCTATCTGCACTGTCGTCGAAGCCGGTAAGGGACTATTGGGGGAGTTTAGCGGCATGGCAGTTGGGGCATTACCAGCATGGCACGATGCTCGTGTCCGCATACTCGTAATGGTACGCTATTAGCGCCCTCATGCGAGGGCAGACACGTTAAGGGCGCCATGCCGGTAATTCGCGATTTTTAGCGCGCAACGTGTGATGAGTCCCATAGTGCTAAAAGGGTATCCAACTGTAATAGTTAATACCCTTGTGTCAGATTTAGTGCTAAAAGGGTATCCAACTGTAATAGTTAATACCCCTACTTCGGGAGACATATGTAGTGCATGTCATATACCATGATGCATCTGAACTATAAGGGCGAACACCACATTTTAGAGTCCTACTGAGATAGGGGTGCTATTCAAATCAAATTCTATAGATTGGTAACATTCCTCACCCAAATATGTGTACATAATAAGGTTTCTATTAGATAAAAACATTGGGTAGGGGATGTTCCATTATGTCATGATTCAGTATTTTTTGAGTGTCTAATAAATGCATAATAATAAAAAGGTTATGGTTCTTAGTTTTAAGTTGAGTTATGCCCAGGGTCTAGCCTTGCTCATCTTTCAATGAAAGCTGTAGTGTGACCATCGGCAAGCCGAAAAGAGAATTACGCACACTGGCGTTAAACAGGGGTGCAATTTAGCTGCAGTTTTATTTAATTTGTATATGTGTGACCTAGTTAGTCTTGGTAAGCTTAAATTAAACTGGAAAGCCGCTGCGGACAATTCAGTTTTTTTTTTACAGGACGCCTTTTGGGCTCCAAAATATACTAAATCTCTTTGTAAATTTGCGATGGAGTTCAATCTGCAGGCTAATCCTTTGAAATCATAATTTTTGCAAATAGGAAAAGAAAACCAATAAGGTATAATTAGACGATTGAAGGTATAAACGTTGATCGTCCTCTAATACTATGTTACCTGGGGTATAATCTCAAAGACACTGCCTCGGTAGCAATGTGGAAAAAAGAGTTGGATCTGAAAATTAAACTATTAATGTATCAGATGAAGATTATTTATCTGAAGCATTGTAAATTCTCACTTCTTCCAATAATTTAATTTTACACCTTAAAAGTTGAGGCGGTAATACTGTATGTACTGGGCATTTGCCTATTAGATATTTAATCTATCCTTTATAAAGTACAGAGAAAGTTATGGAAACCTTCACTGGGGCTTGCTGCATCAATCCCAAACTCCATAATCTGTCATGAACTTGGGCTGACATCTCTTCCATCAAAATGGCATGGAGATTGATGACTAATTATGCAAAAATATTAATTCCGCCGAGGAACTGTATGAGGATCTAACTCAAATGCTTACCAACTCCAATCCTCCTTCAATGAGGCGTTTTGGGGAAAGAATTAACAATCTTCTAGCCAGGATAAATGCTACACCAATTGAGTTGTCTGCACAAATGCCAAGTGTTTAGAGGAAGTATCAAGACTATGACTCGTGCATGTTAACTGAGAAAGAGAATGGGTCTAAACTTTATAACGAATATGCAAAGTTTGTTAGAAAAAGAGGAAATAGGTCACCTTACCTTATACAATTTCTATGTGAGAAGTGAAGATCATTATAAATACGGTTTAAATTGAATCTAACCATAGAACTAATACAATCTTGGCAGTGCTCTATATCAACCAATATCATGGGCTTGCGTCGTTTTTGCCTGGTATTAAAAGAATGTGAAACCCAAAACATTTGGCAATGTTCTGTCTGTGTTTTGAGAGTATTTGTATGAGGGCCTCTGACAAATGTATTCTAACTAGGGCCTCATTACACGGACGGCAGTAAGGGTTTACTGGTACCAGTGTTTTACCGGTACCGGTAAAACCTTACCGCCTTACTACGAGGTCCCTTTGCGGGTTGGGGAATTTAACGCCTGCTTTTTGCAGGCGTTAAAAACCAACCCGCAAAGGGACCAGGGAGCTAATTACGGTACCGCAATTTGCGGTGCCGTAATTAGCACCTTCCCCATTCCCATTATGCCCTATGGGGCAAAAATGGGAATGGGGAAGGGCAATGGGGGAAGGGGGAATTGCCACCCCACCAACCTTGGAATAGGGCGGTAATTCCCCTTTCCACCAAGGCGGTGCCGGTATTTTACCGGCATGGACCAAGGTGCTAATAGCACCTTGGTCCACCGCCATCTGTGTAATGAGGCCCTAAATCTTGGTTCTGTATAGAACGCTTATGAACTAGATGTATGTGGGGGAATAATGCTGCATTGGTTCTAGTTCTGATACGTTCTGGTAGTAATAAATGAGAAATTATCAGAAATTACAAACGCTTGAAAAAAAGTTCCTCTCACATGGGTTGGAAAACTTACCCTTGATGCTCTTAATTGATGGACGACTTGGCTATGAAGTGTCTATATTGTTTCTGTTTATGTATGAATATATACTGGTTTTACTCAAGGGTAAAGTTGAAAATGTTTAGGAAATTGATATATAGAATTGTATTAGAACCCTCTCATTATAGGATATGAAATTGATTCATTGATGTTTGGGAGTTATCAAAAGTTAGTTTATAAATTGCCAATTAGGGAATTTGTTCAAATTTATGAAAAAATATGTGTGTTTATATATGATTGAGAAATGTATATTTTGTAATGTATTTATTAACTACTTTTTTATGTAATTCTTCAAAATGTATGATGATCTGATGAAATCTAAATTTGTAAAGGTTTTGTATAAACCATGAAAAAAGAGAACTGACACCACATGAACAAAGATATGAGTTCAGAGGATTTGACCCTGTTTCAATGACCTCCTCCACAATCCAAAGCGCTTCAATCACCAAGCAAGGTCAGGATCATCCTTATGTCTTTTTTTGCTGCTAACATTTATTTAGAGAATTGCTTATAAGAAATACCACAAGTGAATGAACTTATTTTAGTGTTAAGGAAATATTGTTCTTCACTCTGAAATTGAGCTCAACTGTTTATCTTCCCTGAAATTCTGAATGCCTGGTCAGTTCATTCCCAGCCTGATAATGCATCTACTTTATATTCCTAGTCAGTCCCATAAGGTAATTTCTACTTCTTAGACCCTCCTCGGAGGCTTGGCGGATATCAAATGTAAATACTCCATACAGTAAATAGTATTACTGCTTGTAGTGGTATTGTTGGAAATGTTACTTTTCGTGAGAAATCCTCCAGGTCGTTTGTAGCACATGTGAATTAAAAATAAAATAATGCATACCGTAATTTTGGAAATTCACATAATGTTTTCATGTTTTCCCATTCACTGTCACGCTCATTTGGAGGATGAAAATGGACTGTGCATAGTAGCATATTATTCCACTTCTGTACACATTTCCAATGCACATCACTGTCAATTCCGTTTTGTACAGAATATTGCAGACATGGTGACAACGTGTGTATCCAGAATGCTCACTTTTTCATTCCCTATGTTTGTCACCATAAACAAATATGCTTCTTCATTTTAGGAGAATTGCTTGTGGTTGCGTCGAGGACAGAAAATAAAGTTTAAAAGCCATCTGGTTATTATGGTGGGGAAAGGATGGGTCCGGTCTACATAAGGGTGCACCTTCCCCCACGGTAGAAATGAGGGACACAGAGACCGTCAAACTGCAACTCGGTCCCCCCGCTGACTGACGTGTCCAGAATGGGTGGCCCTGTTTATTCGCTCCCATCATGTGACGCCTACATCACAGTTCTAAAAGGGGCACACATCACACTCCTTTTTCTAACAAAACACAGTCCGCAATACTTACACCAGGCAATAACATGGTGAACACATAATCACTGCACCAACATTGTAATACACCTGAACAAGGTTTGGCGGTCCTGCAGCCATCGTTAATGGAGTGTTGGTCACAAAGTCTTTCAGATATTCAGGCAGTCTTCGCTGAACCTACTTTGGTTATCTCCTATTCGCCTCGCCACATTGTCATCTGGGGGAAATTCTCCTCCTTGATCCACTGGGCTGTTTTCATCATCACTGGGCATCGATTTGTCTGCGTCTGACTCTTCGCTCTCCGACCCCACCCTAATTGGGATGGAGCAGTTTACTTCCCACATTTCCGTGATCTGCCAACTGCCCCATCTGGTGGAAAAAATTGGCATTACTTGTCACTGTTGCCATGCCTTCAGAATCTGTGACCATGGTACCTTTCTTTCCCACAATCTCCATCGTGTTGGGCTCATGGGGCTGATCTAGCTTCCCTCTCGGGTGTCTGGTGTGTACCAGCACCTAATCGCTGACTTCCAAGCGATGATCGCGCAGGCCTCTCCTGGCACTCTCACGCTCATTGGCCTTCCTCCTATGCTCGACCAGGCATTCCTCAACAATCACAGCTGGGACGCGGCTTGAATGTTCTGCTATTATTCCTCTTGGGCAATGGTGGAATAGGGGTTCGGCTGGGGTGACCCCGGTCGAGCATTGGGGTGTAATGCAGTATTCAGGCAAAAATTGGTACAGCGCATTTCTCACACTCTCCCTGCCCATGTGCAATATGCAACACTTTGTTGAGAGTTCTCATCATTCTTTCTGCCTCTCCATTTGCATGAGGCCATGCAGTTTTTATCTTCAGATGACGATTCTGCAGCCCTGTCAGATATTCTGAGAATCCTCTGCGCTGGAATGGAAGGCCATCGTCTGTACACATGTCTTCCAAAACCCATGAGTGGCAAAGATCCTTTACAGGACTGGGATAACATCCTCTGGTGTGGTAGATTCCACAAATTCCACCACAGGGTATCTTGACCATGGGTCTATCAGCACAATGAAATGGATCTCCAGGTAGGTGGACCCAGGTCCATGTGTACTGTACCGCATGGGATGCAGCTTCCTTCCATGGACTCTATAGGTGGATCTCTTTGATGGGGCAGTGCTGCTTGACACCAGACACAACTGTGTATAAACTCTTCTACCATATCATCAAGTCCGGGGGAACCATACTTTTTGTCCGGAGCAGGGCCTTTGTGTTTACCACCTTTGTGGGCTAGCTCCAGCATGCATGGTATTAGACTGGAGGGGATAACCAGCCATGATCTTCTCAACACCACTCCGTTCTCTAGGAATATCAATTTGGAGCATACTCCCCACATCGGTTCCAGGGTTCTCCTCACATCTTGTGTGTGTTCTTTCAGTTTGTCAAGTACTCTGTTCCACCCGCCTCTGGTCCCGGCTGCCTGCAGCAGGCGGAGGCAATCGTCCCCAGCTGCCGCCCTCTGAATTTCCACGATGGACATGGAAGTTGGAGATGCAGCCAACGATACATTGTGTAGGAACTCTTCCACATTGCTTTCCACCCGCACCTCCACTTCATTCCTTGATTCTCGGTGGTGTCGGGAGAGGTAGTCTGCGGAATTGGTGTCATCCAGGAAAATAGGTCAGTTTGACATCATTTTCCCGCAGGGCAAGCAGACACTTCTCAATTCTAGCTGGCAGTTTTGACGACGACCCCAACATTCTGGGAATCAGCAGCTTCTGGTCGGTGACTACAGTGACAGATTTGCCACATACATACAGATGAAAATGCCTGCAGCCCCACAGCACCGCTAGTGCCTCGTGCTCGATTTCTGAGTATCGCTGCTCTGTGTCTGAATTGTTCGAGTTGAAAAACGCCATTGTGTCTTCCGCCATCAGGTCACTCCTAATCTCATCGAAAAAGTTCTGCTCCAACGCAGGCCCTTCCAGATACCCCCTTTCTTGGTGAGATTTGCAAAGGGGCTCAGAGAGTGTGGCCAAAATCGGGATTAATTCCTCCAGTAGGTGACCATCCCCAGAAAACTGCACAGCTCCGATGCATTTGATGGTGGCCTTGTCGTTTGTATGTTCCTCACCTTTTCCAGTGTTAGGGAGAAATCTCTTCTAAGGCTAATTTCCCTTACCTATCGAGTCCCCCAGCAGCTTTGCTGGATTTGAAGGGTTTATTTGTTTTCTCATGCTAAGAGTGAGACCCTTTTTCCCACTCTTAGAAAGATTGTTAGTGTGTGTTTTAGGCTATCTTGTGTGCTTATGGTCTTTGGGGTTTTTCTCACCCTTATAGGAATCATCTTTTTAAAATGTGTGGTACAGAGCACCCTCCGTGCCGTACCACAGGGGTGTCGTGGCAACCCCCAAACATAGACTCCATACCCTGGGACTGACTACTGTCTCCAAGGGCATGTAAAGTCCCCATTGACTTTACTAGTCAATAATTATGAACTAAACCAGTACACCCATCTTACTATAGAAGTACTGGAAAGGGTTAATAGTTTTTCCCTAACATTCATTTTCAAGGGGGTACCGTACAGTCTCTCTCTCAAAAGTATCTTGCTGGTGGCAGTGGTTACTACTGTAAATATTCAACCATAAATATTTCCCTATGGGATTTTCCCATTGTTCGAGGCTACCACTTTTACTGTCAGCCTCCAAAGGCCATTCTAAGGCCTGTTGTGTGCCTGTTTGGAGCCACAGGAGCCAGGGGCCACAAACTCTGCCCGTGCTGCTCCAGGTAAGCCACCTGCTGCCTAGAAGCGTCTAATTTACAACGCATTACTTACGCTCTTGTCTAACTAATTGCTGCCACCCCACACGGCCGCACATGTCTTTGCTGTCCTTGCCTATAATGTGCCACTTGGATACGTCCCATCTCATCTCCTGTCACAGACTGCAATGCCTGCCCAATTGCCATTTTGTACCTAGAAAACTTTATACTGTGCCCAGTAAATTGTGATGCACTGCTGTTGGCTGCCTAATTGGGCCATTTCGCATCTAGATGCCCCTGTACTGCACCTACCCTCTTGATAAACTTGATCTAGGTACCCATGAACCTATGCATTTAAATTTGCCCCCCATTGCGCTGCTAATGAATCGTCTCATGCTTGTATAATCTGATCCACACCCGTACACACTATAACTACCATTGCTGTGTCCACGTACTTAGACCCTAGTTTTCTTGGTACTACTTATACCTAGGTGCTCATGGTCTCTCTCAGTGTGTCGTGCCTCATGGTCGCCAACGGACCTCTTGAACTGTGTTGTGCCTTATGGTCGCCAACGGACCACTTTAACTGTGTTGTGCCTTATGGTCGCTAACGGACCACTTTAACTGTGTTGTGCCCTATGGTCGCCAACGGACCACTTGAACTGTGTTGTGCCTTATGGTCGCCAACAGACCACTTTAACTGTGTTGTGCCTTATGGTCGCCAACGGACCACTTTAACTGTGTTGTGCCCTATGGTCGCCAACGGACCACTTGAACTGTGTTGTGCCTTATGGTCGCTAACGGACCACTTTAACTGTGTTGTGCCCTATGGTCGCCAACGGACCACTTGAACTGTGTTGTGCCTTATGGTCGCTAACGGACCACTTTAACTGTGTTGTGCCCTATGGTCGCCAACGGACCACTTTAACTGTGTTGTGCCTTATGGTCGCTAACGGACCACTTTAACTGTGTTGTGCCCTATGGTCGCTAACGGGCCACCTTGATTGTGTTGTGCCCCATCATCATTAACAGACCATGCACTCTAGCCCACACTGTGTTTCTTGAATATCACGCCCTCTATCACTAGGCGCAGCCCCAGCTTCAACCAGCCACCTGCACTATACTTTTGTGCCACCCTAGCCAGACATCTCAACCAAACAAGGAAAGTAAAGTGCATCTGCGGACCACACCAACTACCATGTGCAGAAACTTGACCTCCTCGACCCTCCTAGCTACAATCATGACCTTTGCTACCCTCAGCTCTCGCCCCCCCATTGATAGAAACCTGAGACTCAGGGCAAGGCTACCTTGCATTTACGAACCTAAAAGAAACAGTACGAACAATACTGCTAGACTCCCATCTTTACAGACACACATGGATAAGCAAACTCTAGCTACAACACCTTTAACTCCAACCCTAACTCCTACTCACCCCTACCAAAAGATACGCCAGAGTCAAAATAAGCACACAAAAAGACTCGTAAGTCATCCCATTCCCAACAACACCCTAACTCTTACTGGATCCCTTTTCAATGCCAGATCCATGGTAGCACATGCAATTGAAATTGCTGACATACTGAACAACAGTAGCATTGACTTCCTTGCCGTAACAGAAACCTGGCTCCATGAGGCAGCAGGACCCTCACTGATGTTAGCCATACCTGACAACTACCAGATCCACAGAGTAGACAGACCTAATGCTAAAGGCGGTGGCCTAGCAATCATCGCGAAAACCACCTTGCCTATCCGACTCACCACCTCACACCCCTGCGCTTCCTGTGAAGTACTTTCAGCAAAAATGCAACTCTCCAATAACCGCACGCTAGCCATTCACCTGATCTACAGGCCCCCAGGTCCCCTGGGAACCTTTGAAGATGACCTTACTACCCTCATAGCGAACAATACCCAAAAACACTCGCAAATGTTGCTGATGGGCGACTTCAACATCGGCTTCAATGAACCAGGCAATAAAAATGCCCTTTCTGTAACAGCTATCCTAAACGACCAAGGCCTTACCCAAAACATTCTCTCCCCCGCACATGTTAAAGGCAGAACCCTTGACTGGGTCTCAGAACTCAACTGTAACATCACCTCCATCACCCCTCAACTATGGACCGACCACTTTCTAATAAATTTCACTGCCACACTTTACCTCCCCAGCCCCAAGACTATCAAAATGATACCACCACTCCCCACCAGAAATAAAAAAGATAATACTACAGAAAAACTTATCCCCCTCCTCCTCCCCACTATTAACCGTCTGAAGGACAACACTGACCCAGATACACTAGTAGACACCTTTAACAAAGCTATGTCTCACGCACTAGACACCCTTGCACCTGCAAAATTACGCAAAGCTAAGCAAGAAGCCCACCTCAACGCCTGGTTCACCCCCCACCTTAAGGACCTTAGAAAGCAGAAACGAAAACTCCAAACCATCTGGCGTAATTCGCCCACTAACGACAACAAAGCCAAGTTAACCCAAGCTACAAAACACTACAAGTCTGAAATCATCAACACCAAAAGAAATGTATTCAATGACAGAATTACCAATGCCAAATCGAATACCAAGGAACTATTTGCCATCCTCCGGGAAATGGAATCCCCTATCCAACCATCTGACACGGTCCCAAAGGACAAGATATGGTGCACTAATATACAGAATGCCCTATCTAACAAAATCTCTACCCTCCAACTTAAAATAACGAACAAAAAAGACGCCCTCTCTTTTACTGATCAACAACTGCCTCCAGTAACTGAACCTACCACTATCCCCCCTTTTATCTTTAAACCGATCTCCATCATCGACACTGAAAAGGCCATCCTCTCACTGAAGCCCTCTAACTGTAAGGGCGACAGCTGCCCAGCTCAAATAATAAAGGACGCTGCCAGAGACTTAGCCCCTTTCATCTCAAAGCTCATTAACTCATCCTTCAAATCTAACACAGTGCCAGCCAACTTAAAAGAATCCTGGGTCCTCCCCTTTCTCAAAAAACAAACCCTCGATCCTTCTATCCCGACTAACTATAGGCCCATTACCACAGTGCCCTTCCTACTAAAAATTATCGACAGAGTAGCCTATCTCCAAATTCAAGAGTACCTAGAAGCTTATCATCTACTAGGCTCGCGCCAATCGGGCTTCCGCCCGCTCCATGGCACGGAAACTGCCCTGATAGACCTCAAAACCAAAATTGAGGAATTTAAGGATAATGGGAAAACAGCGTTGCTACTCTTACTGGACTTGTCAGCAGCTTTTGATTTGGTGGACCATGCAGTCTTATGCAACCACCTCAAGCTGGCTGCCAACTTCACAGGAGACGCTATAGCTTGGGTCCAATCCTTTCTAGCCAACCGGACTATGAGAGTGTTCTCCTCCACTACCTGTGCTGACCCCATCCAAATCACATGTGGAGTCCCACAGGGTTCCTGTGTCTCACCCACTATGTACAATATCTTCACCAAGCCATTGTTCGACAAGTTGGACAGTCTGGGCGTCACCTACACTAATTACGCAGATGACACCCAGATCCTCATACCCCTTTCGGGCAACTACGAAGTGGACCTGGCTCTGGTGAACAAAATTTACATCCTCATTCAAGCATGGGTGGCCACACATGGCCTCTGCCTGAACGACGATAAAACTGAAATCCTGCTCCTCGGTTCAGACCACAAACTATCCAAACTCACCCCGGACTACACCTCATTTAACATTGATAACAATACTATTAAGGTTATGCGCGAGGTCAAAACGTTGGGTTTTTACCTTGACTCAGCTCTCACCCTCAAAAAGCAAGTGAATTCCCTCGCCTCCTCAACCACCTACACGTGTAAACTCATCCGTGCCGCCAGACCCTTCCTGTCCAGTGCCAGCTGCCTCACCTTGGCCAATGCCCTTGTCATGTCTAGACTCGACTATTGCAACGCCTTATACTCAGGTGCCAACAAGTCGGTCACTGACAAACTCCAGAGATTGCAAAATAACGCTCTTAGAGCAGCTCTGAACATCCCACGCAGAGAACATATCTCCAAACATCGGATTGAAGCCCATTGGCTAAAGATAAAGGACAGAATCCTTCTTAAAACTATCTCCCTCACTTCTAAATGCCTCAACAATCAAGCACCCCCCTACCTAGCGGAAAGAATCAACTGGAGACCCTCTAACCGACTGACGAGATCTGCCAATACCTTCCTACTGGAAGTATCCAGATTCAAACTTACCACAGCGGGCGGTGCAAGTTTCCCAGTTAGAGCTGCACAATCATGGAACACACTCCCACCCGACCTTAGATGCCCTTTACCCTACACAAGATTCAGATCCTACGCTCTCAAATGGCTGCACAACAACGACATGCAACGTCCCTCACCCTAGTGGTAACGGCACAACCTGTTATAATGCTGCTCTCTTTGCGTTTAAACTTGATATTCTATATGCATTGTATCACCTACTGTAACCAACCACTGTTTTTCTGTAACAGCCTGTGTCAGGCTTTGTAACTAAGTTTTGAGTCCTCTTGTACTGCTGCGCCCAGATGCCCACGGGCTCGGAGCGCATTACCAAATAAATAAACAAACAAAAAACAAACAAACAAACAAACAAACAAACAAACATACCGCCAGTTTATTTTTACATTACCTTTACTCCGGTAGGTTTTTATTGCCAGAACTTTAATAATATTTCTTTCTCGCGTCTTTCTCTGTAATCCTAATCCAGGTCAGGGATCCTTTGTTCGTCCTTTTGGCGGGCTTCTGCACAGAAGCCCTCATTTCGGCGCCACTGAGTTTGGGGTAGTCAGGATGTGTGGGAGGGGGAATAGGCACCCTGGACAGGGTTGCCTACGCAACCCAAGTCGCACTCTGCCCTGATAGGCTGGGGGGGTTCTCCAGCCAGGAGAGCCACCCCACCGTGTGAGTGACAGGTAGGCTGTATGAATGGGGGTCTTGCTGCATAAAAGCAGGGTCCTGCGGACTGGAGGACAAGACATCGCCACTGGAACTAAGAAACCGAACAGGAGAGAAGCTCAAGGCATCTGCAACGATTAAACCCACGGTGAAGCCCTGCTGCAGATCCTCACCACTTTTCTCCAACGACTTGAGAAGATCTTCCTCTGCAAGAGTCTTCTTCCCTTGAGCTGGTGTGGCCAACCAGTTTGCCAATCATCTTCCAGGACCTGCCTTGGTCAAATCGCCAGTGCCCTGCACCCGGAGACCAGATAGCCAGGCACCCGTCCACCACGACCGCGATTTAAAGGAGCCTACCTTTTATTCGTTTTGGCATCACCACAGCTTGTTTCATCCCTGGGCAGTGCAGTAACTTGAACCTTACTCCACGACGTGAGTCTCTCTTCCTCTGCTGGGTCTCCCGAATTGCAGGAACTGCCAGGAACTACCGCCACCACCGGAGCCTCTTCCACTTTAAAGACACATTTTTCCGCCAGGCCTCCCGTTTCGTTGGGTATCGCTAAAGGTGTTTTAATTCCTTTACTTACCTACTGGGTTGGCTGCCCCTATCATCTAACATTGTCTTTCACCTTCTGCAACCGCCTTTTCAAATCGTTAAACAAAGACTTGACTGCAACTACTAGAACAGTTTGATCCTGGGCACATTGCCTTGTATCATTGACTCTGGCACAGACCTATTGACTCTGGCTAAATCTGTTACAACTGCCTTCTGTAGACTGCTTCTCACCAAGAAATGTGTTGGTGCACCTAACTCTGATAACCACCTTTTCCCTTCCCCTTTTTAAACTTGTGAAGTGCCATTTTGCTCGGTTTTCACCTCAGTATTGTATATGCTAAAGTATTGCCTTGCCAAACTTGTTCACAATCTACTTGGGAAGTGTTGCTGGTGTGTTAAAGAGTCTAAACCTGTATGTCCATTCCCTCCCTTCTGAGAAATTGTTAGAGTGCCATTTCTGCTTGGTTTACACTGTGCCGTTTTGCTCAGTTTTCACTTTTGCTCAAACTTGTCTACAATTTAATTAGGGAGTTGTGTATACTTTTCACGACTGATTTAACTTGCTTTAATGATAGTGATTTGTGTGTGAACATCAGAGTGTGTAAAATAAATATATATATTCTTTCTGATACAAAGCTTTGGTCAGTGTTTCCTTGTTCCATAGTACTGAGGCCCTAATGTGTAAACCCTGAATACTGCTCATCTCCCTCTTGAGATAAGTCTGACTGCTTAGCCACAGCTACCACCTAAATCTGTGTGGTATGGACTGATACCAAAGGGGATTTATTGCATATACCTGTAGTCTTAATCTTCTGTAGTGTTCTCCCTGAGGGAACTGCACAGGATTCTGCCTAACATCGAGGTCTGGGGAGATATAGTCCTCTGGGAAGACGAATCTGAAATTCCTGATATTTTTCTCTAGGAACGCACACTTGTCCTTATGCAATGTAAATCCAAGCTGTTGAACTCTAGCACTTTACCCAGTCTTTCAAGATGTCATCACTAATGTTGATGGGCCCCTTTAAGCCAGCCAGGGCACTTCAGATTGTATTCTGAAATGCCTCTGCAGCTGAGGATATGCTGAAGTTAAGGCACTTCTAGCAGTAGAGCCCCTTGTGGGTGGTGAACGTCGTGATGTAACAGGATGCAAGCTCCAGTACCAGCTGGTGGTACCCTGAACTCATGACCAACTTTGAAAAAACATAGCTCTTTGAATGTCCGCTAGGATATCGTCAAGTGGTGGCCGCATATCCACACAGATGCAGATGGCATCAGGCTGTCTTGGCTTGTTGGCAATTACGTTGGGCGAGAGTCATGGGGTTGGACTCTAAACCTCCTCAATGATGTCCAGGTTGACCAGGTCAACCAGCCCTTTCTCAACTTTTCCCCAAAAATGGAAGAGCACTCGCCTGTGCTTGAGCGCTATGGGCTGGATTCTAGGGTCAATATTCAAGAGAATTTGGTCACGTACACTACGGAAAATTTGACGAGCAGCGTTAGGATGTCATGAACATATCCTCCAAAAGCAAAGTTGACTATGCGCTGAGCCTCAGCCGCAGCACATCCTAACAATGTTACCTTGCTCACCCTGCTGACAAAGGAGCTCCTTTGCTGTGATTGTGGTATTTTCGTGGCACACTGGTGCACCGAAAACACCCTCCAGTGGCAGAGAAACACATGCTCCAAAAGTGTAAATCTGTACTTGAGTCTCCCTCAACGGGGGCACGTTTGATAGGCTCTGGTGGTGGTCATTCGCCATGACACACACAGATGCCCCTGTGTCCACCAGTGCAGGAATTTGAGACCCACAAACTTCGATGGTGCACATTGGCTGTAGACATTCTGAGGCTTTGATCACCGACACACTCGACACTAATAACACTTCTTCCTCCGTTGGTTGGTCTTCATTGGTGGGCATTTGATCTGCTATTGCCACTTTCTGCGCTTTCTTAGGGGAAATTGTCTAGATGATCCCACCGGGCCTTGCACATGAGTGAATGTGGAACAAAAATGAACAAACATGAAGTGAATTAACTTGTGTTTATGATATGAATGTAGAATATATTGAACAAAGTAAAAAAAACTGTATGAATAACACTAACAAATGTGTACCTCACAATAATTATATGATTTGAAAAACTGTGGGGCCAACTGAACTTTAAGCGCAAAGGCTCACATAGAAAAAAACTCCCATTTTACAGAGTAAAGCATGTTGCACTGCTTTGTATCATCATTGTTCTCTCTTGTGGCAGACAGAAACATGTCCAGGTGTTTCACCCAGGCTGATGATCTGGGACGCAGGGCTGAGGGAGCCCCCGACATGTTAAACTCCTGAAGAGGAACAAGGTCTGGCACTGGACTACGGATTCTGGCTGGCGGGGCAGCATTAGCGTTTCCCCCCATCATGAGTTGTGGCGCAGGGAGTTTCTGTCCGGGTCATTTGTAAGTTGATGGGCTCACGAGCACTCCGCCAGAGGGGAGCTGCAACCCAATAACCTGCAGCTGCAAGTGAGCTGGTGGGGTGAGGATGGGTGAAGATCAACTTCTCACAACAACAAAGACTCCTGGCAGTGGATGCGGGGTGAACCAGCACAGGAATTGAGTATCACCATATAGAGTTGGTGGATGGTGGACTTTTAGGCGTGTCCACAGTAACAGGGCACCAAAGATAGGCCATGGGAGCAGTCCTTCGATCACCTTTGTACATTCCGTCACCGACAGGGAAATGAAAGAGGGAAAAAAATGACAGGCGCACTCACCCTTTGGGGAGGCCACTGTGAGCAGGGCTTGCAAAAACACATACGGTGCTGCATGCAAGCTTGCTTGGCACAGCAGTCCTGGAGCAGGTCCTTTTGTTCGAGGCGCCATGTACCCATAGCGGACCTCCTCATTGCCAGTGTGATGGGGGATGGATGGGCCCGGTCTAGATAAGGGCGCCTTCCCCCAGGGTAGAAATGAGGTATACGGAGACATTCAGACTGCAACTGGGTCCCCGTGCTGACTGACGTGCCCAGCACGGGCGGCCCCTTTTATTAACTGCCATCATGTGACGTCTACGTCACAGTTGTAAAAGGGGCACGCACCACAGTTATCTCTCAAAAATTGTAACTCCACCTCTTTGTGTGAAGGTAAATTTGTTACTGCATAAGAGGCATTTGATCCATAATCAGGCAGGTGGTACAAACAGCACATATTTGAAAATATCTCCAGGAATTAACATTTCAGTCATAGGAACATAGTGTTAATCTCAATGCCCTTCAGTACCAGCGTTTTACTGATGTGTGTGTGTTTGCCTCATATGTACTATGATCATAGTCCTCTTACTATCCTTGACTGTGATACACAGCTGGTTAAGAATAATACACGTCATCAATTTCAGCCTGCCTCCTATACTCTGCATCCTTAAAAAGAACATGTTGTGAAATCATTGGGGATGTGTGCTCTTGGTCAGCAAAGTAAACTCCTTGTCATAGCCTGGTGCTGTTTTTGCATCTTCATGGTCTCTTTATAATATATTTGCACTGGTGCATCTGCAATTTTACGTAGTGTGAGTACTGAGCGAATATTGCCTAATGCTAGTATCAGGCCTTATTAGCACTAGATCAAATATTGTCCTTGCACAAAAATGATTTGTATGAATATGTTTTTTGCACTAGAGCAGCTTTTCTGTAATTAGGGTGAATTTGACAACACATTTAGCACCATTTTTGTATGCAAGGCATGCATGAAATGTTGGACATTAGCATAAAACAATGTATGCAAAGATGAGCATTTTAATTGAATACTTTTAATACGTGATTGCCTCATTTTGCTGCAGAGAAACTGCTCCACTTTTATCTCGTTGTTGTTTAAAGTCAAGCAAAACAGAAATGCAAAGGATTGCTTTTGGCAAGGGTGCAAAAGTCCTAACCTTTTTGATGTTATTAGTAATAAAAGTGTGTTGGTAATCCATGTTAGAAATGGTGGACTGCTAACCCTACCCCACCTTTCATCAAACTCCATGCCAGAACCATAGTGTAAACAAAGCAGGTTCAGACGCCCCTGACGTTTGATGTCTGATGCAACCGCCAAGTCACAACAGTGCAGATGTTGCATTTACATCAACACCAAAACTATCATAATTATGATAAACTACCCACATGGTGGCAGGATAATATGCAAATATAAGCCCTACCTATTTGGGCATGCTGTTTGTTAGTTCACATTGCTATTGAAGCCACATCTGATTTGCAACATACCAGTGCCATTCCAGTGCATGCAGGCAGCTGTGAGAGTCTTTGTGGATTTCAGGAACCTGCCTGTCTTCTTTCCAGTGAATGGGAGCAAGGACAGGATGATTGCCTCTCTGAACTCTCTGGGATGAATGGTAATTGCTCTCTGGCTAGATCTGGGATCCCCAAGCTGAAGATGTCCTGAGAGCCTGGGTAAAATGATAGAAGTCCATAACAAAGGCCTGCCTCACACTAGAGGGCTTCACATGAGAGATCCATTCAAGCTGCAGACTGGGAAATGGGGTTAGGACAGTCAGAGAGCACAAGTGGGTATGCAGAATGATTCCTCTAGCATACTTTTCTGTGGGCTTTTCACATTTTTCAGTCTCCTCCACTTTATGTGGAACAAGGCACTCTGGTTATGACATCATAAGGCAAGAGTACCTTGTCACAAGGACAGGGATTGGACCCCCTTAAAGCAGGTTTGCTTTTAGACAATCCCCTGTGTTGTTGTTTCCCTCGGATTAACTTTTGAACCTTGAAGGAGATTAGAAATATTTAATTTGGACCACTTTTGAGAGAGTTGATATTTCCAAAGCCCTCGTCCACTGGGATGAAGAAGCAGTGATACAAGGCAGAGGCAAGCTATGCTCCCTACACGTTCACATGGCACATTAGGGGCGACTTTGCTGAGGACCAAAATCTACCACTCTTCTAGAAAACCCTGCTAGTCTGGGAGAGCGGAGATTGAAAAGGACTCACCTGGTCTTTTAGTGCCCTGCAGTTGGTCACAAAGCATCCTGAAAGCCAGAACAGCTATGATCCCTGTTTTCACCATTCAAACCAAACTGAACAACCATTAAACCATAGCTGACACCTTTGAATCATGGCAACAACCGGTGTTGCCTTTGGCACCCACTGGAACCTTGACTGCTGCCCCTTTGAACTGTTTCACAGCCGCATCACACCAAACAGAGCATGTCACCTGTTTGGTTAGGAAAACCAGCTTGCTGGAGAGGATGACGTTGAACTGCTGCAGCTCGAATCACATTTGAACATCAGGATCACAGCTTTCAAAACGCCAGACTTGACTTGAAATGCTGCAGCATTGCCTCAGTCACTGACACAAACCAGCAGTTACCAATGTCTTGAACTGAGTCAACCTTTGAACCGTCTTTGGTGAAATGCTCATGCTCGAACCCTGCCATCAAACCACACTGAGCACCCACTTTGAGCCTACTCAATGCTTGCTTTCCACTTGAATCAATACAACTCACCACATCCCAACTTGGTTTGACCACTTGGTATCAACGGTCAAGCCCTGGCGTGGCTGACTACTTTCCTCTCTGATCAACCCTCCCAGGTCCAACTTGGATCCTTCCTCTCCTCTATTTCTATCTCTACCTGTGGTGTCCCCCATGGGTCTAACCTCTCTCCCTGGCTGTTCAACCAATAGCTGGCACTTCTTGCCCACCGCATTAGTGCTCTCTGCCCCACCTTTCAGTGCTATGCGGTCGCCACTCAGCTCATTTTCAGGCTACCTTCAGCCACCTCTTCTCCTTCTCTCATCTCTGACTGTCTGTCTGCTATCCAGGAGTGGTGTGCTGCCAATTATCTCTGCCTTAATACCAGTAAGACTGAGATTATCCTCATCGGCACACCCGCTCCCTCCTTTCCTGTCACTCTCTGGCCCTCTTCCTGCTCCCACTTGCGAGGCAAAAAACCTCAGGGTCATCTTTGACTCCACTCTCTCCTCTCCTCACATCTCTGACGTCTCTAAGAAGTCACACTACCAGCTGCACCTCCTCAGAGGTATCCTTCCTTTCCTCCCCCCAGAAGCTCACTGTCTCCAGAGCTCTGGTTCTCTCTAGGCTGGACTATTGCAACAACTTCTTTCTAAACCTGCCTGCTTCTACTCTCTGCACTCTGCAACTCATCCAGAACAGGACTGCAAGACTTGTCCTAGGCCTCAAGCCCAGGGTGCGTATCTCTCCAGGACTGAAATCTCTGTACTGCCTCCCAGTGGCTGCAAGGATTAAGTTCAAAGCCCTCTGCATTGTCCACAAGGCCTTCTGGGGCCTGGGGCCTCAATACCTTCAACTCTCTCTTATTAAATGTCTTCCTGCCATAGTCTACGCTCATTCGCCTCCTACTCCTTCAGGGTCAGTCGCTTCTCCAAGCAACAAGTTGGTGGTAGATCTCTTTCATCGGCTGGGGCCTCCCTCTGGAACAGTCTCCCTGCCTCCCAGAAACTTGAGGAGAACCATCTCCGGTTCTGGAAGCACCTCAAAACCTTCCTCTTTGCTTCTGCTTTCTCTCCTCCTCTCCCCTGCTGAACTCCTGGCTGAAACTGCACTGGTTACCAGGCCACCCTCTGATCTCAGGCCCAGGTCCTCTCTCCCGCCAGTTGCACACCTGCACTGCCTTTCTAGCAACCCCCGCACTTAAGGACTGTTTTCGGTATCCCTACAGTCCCCCACCAGCACTTGACACCTGATGCCGGCACTTACCCTTTGCACTTGTCACCAGCTGGCCGCACTTCTCTTGTTGTTTTTATTTATTCTATTTACCCCATGTAATGCACTGTCCCCACCCCCTATGCTGCACTTTTACACTTCCCCCTTCACCTTCACTTGCACGAACTGAATGACACCTGGTATCGTTGGATCGTTATCTCTGTATTCCCTCTGTTCCTCCTCCCTTGCAGCGTTGCGCCTTAAAACACTTTTGTATAGGCGCATTATAAATGCCATATCATATCATATCCACAGCACCCCGAAGACTGGTTTGACACCATTGAAGTGCCTAACATCAGAATTAGGCCCTTAGAAGGGAACCTGTCTCCGGGGCCACCATTTGGAGCCCTATAGACTTTTTAAGTTCCTTTTGCACCGTTCTCCATCATGATATATCCGTTCAATCAACATTGTTGCATTTCTTGTTAGTTTCATCCCTGACAAAGTTCCAGAGTGCTTCTATATTCCTGTTCTGAACATTTTGTCTTCTTTTGTAGGGGCAGGTTTTTTGATACTGCTTTTAATAGTTAGTTGTACATTTACTGTGCTTAATTAAAATATGCATGATTTTATAGAACCTTGATTGGGAATGCCTTTATTTTGAAAATTGTGTACTATTACTGTTTGAGTTGCTACTGTCTCACATTCAAACACCTTCTAAGAGTGACACCTTCACTATGCGTACGTTACCAAAAAAGCCAAAGGAGGCATATCTCGTGGCTTTGCCTGCTTAACATTTATGATGGGATCACTGTTGGTGTGTAGACATGTGTGCGCTGAGTAGGCAGTTTAGCCACTACCCATTCTTGTAAACCTACAGAGCAGAGGATATTTCATCACAAGAATCAGTTGCATATTACAGGTATTACGATGAGACAGGGGTTACAGTTTGACCCAGCGCTAGTGATGAGTCATTCAATGAACACTATAATTTTAAAATAGTTGACCCTGTTACACTTGAAATGACGCATTTTTAGTGAGAAAGCGTTTTCATCATCACAGCCACTTTCATGAGAAGGTGTTCATGGATGTACTATCTATGGCATACACAGATTAAATAAATAACCTTTTTTCTTCAGATTTCTTTAATGCAACATTTGCATACTTGTTTTTTCGCAGAACATGTTCCTGTAAAACCATTGCACGTAATTTGTCATAGCCAAACCTGATGATGTTAGGCCGGATGGCCTACAGGAATGAGGACGTGACACCGGAGGAGATTGGAACGTCTTACTTTATTCAGCATTAACTACAAACTAACTTTCCCGCTTTGCTCCTCCCTGCGCCCACATCATTCCCTCGCGTGGTCTCTGGCTTCCTTAAAGGGATAGTCTCATAACATCACCCCAGACAAATGTCCTGACAAATGTCCTGACATCAGGCTAGCACTCCTCGACTATGCAAGGTGGTCTTCTGATGATCCGATGGGGCCTTTCACTCCTCTCATTACTCATGAGCATCTCCACCACTCCCATTCATTCAGTCGGCAGTGACGGGTTTCACCTGGGGAAGCCCCTGGTCATCTCTGGGTTCTCAAAGCTCAGGGTCCGGATCCGTAGGTTGAGGTCTCTCATCTTCTCTCTTAACCAGGTGTTTGAATTGGGAACTGTTTCTTGTGACTTCTTTGTCTGCGTTCTCAGCCGTCACCATGGTGCCCTTGATGGCAGTGACGTTGAGTGGCTTAGGTGCGAACTGGGCATCATTCTTCTTGGAGGTCGCCTGCTGTACCAGAACTTCATCACCTATTTGGAACTCTTTGGGCCTTGCTCTTCTCATGTCTGTGTCCGCCAGGGTTTTCACTTTCAACTCGGTGTCTCTTCTTATGACCTCGGGATCTCCACCCTTTTAGGTTGTCGGGTGTCGCACGATGTGGGTGCAAACCTCGTAATGCATCATTAGCTCTGCAGGTGCCTTGATGGTGGCTTTGTGTTTTTTTTTTCGATAGTCACAAAGTAAACAGCACAGTCCTTGATGGGGGTCAGTGCCCTCGATGCAAGCTCTCTGCATCTTTTTCTTGATGGAGGCCATGAACCGTTCGGCCATTCCATTTGCCTGGGGCTACCTCGGGGTAATCTTCTGACGGGTGAAACCGATCTGTTTCGCGAAGGATGCAAATTCATGACCACTGAATGGGGGCCCTTTGTCGGATTTGATTGTGCCAGGGATTCCCCATTCGCTCAAGACTTCATCGAATGTTGCTGCTACTTGGGCGAATGCAGTGGTCGCTACCTTATTCTTATTCAGGAACCTTGAGTGTTTGTCTATGAATAGCAAGTAGTAATACTCTACCGATTCCATGCCCATATAAGTCAACTGCTACTCTCCCATGGTTAGTCTGGGATGTGCGTTAGTTGGGGCAGAACTGGGGCCTCCACTCTGGCTGTGCATTGGCATGCTATGCAGTTCTTTACCCATCTGTCAACCATCCAGTCTAGGAAAGGAAACCACATATGACATCGGAGCTGCCGCTTCGTGTTATCAGCACCTCTGTAACCCTTGTGGGCTGTCTTGATTACCTCTGCTCTGAGCGTCACAGGAATGACTAGCCGCCATCCTCTCAGCAGCATCGCATGGTCTTTCACATCCAGTTCCGTGTGTATCCTCGCAAGCCTGTCCATCTCGTCGCTGCACACCCCCGGGTGGTTTAGACTGGCACGCTGATAGTCCTTCCACTTGTTGTTTTGCATGAGGCTGCTCGCTAGCACCATCGATGGGTCTGCGGCGGATGCTGCTGCAACCATCTCCAGTGAAATTGCTGGTGGGAGTGCCTTGGAAGCCACATAGTTTATATATTCAGTGTCGACATCTCTGGAGATAGGCAGCCTGTTGGTGGCGTGACAGGTAGTTCGCCGGGTTGTTTTCACACATAGGCCTGTAGATGATGTCAAAATCATATTCTTGTACTCTGATGCCCCAATGTTCCATCCTGGGGGGCATTTCAGTACGGGGATTTCTGAATAGGGACAGCAGGGCCTGGTGGTCTGTGATGAGTGTACATTTTTTTCCTATGATAAAGTTGTGAAAATGTTCACAGGCCCAAACTGCTGCCAGGCTTTCTTTTTCTGCCTGTGAGTAAGCGGATTCAGTTGGGGCCAGTGCTCTGCTTGCATAAGCAAAGATGTGTCTGGAGTGAGTGTCGACCCCACACGTCTGGGCGAGTATTGCACCTTGCCCTACGGGACTAGCGTCCACAATGATTTCCATGTGAGAGTCGGGGTCGAAATACGCCAGGCGACAGGCTTCTGCCAGCGCTGTCTTTATAGTGTCGAATGCCTCTTGTCACTCAGCCGACCTTGTAAACATGGTGTCTTTCTGCAACAGGCGTCGTAGAGGTTCTGTGATGGATGCATAGTGGGGGATATAGCGAGCGCAGTAGCCTGCCATCACCAGAAATGAACGAATGTCTGCCACTTGCTGCAGCTCTCAGAGGTCGGCAATGGTGTTGGCCTTTTTGGGGTCCAGCGTCATGACGTCCTCAGAGAAGATGTGTCCGAAGAATTTTAATTTGGTCTTACTGAAATGGCATTTATCGATGTTAAGGTCAGGCTCGCTTCTTGGATGGTGGTGCAAGTTGCCAGCAACGCTGTGTCGTGCTCTTCTCGGGACTTGCCGAACACAAGGATGTCATCACTGTGGTTCAGGTCCCCCGTACTAGTCTGATAATTTGCCTCATGGCTCTTGGAAAATTTCGGGAACCGAAGAGATGACAAAATTGAGGCGCCTGTATCAGAATAAAACATCATGTGTGGCAAAAGTGGTGAGGCCCCTTGACTCGGAGTGCAGTTCCATCTGGTGGTACCCCTGATTGAGGTCCAGTTTAGAGAATATCACAGACTTATTTAGCTGGACAATCATGTCTTCAATCCAGGGTCCCGGGTGTCATTCCCTCTGGATGGCAGTGTTGGCTATCTTCATGGCCACACATAGTCTTAAACGCCCACCTTCTTTGGGCACAATCCCCAGAGGTGAAACCCACGGAGTCGGTCCTGTTGCTGGTTCAATTATGACATTGATGAGCAACTGATTGAGCTCTCTTGAAGCTGCTTCTTGCAGGTGGAATCCTACCCTCCTGGTTGTTGAGGGATGGGTTGGATCCTGTTGTCGATATATAGTTTGATTGGGGAGCCTTTCAATTTCACAAGCCCTTTGCAGAGTATCAGGATGTCATTAGGATCATCTCTTTTGTGATGAGGGTCTTGTTGGTCATCATGCAAATGTTCTCTTTCATGTTGCTTGATGGTACGATTGTTTGTATTATGTCCCCTTCGTGGAAATGAATGTCGATGAATCCTAAACTGGACACGGTATGGTAGCACAACAGGCATCGTCCTTTTGTCATGCTCCAGATTACGTGAATGACTGTGGCTGTGGTGAGTCCTTTGTGTATGAGTTGGTGCTTGAAGTGTCGGATGGAGTGAAGGGGGAGGCTTGTGCCCCATTGGAAAATCTTTGACTTTGTTTTGGATAGCGTTGGTCTTTGGGAGATTTTATGATATGATATGATATGATATGATATGGCATTTGTAACGCGCCTATACACAAGTGTTTCAAGGCGCGACGAGGCAGGGATGGGGGAACAAGGAGAAGACAGACAATGATCCTACTAGGCCAGGTGTCATTCAGATCGCAAGTGCAGGGGTAGGGGGAAGGGAGAAAGTGCAAGGGGAAGGGGAGGGGGGAAGTGCAGTACAAGGTAAGTAGAATAAAATAAATAAAAAGGGCCAGCTGGTGGTAAGTGCAAGGTAAGTGCAGACAAGTGCTGGGAAGGGGGGCTGTAGGGATACAGAGACAGTCCCGCAGTGCAGGGGTTGCCAGGGAGGCAGTGCAAGTGGAGAGTGGCTGGGCCCAGGACCGGGGTTGGTGAGAATGGCCCAGTTGCAGATACAGTGCAGTTTCAGCGAAGAAGTAGCAGGGAAGAGGGAGAGAGAAAGCAGAAGCAAAGAGGAAGGTTTTGAGGTGCTTCCGGAACCGGAGATGGTTCTCCTCAAGTTTCAGGGAGGCAGGAAGGCTGTTCCAGAGGGAGGCCCCTGCCGTGGAGAGAGATCTACCCCCAGCTCGTTGCTTCGAGAAGCGGCTGACCCTGAGGGAGTTGGAGACGGATGAGCGAAGGGCTCGGGAAGGAAGATATTTAGGAAGAGAGAGTTGAAGGTATTTAGGCCCCAGGCCCCAGAAGGCCTTGTGGACAATGCAGAGTGTTTTGAACGTTATCCTCGCAGCCACTGGGAGCCAGTGTAGAGATTTCAGTCCTGGAGAGATACGGTCCCTGGGCTTGAGGCCAAGGACAAGTCTCGCAGTTCTGTTCTGGATGAGTTGCAGAGGGCGGAGAGTGGAGGCAGGCAGATTAAGATAGAGGCTGTTACAGTAGTCCAGGTTTGAGAGAACCAGGGCTCGTGAGACAGTGAGCTTCTGGGGGAAGGAGAGGAAGGGAAGAATACCTCTGAGGAGGTGCAGCTGGTAGTGTGACTTCTTAGAGACGTCAGATATATGAGGAGAGAAGGAGAGTGTGGAGTCGAAGATAACCCCAAGGATTTTTGCCTTGCAGGTAGGAGCACGAAGAGGGCCAAGAGAGGCCGGCCAGAGAGCTGCAGGGAAGGAGGGAGTGGGTGTGCCGATGAGTAGAATCTCAGTCTTACTGGCATTAAGGCAGAGGTCATTGGCGGCACACCATTCCTGGATAGCAGACAGACAGTCAGAGATGAGGGAAGGAGAGGAGGAGGCTGAGGGTAGCCTGAGAATGAGCTGGGTATCGTCCGCATAGCACTGAATGTTGGGGCAGAGAGCGGCGATGCGGTGGGCAAGGAGTGCCAGATACTGGTTGAACAGCCAGGGGGAGAGATTAGATCCCTGGGGGACACCACAGGTGGAGAAAACGATGTCAGAGAGGAAGGAACCCAGTTGGACCTGGGAGGGTCGATTGGAGAGGAAAGAGGTCAGCCAAGCCAGAGCCTGACCAGTGATACCCAGGTTATCACGGAGACGGTTGAGCAGGATGGCATGGTTGACAGTGTCAAAGGCAGAAGAGAGATCGAGCAGAATGAGAACACACGGAGTGTTGGAGTCGAGGTTCAAGAGCAGGTCCTCACTGATGTTCAGGAGAGCAGTTTCCGTGCTTCTAGCAGCTCTGAAGCCAGATTGATGGTCATGAAGACTGCCAACAGATTCAGCATGGAGGTTAAGCTGGGAGATGGCCAGTTTCTCCAGGAGCTTGCCCAGGAAGGGAGTGATGGAGATTGGGCGATAGTTAGCCGGGCAGGAGGGGTCAGAAGAGGGTTTCTTAAGAAGAGGGTGCCCAAGGGAGTGCTTAAGGGGGGATGGGAAGACTCCAGAGGCGAAGGAGTGGTTGCAAAAGTCAGCCAGGGCAGGAGCCAGGGAGTCGATGTGGTCCTTGATAGTTTTGGAGGAACAGGGGTGAACCTGTTTAGACGAGACTTTCATAGATCGGACTTGTCTGGAAACCTCGTCAGCAGAAAAAAGGGGAAAGGCAGAGAAGGAGGGAGGAGGGGTGGCTGCAGAAGGGCCAGAGGAAGAGCCGGGAAGAGAGGGAGGGAGGTGAAAGGAGGAGAGTGAGGACAGGATGTCCTGAGTTTTAGAGATGAAGTGAGAGGCCAGTGCAGTGAAGAGGGCCTGGGAGGGGACAGGAGAGGTAGAGACTGCAGCAAGGTTGGCAAGCTCCTTGCAGAATTTGAAGAGTTCGGCCGAGTTGTTAGATACCGCAGAGATGCGGGCTTGGATAAGGGCTCTCTTCTTGGTGAGAACGGAGAGACGGTATTGCCTTTGGAGCAGGCGGCAGGCCAGTTTGTCAGAGGATGATGAACATGAAGCACGCCATTTCCTCTCTGCCACCCATAAAGTTGACGGTGGCACCAGAGTCAACTAGGAAGCAGAACTGCCTCTCACCAATGTTGACGGCAATCCTGGGTGCCTCTTTCACCTCCCTGTTGTTAGGCAGAATCCTATGCAGTTCCCTTAGGGAGCACTACAGAAGATTACGACTACAGGTATATGCAATAACTCCCCTTTGGTATTAGTCTGTACCACAAAGATTTAGTTGGTAGCTGTGGCTAAGCAATCAGACTTATCACTAGAGGGAGATGAGCAGTATTTAGGGTTTACACAATATGACTACAATACTACGGAACAAGGAAACACTGACCAAAGCTTTGTATCAAAAAGAATATGTATATTTTATACACTCTGATGTTCACACGCAAATCACTATTAGTAAAGCAAGTTAAAACAGTCAAGAAAAGTATACACAACTCCCTATTTAAATTGTAGACAAGTTTGAGCAAGAGTGAACACTGAGCAAAATGGCACAGTGTAAACTAAACAGAAATGCCACTCTAACATTTTTTTCAGAGGGAGGGAAAGAACAAGTTATACAGGTTTAGTCTCTTGAACACACCAGCAACGCTTCCCAATTGGATTGTGAACAAGTTAAGCAAGGCAGCACTTTAGCATCAACAGTGCCTTGGTGAAAACCTAGCAAAATGGCACTTCAGCAATATATAAAGGGGAAGGAAAGGTGATTATACGAGTTTTAGGTGCACCAACAAATTACTTGATGAGAAACAATCTAGAGAAGGCAGTTGTAACAGATTTAACCAGAGCCAAGAGGCCTGTGCCAGAGTCAGTGGTACAAGGCAAAGTGCCTAGGTTCAAAATGTTCTAGTAGCTGCATTCAAGTCTTTGTTAAGCGATGGAAAAGGCGGTTGCAGGACCTAGAAAGATAATGTTAGACGAAAAGGTGGCCAGCCCAGAAGGTAAGTAAAGGATTTAAAACACCTTTAGCAATACCCAACGAAACGGGAGACCTGGCGGAACAATGCACCTTAAATGTGGAAGAGGCTCCTGCAGTGGCGGCAGTTCCTGTAGTTCGGGAGATCCAGCAGAGGAAGAGAGGCTCTCGTCGTGGTGGAAGGTTCGAGTTACTGCACTGCCCAGGGATGAAACCAGCCACAGTGCTGCCAAAACGGAATAAAAGGTACGCTCCTTTAAATCGTGGTTGTGGTGGACAGGTGCCTGGCTATCCGGTCTCTTAGTGCTTGGCACTGGTGATTCGACCAAGGCAGGTCCTGGAAGGCGATTGGCGAACTGGTTGACCCCACCAGCTCAAGGGAAAAAGACTCTTGCAGGTGAAGATCTTCTCGAGTCGTTGGAGAAAAGTGTTGAGGATCTGCAGCAGGGCTGCACCGATGGTTCAGTCATTGCAGATGTCTGGCTTCTCTCCTCTTCGGCTTCTTAGTTCCAGTGGCAACATCTTGTCCTCCAGTCCTCAGGACCCTGCTTTTATGCAGAAAGACTCCCATTCATACAGCCTAGCTGTCACTCACACAGTGAGGTGGCTATCCTGGCGGGATAACCCCCCAGCCTATCAGGGCAGAGTGCGACTTGGGTTGCATAGGTAACCCTGTCCAGGGTGCCTGTTCCCCCTCGCACCCATCCTGTCTATCCCAGACTCAGTGGCGCTGAAAGGAGAGCTTCTGTGCAGACGCCCGCCAAAAGGACGAACAAAGGATCCCCGACCTGGGTTAGCATTTCAGAGAAAGGCTTGAGAAAGAAATATTATTAAAGTTCTGGCAATAAAAACCTACCGGGGTAAAGTTAATATTAAAATAAACTGGCGGTATGTTAGAGGCTGTCAGTAAAAGTGGTAGCCTCGAACAATGGGAAAATCCCATAGGAAAATATTTGTGGTTGAATATTTACAGTAGTAACCACTGCCACCAGGCAGAAACTCTGGAGAGAGGGACTGTACGGTACCCCCTCGAAAATGAACACCAGGGAAAAACTAATAACCCTTTCCAGTGCTTCCATAGTAAGATGGTTTGTACTGGTTTTGTTCATAACTATTGACTAGTAAAGTCAATGGTATCTTTACACGCCCTGGGAGACAGTAGTCAGTCCCAGGGTATGGATTCTATGTTTGGGGGTCGCTACGATACCCCTGGGTGCTGTGTAACACACATGTAAAAAGATGATAACTATGAGGGTTAGAAAAACCCCATAGCCCATAAGCACAAAAATAGGCTGAAACATACATCAAAATACAGCTAAGAGGGGAACAAGAGTCTCACTCTTAGTAGGAGTAAAAAAGCAAACCCCTCAAATCCAGCAAAGCTGCTGGGGGACTCTATAGGTAAGGGAAAATAGCCCTAGAAGAGAATTCTCCCTAACACCGGTCATCTAGGATGAGATATACATATTCATCCTGAAAGTATTGGTCGTAGTCGTCCCCTCCGTAAGGGGGTCCATATTGTTGTTGCAGGGTGTGACTATGATATGGCTGGGGTGGCCCGTCGCATTTGTCAACGAGATGTGGGCCTTGATCATATTTTTTAAAGTTTTGGGGGTAGTCTTCGGGGTGGTGCTCTTCCACCATTCTGATGTAGCGCCTTGCTCCCTGTTGGTAGGGTCTTGTCTGGCAGAATGAGTTTTGAGGAGCTCTTCCGTATGTTCTGTTTTGTGGATGTGGTGGCATTCACAGTGTGGGAAAAGGTCTGCCTTCCCTGCAGATGGACTGAAAATCTCCTTCTCTGCCACAGTTGCCACATCTTTGAGAGAGCACGGGGAATGTCCCTGAGTGAACGAACACCATCCTGCAGTGTTAGCATTGTCTTTGTGCTCTGGGGCCTACTTGGTTGCCACCTCCGTGAGGTGCGGTTCCCCTGTCACTAGGGCGTTGGTTAGCCGGGTCGAGCGCTGCTATGAGCTCATTGTTGTCCTGTTTTTTGCTGGGGTTCCCAGACATCGATGCCGCTTGTTTGTCCACCCTTTCAAAGATCCTTGCTAGCTCACTTACTTCATCTATTGAGAGTGGCTTTTTCAGTAGTTGCTTCTTTAGGGTTTGGGAGAGGCATCCCTCTATCACTCACAGCCTTATTACTTCACCCAGTGAAAAAGCATGGAATTGGCAGTGTGTGCCTTTGACTCTCAGGCGAGTAATGAATTGACTGTTTCCTCGACCCTTTGCGTGCACTGATTGAACATTTAGCGCTCGTAGTCGCGATTGGGTTCAATCACAAGTTTCTTGTTTAGGGCGGTTATCAGGACAGTGAAATACTGTTGTTCTTCCTAGGGGATTGTCTTGACTAGTGTCTTGATTTCAGCGCTGATGATATTAATGAACATGTTTTGTAGATTTGGTGAGTTTTCTTCGCCAGCTGCTTTCATGTAGTTGTTGAAGTTGTCCAACCATTCCACCCACCTCAGGCCTTTGTCCGCTCTGCGGAATCAGGCAGAATGGGGGTGGCATGCGCCACGCGGTCGATGTAGACTTGGTAGGAGTGGGTGGTGGGGCCAGGTCACTCATTGTGGCAGGTGTGGTAGTTAAGGTGTCCGTAGGCCTGCTTGTGCTGGCTTCTCAGTGATGGTCGGACGTCTGGCGCACATGCGGTCTGTGCCTAGGGTCCTTTAAGGCAGTTACTGTGGGTGTGCCAATCAGCACGTGGAGCTCGGCTTCTTATGCCCAGTGTGTTCCCTGGGGTCTTGGGTTGGTGGAGCGCCTGCAGGGTGACACACGCGGTTCCTTTTTTAGCTTAGTGCTCTCTGGCGTGTTTTATGTGACACTGGATATCCCTCTCTGTTCGGTGGGGGTGCCCGTTGAGGATGGAGGTTGAGGCCCTCCTGGAGTGTGGGCCGGAAGGGCCTGTGCAGGTGTATTGTTTTATTTTCAGGGCTGCTAGTGTTCCCTTTCTGGAATGGGGGCCGGAGCAGTGTGAGGAGGAAGCGGTGTGCGTTCCAGGCGGGAACGTCAGTGATGGAGGAGGCACCCACCTGATGCTCCGCGTGAGTATTTGTGCTCCAGCACGTGCACAGAGGGACGGCCGCTGGCAGACTGCCGCGCGGCATAGCACTGGGGTCTGTGTGTTTCACACATAGCAGGGAGCATCTGGACTGCTCCTGCAGCATAACATGGGATCGGGTGTCTTGGAGCTTCGTGCGTCTCGGGATCGAGAGCACCTGGAACGGGATGCGCGCATGCAGCATGGTGGATTGGGATGCTGGACAAGCGGCTGGCATGGTGAGATTACCCTTCAGCTTGGAGAAAAGGCTCTGGGTCACGGGAGACTGCCTCATCGCCAGTTGTTAGGCCGAATGGCATACAGGAATGAGGACGCAACACCTGAGGAGATTGGAGCGTCTTACTTTATTCAACATTAACTATGAACTAACTTTTCCCACTTTGCTCCTCCCTGCTCCCACGTCATCCCTCACGTGGTCTCTGTCTTCCTTAAAGGGACAGAGTCTTATAACAGATAGCACAATTGTTTGCTAGAGTCATTAAATGCAAATATGGAAAATAGCTTTCCCAAGCTGTCATCTTTGCGATATTAGCATTGTAAGTTCTCAACAGTCCTCTTGTGATAAAATGACTACTGCTCTATATCCCAACACTGCTACTACCAGCAGTGATCCCAATCAAAAGGCTGGCGCTCCGGTTGTGTTTACTGGTTGCCTAGCAACCTCTGCTTAACCTCATTCGAGGCTTTTCTGTTTATATTTCGGTTGGCTTCGCCGGAAGCAGAAGCCCGCACCCCAGATGAAGGCACCGAGAATAAGGCACAAGCCTGTCCGTGCCTTTCTGGCCCGATACGGCTACGGCACCCCACTCTGCCTGTTGCTCCACACAACTTTAGTGACTACCGTTTCCTGTCCTACTACAGAATCACAAATGAAACAATTACCCCCGAACCTTCGTATCCTGGAAACCTGCCCATTGCTTAGCCAACCTGGTAAGCGTGCCACATGCAGACATTCCCCTATTTGTGCTCTGCTTTGATACCTAATGTTAAACAGTAGTACGATATTTACGGTAACAGAATTGTAAGAGGAATTCTTTTTTCTAGTATTCTCAAGCTTTCAATTGTTTTCCTCACCCTGCACTCTGCCTTGCCTGTGCGTTTGATACCATTGCTTGTAACCCACCTAATCAGCCTCTACCACCAATCTGACAAAGCCTTTGCTAGCGCTCGCCTTATAACTTCCTCTCCATTTTGCTGTGAACTTAGCTATAGGCACTCTGCCTTAGTTGTACTCCCATACGTGATATTATATGTACCGTTCCTTTGTGTGCCCACCTGTGTTGGAACCTTGTTTACTATTAGACTCTCACCATTATGGCTCCACCATCCTGATAGTTAGCTGTGTACCAGCACGCTTTAGGCCTGGTACTAGCCCTCCCATTTTTTAAGACCAATATGTGCCTTGCTACTTATGAGTGCCATACACTGTTATAGTATTACCCACTGACCAACCAACTAGCCAAAGCGCCCCACCGTTGCATAGTTGATCACTTATTCACTGCCTACTATCATTGTAAGTAATGCTCACGCCAAGTCAACTGTGTTATAAAATGTCATCTTGAGAACAGGTCTATACAGACCAGTACTATACACAGAGTAATCATTTTGAACCCAACCATACTACCTGTACCTTGTGATAACTATAGCAGGTAGTTCCGCCTAGCATTATGCATGCCTCTAGAGTCATACCGCTTATACTTTTATACGTGCTACTATTGCTGAGCTTAGAAGTTTACATACCCACCCCAAACAATAGTGATCACCTAAAAATACCTAGAACAGGTAGAGATAACCTCAGCCCCTCCACAACAACTCCAAATAATCGGCACCCGCAGCTCAGAGCTGCTTGCCCTCCCCCTACCCTCTAGCACCCACACACCCCGCATTGGCCGTCCAATACCATACAGCTACATAAGTCTAACAGTATGGTCTCCAGTCATACCCCTTATCCCATCCCTCTGACCTATTGCAATACTTCTTAAACCAATCTCCAGTGCACACCTCCAACCAGAAACTTAAGACTCTGAGCTAGATTATCCAAACTCCACGAACTACCTACTAAGTCTACCCAATCCAACCATACTGGTACTAATAGTAACACTACTATGAAAACCCCCATCCACAACAAAGAGTTTTACCCATCTGCCTCTCCTATCCCTTCACCCAAAATACACCATGCTACCTCGCCTCCTATACCTATTACTACCACCCTCCCTCATACTAAAACATCATTAAAGAACTCACAGGTTGCCACCAAACGCCATGACATTAAAGGCACCCTAATTAATGCCAGATCTCTAGTAGCACACCTGACAGAAATAGCAGACCTGGTCAGTAGCGAGAATTACAACTTTCTTGCTATAACTGAATCCTGGCTCCAGGCTGCCTCTGGTCCTGCTCTCCACCTAGCCATACCAGACAACTATGAAATTATTAGAGCAGACAGAACCTTCGCCAGAGGCGGTGGTATTGCTCTCATCGCCAAATCTGATTTGGCCATGAGAAACACACCTTCTCCAGCCACTGGTTCCTGTTAACTACTCACAGCTAAACTCCCAATCTCTGGCAAAGACACCCTTACAATCCATCTTATTTACAGACTGCCAGGACCCATTGGAACATTTGAAGAGGACCTCTCTGCCCTCCTCTCTGAGAATACCAAATTGACATCCGAAATACTCCTGCTTGGAGATTTTAACTCAGGATTTAATGACCCCAATGATCACCACGCCCTGTCTATTGCCAATGTATGAAGAGAACAGGGGCTCACACAAAGAATGACCTAAGGCACTCATGACAAAGGAAGAACACTTGACTGGGTTGCTGACTACAACTGCACCACGTCCATCATGTCGCTTACATCTCTAACCTGGACAGATCACTATATGATATCATTCACGATGCCAGCCACTACCCCTAAACTGAAGATTATTCCTATCGCACCATCCCTCCCCACAAGGAATAAAAAGAACATCACTGCCGATAAAATCATTCCACTTATCCTGCCTACCCTTGACCTACTTCCTAACTCAACTAGCCCTGACAACCGAATACATGCCTATAATGATGCCATGACAAAAGCCCTTGATACAATTGCACCAGTTAAGATACTGAAATGTAAACCCAAAGCCCACTTGAACCCATGGTTTACACCCAATCTTAAAACCCTGAGGAAGGAAAAAAAGGAAAATTGAGACCCTCTGGAAAGTCAACCCTTCTGAGTAAAATAAAAGCAATCTGATTAACCTAGCATCCCTAAACAAAAAATAATGTATACGTGCCAAACAAGAATCTTACAATGAGATGATCAATAAAGCTAGCTCAAGTACTAGGGAATTATTTACCATTCTCAGGGAACTGAAAGCCCCTATCCCTCAGATAGATGACTGCCTTAAGAACAAGCCCTGGTGCACCAGCATACAGAACGCCTTACAGAATAAAATCACCCTACTCCAAAACAAAATTGCTGATAAAAAAGCCACTCTACTCAGTATAGACAAACCTAGCTCTACTACAGCAGCCACAAATCAACTCCATAACCAGTTCAAATTCTCCCAAGTTTCAATCTATGAGGTTGAAAAAGTTATTCTATCTCTTAAATCGTCTAATTGCCAAGGCGACGGCTGTCCTGCACAGATCATCAAACACGCTGCTAGAGACCTTTCACCTTTCATAACTAAACTTATCAACTCCTCATTTACTTCGGGCAAAGTCACCTGCAATTTAAAAGAATCGTGGGTACTACCTCTCCTGAAAAAACAGACCTTAGATCCCTCCAACCCGACTAATTACAGGCCCATCACCACTGTACCCTTTTTACTCAAGATTATCTATAAAAATTGCCTAAATTCAAATTCAGGAGCCAAACCATCTCCTCTGCGTCCGACAATCAGACTTCAGATCTCGGCATGGCACCAAGACAGCATTAATAGATTTAAAAACGCAGATCGACGAGCTGACGGACAAGGAAAAAACAGCCCTGCTGCTACTCCTTGACCTCTCGGCCACGTTCGATTTGGTGGATCACCAAGTTCTCTGCAACCATTTGTCCTCAGCAACGCACTTCTCACATAGTGGGGTTACCTGGATTAAATCCTTCTTCAACAACAGGACAATGCAAGTCTTCTCAACACTTGCAGCAGCTGACCCAATACCTATAACCTGCGGTGTACCACAAGGTTCCTGTGATTCCCCCACATTGTATAATATATTCACAAAACCACTGTTTGACAACCTAGATCGTCTGGGTTTTACCTACACTAATTATGCAGATGACACCCAGATCCTCATACCCCTATCGGGTGAGTATGAAAGGGACCTGGCTTTGGTGAATAAAATATAGCTCATCATTCCGGCATGGATGGCTACAGACAGCCTATGCCTGAATGATGACAAGACCGAGTTGCTAATACTTGACTCGACTTCTAACCTTAACAAACTATGCCAGAACTACACCACCTTCAACATTGATGTCAACTCCATTAATGTGGCAAAAGTAGTAAAAACATTAGGTTTTTATCTAGACTCTGACCTTAATCTTAATAAACAAGTCAGCTCCTTGGAATCTACCACAGCTTACACATGTAAGCTCATTAGAGCATGTAGACCATTCTTGTTAATGGAAAGCTGCACCACACTTGCGAGAGCACTTATAATAACCAAGCTGGATTATTGTAATGCTCTCTATCTAGGGGCTAACAAATACCTCATCAATAAAATCCGAACCCTACAAAACAATGCCTTAAGAGTCGCTCTTGGTACCCAAGAGAGAACATATATCACATCTAAGGAGGCAGACCAAATGGCTCAACACTAAAGATAAAATCGTGCTTAAAACCATATGCCTAACGCATAAATGCCTTAACCATGTAGCCCCTACATACCTCTCTGAGAGAATTAACAAACACTCCTTGACCCGCCCTACTAGCATCATCAATTCAGCATGACTAGTTGTACCTAGATTCAAGTTAAAAAGGGCAGGGGGGACCAGCTTCCCGGTCATGGCATCCCAGACTTGGAATGCCTTACCTAGTCCTCTGAGAGCAGACCAACCCTTCTATATATTCAGGTGTAACATCATAAAATGGCTCAGCACCAATGACACCCAAGCCCAGCCCTAGTCCTGCCTATCTAAGCACATACTCGATACAGATTGTTTTGATCTGATCCCTAAGCTGAATTTGAAGTTTCCCACTGCACCTATGCATATGTATATACATTCTTGCATATGCATTTACTGTATTTTCTCTGCACCCTTTTGCACTATTACTATTTTTCCATTCTATGTAATGGTGGAGCCAAGCTCAAAGTACTCCTGTATCTTACTCATTTTGTAATCATGTAGATAAATCCTTGCATATGTGTTTATGGTATTTCTCCTGTACTCTTTTGCATCATGATTATCACTCCATTCTATGCATTGCTGTAACCAAAGCTGAAAGTATTCTTGTAGCTTACCTTGTAAAGGCGCCCAGATACCCTCAGGTCAGGTGTGCCATACAAATAAATAAACAAACAAACACACAAACAAAACATACACACCCCAATGGGCATATCTCATTTGCTTTTGTGGTAATGTTTGACCATGTCTACTGGATATGTTCCCCCAATATGTTTCATTTGGACCCATTAGGTGGCCACAGCATTTGGCCATGATACTATACATATCGTTCAGGCCCGCTAGTGTGAGCACTAGATATTTAAAAACACTACCAGGACACCTGCCAATCCCTTTGGCAGTGGACTCTTTACATGATCTTGCAATATCTTTCATTTAGACTCAATAGAGGACCACTACACATGTCTTTTGAACCCAATGGCCGGGGCCTTCGGCCATACCCACTGTATATTTGAAAACACAACTAGGCTACTAGCCATGGCTTTCGGCCGTGTCCACTGTACAAGTTCCCCTGATATGTTTCCTTTGAACCCACGAGGTGGCCACAGCCTTCGTCCGTGCCCACTGTATATTTTAAAACACTAACAGGCCAGTAGCTATGGCCTTCTGCCTTCTGCCGTGTCCACTGTAAATGTTCCCACAGTATGTTTCTTTTGGACCTATAAACTGGCCATGACCTTTGGCTGTGACCAATATACATGTCTTTCAGGCCCTCTAGCCAGGACCTTTGGCCGTGCCCACTGTGTATTTTAGAACACAACCAGGCCAAAAGACTACAGCCATATCCACTGTACATGTTCTTCCAATGTGTTTCTTTTGTACCCAATAGGTTGCCACAGCCTTTGGCCGTGACCACTATACATGTCTTTTGGGTCCACTAGCAGTGAACACCGCCACAGCCCATGCCCACTATATATTTTAAAACATCTACTCTAACTGTTGTTTTATCACCTATCCTACCTCTCTCACAAAGTCAGGAAAGAAACATTTTAAGAAAGTGCTCCTGGCCTCCAACCCAGTCCTCCCCATTGCTGATACCTACGTCAATGCTTCCGCCAGAAAGACTATCACAGACATCCTCTTCACTGTCCCTTCTCTTGACCTATGGATTCCCCATATGGTCTCTATCATATTCCCTTTTTTCCTCCTCTCCCATTATTGGTGGAAGCAGATGGGAACTTCTCTTAGCATATTTCTCAACTCTAGGTGAATCATGAATGTCTACCAACATGGAACTATCATGGGCCAGAGCTCTCAGACCAACATCCTTATTCTGGATAGATGTTTCCCGTCCCTCCTGAACTTCCTCCCTTCTCCTGACACTCCTCCTAATGCCACCCCTCTGGACTCTTGACCCACACTGATGGATTTACCACATCCCTGTACCCCACCTCGGAAGACCTTTAAAAGTGGCAACCACCTTCACTTAGCTACCCTCAACTCTCGCTCTGCTGTTAAATACTCCTCCAACATCTGTTACCTCCTTGAAGACTTGGACCTTGATGTCCTTGCTCTCACCGAGATGTGGTTCAATGCCAGCTCTGTCACTGCTTTTGACACTCTCCTTCGTAAAGGCTACACAATCCTCTCCAAAACCAGGACTAACCGGTCTGGAGGTGGAGTTGCCCTTGTCTTCTCTGAATGGATACCTCCTACTATTATTCCCACATACACATACTCTTCCTTTGAATGCCTTGTCTTTAGGGTGGGTGTCTCTTCTACCCTCTCGCGCACCCTCGCCACTATCTATAGGTCCCCTGGACCTACCTCCCTTTTTCTCACTGAATGGGCTGAGCTCTCTCCCTCTCTCATGACCTCCTCCCATAAACTTCCTCAGTCACTTTAATATTAATCTAGACTCTCCTGATGTGGCCACTGTTCTTTTCCGTAACCTCTGTGACTCTCTTTCCCTCACAATTCTTCCCTCAGGCCCAACCCGCTCTGCTGGGCACTCCTTGGATGCGTTCATCTCAGCAGACATCAGACTGGGCACATATATGCGCAGGAACCGGATAAAGTCCTTCCTCAGGTAGGAAAGGAGTGTCTATTGCATTACTACAGGAGTCCCACCTAACGCAAAATACCATGGCCATGGTAGAGGAACATAGGGGGACAGTGCTACAGCACTGCTTATTCCAAATATGCGTGTAGGATCCTCACATGGGTAAACCCTGCAGTCCCCTTTATGCTAATGGGAAGGAAAGCGGATCCAAAACGGAGATACCTGATATTAAGGGGCTACATAGAGCAGGTTGAAGTGTGCATAGTCAACTCTTACTTCCCCAACCACGGGATCCCTGCACACCTTACTGCACTGTGTGCTAAAATAGGCCCATACCGGGAATGTTTTTTCATCTGGGGCAGTGATTTTAACTGTGTGTGAGACCGGGAGTTGGATAGATCTAGTCCACCGGTTACCCAAAATGAGGCTGCCACGAGGGCACTGAATGCAGTGCTGGGGTCCCTGGATATGGTAGATGTGGGTAGATGTGTGGCGGGAGCTTCACCCGATAGACAGAGGTTACTCTTACTTTTCCTCGCCGCACCACCTGCACACCAGGATAGATTACCTATTTGTGGGCAAGATTCACCTGGCGCAATTGAATCAGTACAATACCTGGGCAGGTCAATTTCGGACCACTCGCCACCATTGTAGACCTGGAGGATGCGAGATCCCAGGCCCCCTATACCGTTGTGGCACATGCCCACAGAAGCCTTAATAAATCAGGCTTTTAAAGAAGAACTGGGCAGCAAGTTAAAAGAGTATATGGAGAGGAATGTGGGGAGTGTTGAGCAGTGGAGCACGATCTGGGAAGCTATGGAGGTGGTGGTGTGGGGGGAGGTCATAGCTAGTGTTGGAGGCATAAGCAAAAAAACATTGAGACTGGAGCTAGAAAGGTGGGAGGATGAAATAAAACAGAGGGAGTCACACACACATGGAACTCGTGAGGAGGAACTTGAACTGTGCACAAATAAGAAGTTGCTGCCAGGACGCTTTGGGAAGGATGTCAAAGTTCGACTTCTCAGTCAAAACCACTAGAATGCATGAGGGGGGTGATAGACCAGTCAGGCTGCTGGCGTGGCTGTGCAGGAGGGAACACCCAAAACATCTTACCATGGAACTCAGGGATAAATCAGGCACTGTACGCAAACCGCAACAAGGGATGAATGACACCTTATGGGACTTCTACTCCCACCTGTACAGCCATGAACACCAGGTCCCCCAGGAGGACATACTGGGCACACTGGAAGAAATTGGTCTGCCTAAACTGGGGTCAACACAACGCGAAGCACTAGAGCAGGACATAACAGCTGAAGACATAACTGAAGCGATAAGATTGCTTGCCTCGAGCAAAACACCTGGGAGCGATGGACATGGAGTTCTACAAGACATACGAGTCAGTTCTGCCCCGGTGAAACTTGAAGTGTTCACGGAGGCATACGAGAAAGGGGTGCTACCAGGGACCATGAGGGAGACCCTTGTGATCCCGATACCCAAACCGGGAAAGCCAAAAGATGAGTGTGACTCGTGCCGCCCACTGGCAATGTTAAATTATGATGTTAAGATCCTAACCAGGTACTAACCAAGAAACTGAGCAAGGTCATAGGGGACTTGATTCGTATCGATCAGAGAGGCTTTGTTCCAGGTCGCAGCATGGTGTTAAACCTGTGCAGACTACAGCATTTTCTAGCACAGACAGCGGACGCCCAGGCGCAGTTCGCCATACACTCCCTAGATGCCATAGAAGCATTTCATTCAATTTATTGGGAATGGCTTGCAGCAACATTGAGGGAATTTGAGTGTGGGGAACAATTTATCAAGTGGGTGCAGATACAATACACGGCACCAGTAGCAAGGGTTAAATCTGGGAGAATGGTATCACCGGAATGGGACATACAAAGGGGTTGTCCCATTGTCCCCAATGTTGTATATATTAGGGCTGGAGACGATAGCGATCTATCTCCAAAAACAGTACTTGGATGCTGGCATTTGGGTAGGGGGAGTAGGTCACCTGATCTCGCTCTATGCGGACGATGTGCTATTGTACTTGAGTGATCCACACCTGAATGTCCCAGTGGTTCTGGACATATTGGACAACTACGCTAAGGTGTCAGGGATTAGCTTCAGCAAAACAAAATCTTGCAAATTCCTGATAGCAGGTATGAAGGGGAATGACATGAGTGAACTACCGGAGGTCGGCCTCCGGTGGGAGCTGGAATCATTCAAGTACTTGGTGGTAATATACAGCACACACCAGAACAGATGCACAAAGACAACACAATAGTGGTGAAAGGCTTGAGAAAATCAGGTTGCCGCTATCCCAAATGGGCAGGATGGCTATTACCAAAATGATTATCCGTTCGCGATTCCTATATTACTTTAATAATGTATACTGCTATCTTAACGCTTCCTTTGTCCGACTACTGGAAATGCTGTTACGCAAATTCTTGTGGGGTGCGACCCGCCATCAACTGTCAGTGGCCATATTGTTTCTGCCTTACAGAGAGGGTGGGGTACAGAGAGGGTGGGGTGCAACTACCAGACCTGGAAAAGTATTACTTGGCGGCCCAACACAGCCATATAGTCAAATGGTTGGCAGATGAGGCCACATCTGAAACTGAGCCTTTACAAAGTTTGGTGGCTCCTGTAAGACTGAAAGAAATACTGTGGGTGCCTACCGGTTATTTGGGAAGCACTCCCATGGTGGTGACACTGGGGAGGAGGATATGGGGTAGGGCCGCAGCATAGCTGAAACTTGAGCAGCCCTACTCACCTGAGGCACCAATTGCAATAGTGAGATGATGGGAGTGATGGCGCATATATACCTGGGGCGATCTGTACGAGGAAGGGGTTTTCAGGGAGTTTGAATCACTACAAGCGAAGGAAGGGGTACCTGGTGGGCAGTTCCTCTGGTATCAAGGGACTCGAAGGGTGACTAAGGAAAAATGGGAAGGATGGCCTGAAGAGCCGTCACCGAACCCCCTGCTGACCCATTTGTATAGCCTGAATGACGGATGGAGGCCAGTTTCCAGATTGTACAGCTTACTGATAGATAAACCCATCCCCAAAAGCGCGGCACTGACAGAGCTATGCGAGAAAGATTTGGGTACAGACATAACGGATAAAGAGTGGGAACGGATACTGTATACCCCAGAGAGGTATCAAGAAACTCCCATTCCAGATTGATACAGCTAAATGTACTATACCGCACATACATGACACCACACTACGTTCAACAAAGATGCACAGCCACTATGTCCATGGTGCGGGATGGGGGACGCAGATTTGATGCACATGTTTTGGGTATGTGTGTGTGTGCAAAGATTCTGGGTACGAATTGAACGGGCCTGTAGAAAGGCTGGACTAGTGAGATACGAAAGGTCAACATAAGAATGCTTGCTGTGGGCATATCCTAGAGTTAGCAAATACAAGCAAGTGGTCAAGTTCATGGACATGGCATGTGTACTGGCTAAGAGATCAATTGCTATGGCCTAGAAATCTACGGGGGAGGGGGGCCCGCAATATGTACGATGGCTCAGGGAATTAGAAAGATGGGCGGAAGCCGAAACTAATTTATGGACGGATGGGGCACGTAAATAGGGATCCGATGGGAGTGATAGCTGTGTGACCTGGAAGGCGCTGGTTAGAGACATATTCCACCCATCAGATGACAAACCCCCCTGAGAGCAGACAAACTCACTGTATTGTACTTGACCCTAATTTAACAGCAGTCGAGTCGGAACCTGGTACTAGGGAGAAGGAAGGGTACACCCAAGATGGGACCCTGGTCAAAGTACGTGTACATTATGAGACTTGAAAGAATATAATGCCTGACAAGTGAAGAAAGTTGTTTGTTTTGTTTGATTTGTTGTTTTTGTTGTCATTATCATAGCGCTGCAAGCAAAAGAAGTTTCAATTTGATGTAGAACACTTGATTAATGCTTGGTTGTATTTGTAAAAATGCCAATAAAAACATTTAAAAATAAACCAGCTCCTATGGTCTGCAGGTCAGATGTTTATCCAAGCAGAGAGTGGGGGTAGATCTCTTTCTTCGGGAGGAGCTTCCCTCTGGAACGGCTTTCCTGCCCACCTCAGACTTGAGGTGGATCTCCTTAAATTCTGGAAACCTTTCAAGACCTTACTTTTTTCCTCCTCCTTCCCTTTCCCCCTTCCTTGCTTTTTTTTTTTTAACAATTTTTATTATTTTAAACAAACAACACTCCAAACATTTCACACATTGAGGACGTTCATAATCATTATAACACATTACATCCTATAATACTCTCCTCTGTCCTCCCCCCTCCAACCCCTCTAACTTGAGCCATATAATCCATGCCATCCACCTGAGCGCCTTCAGGAGTCTCCGTTATTGCCAATTCATCCCAGTCTTCTGTTTCGTGTATGACCTGGTGGGGGTTTGCCATCGAGGTCACCAGTTGTCTCCAGGCTATCAGGGGACCCACCTCTTCCTCCCCCCTTCTAGTGACTGCTTCGTACCAGACCGCGGTTTCCGCATCAGCCCATTTCAGGAGGTCTGCCCACCACGTCGCCACCCTAGGCCGGTGGGCCGCTTTCCAGCCCATTGCAATTCTACGCTTAGCCAGAATATAAGCCAGGTCCTTCAACTTGCTAATATGCCTTAAGTTTCGTGGTCTAGGAAAGCTCCCAAGCATACATGCCCAGGCTTACCCCACATCAAGCACCACCCCACAGCCGGCCAATCTTGTCTTCAGTTCTACCCAAAATCTATTCACCTCCGGGCACGCCCAGAACATATGCAACAGCCCAGCCTCCTCCTCCGCGCACCTGGGGTATCTCTGTGTAGCCGAGCCGCCAAACTTGGCTATCCTGCTGGGGGTCAAGTAGGCCCTGTGAGTGACATATAGCTGGATCTGCTGGAGTCTAGCTTTTCGGGACACCTTCTTATGGTACCTCTGGGCTCTATCCCACTGTCCATCCGTCATGGGTTCCCCCATCTCTTCCTCCCAATCGAGCCTCAATTGGAGCAGCTCCTTCTCCGCCTTTGTATTCAGGAGCTCATATATTCGAGATATTTCATGCCCACCCTCCGAGACATCATAGATCATTTCTACTGTGGCATCAGGTTCTTCAGCCAGTACTGTTTCAGGCCATCTTCCCAGTACCCGTTTCATAATCCTGGAGTAAGTGGTATATTGGCCTTTATGCACCCCTGTCTCCTCCTGTAACCTCTGGAATTCTAATGCCTCCCCCTCCTGCCATATATCCCCCAGTGTGGCGAGACCTACCGGTTCCCAATATCTGCGGACCCGTTTGATCAGTTGGGAGTCTCCCCCGCATAATGCCACCAGTGGGATCTGCTGAGAGAGCGGGTCTGGGTCACCCACTGTCTTCCACGCCCTGCGCCAGACCTCCCAGCCCAGCACCGACAATCTCCCCATCTCTGCCACCTTCGTTTTGTGCAGCCACACTGTCTCTTTAAGAAAGTACGGGGCAGGATCACCCTGCAAAAGCCTGGCTTCCGCAGATTCCTCTTCGGACAACCACCTAGCTACATATAATAGTTGTCCCGCCAGCTAATATAAATCGAAATTTGGCAGGTTTATGCCCCCCTTATCACACGAGCTTTGTAGTTTCCCAAGAGCCACCCTATTCCTTGAATTGTGCCATATGAAGCCCCTACACCGGCTATGAAGTCTGACAAAGAAACGTTTGGGAATCAGGTACGGGACATTTACAAAAAAGTGAAGCAGTCTGGGCAAGACCACCATCTTGAGCAGTGCAGTTCTTTCCATCATGGCAAGGGGCAATCTAGACCAGAACATCATGCTATTTTTAATGCCTTCCACCACTTTCTCTGTGTTGTGTTTGTGCTCTATCCCTACCTTATGGTATATGTTTATGCCCAGGTAACGAAACGTCTCAGTCTGCCAGGGTATCAGCAGTATGGGCAGTTTTTCTGGTGGGACACTTTTGTATCTCCCCAAAGGGAACACGCTAGATTTCGCAGGGTTAACTAATATGCCCGACAGGGCGACATAGCGGTCCATCACCTCAAGCACATATTGCAGGCTCTCTTCCGGGAAGCGCAGGTAGAGGAGCATGTCATCTGCATACAGTGATATCAAGTGTTTGTTTCCTATCGTACGAATCCCCACCTCTCCATATTGCTGCCTAAGGCAAATTGCCAATGGCTCCAATGCCAGGATGTATAGCATGGGCGACCAGGGAGATCCCTGTCTAGTCCCCCTACTGAGTCGCTACTTGTCTGAGATTATTGTGCCTGTTATGACCCTAGCAACCGGGGAGCTATATAACATCTTGACCCATCTAATGTATCCCGGTCCTATCCCGTACCCCCTCAGGGCCGCCATCAGCCGAGGCCACCTCGCTGAATCAAAAGCTTTGACCGCGTCTAGTGATACAATGGCTAACTCACCCTGGTCTTTCTCCGTTTGGTCAATGATGTGGTGTAGCCGCCTATGGTTGTCCGTGATGTTCCTACCGGGGACATAGCCTGTTTGGTCTGGGTGTATCAGTTTACTAATTACTCGCTTAAGCCTATTGGCCAGCACCCTCGTGAGTATTTTGCTGTCTTGATTCAGCATCGATAAGGGCCTGTAGGACCCGCAGTCCACACTTGGCTTGCCCGGTTTCAAGAGCGGGATGATCACCGCTTCTCTGAGAGATTCAGGCAGCTCTCCCCGTTCGTAGGCCTCTTTTAGCATGGCCAACAACGGCTGGAGTAACTCTTGCTTATATGCTTTATAGAATTCGCTAGGTAACCCATCCGACCCAGGCGCCCTACACGTGGGTAGATGTTGGATCACTGTATCTAATTCGTCTGGAGTGTTTGGGGCCTCCAGATCAGCTCGTTCTAAGTCGTCCAACGTGGGCAGACCTATGTCTTCTAGTGTTTCCAGAATTTCCTGACCCATGTCTCCACCTGTGTCCTCATATAGACTTTTATAGTATTTAAGGAACTCCTCATTTACCCCTTCCTGGGTGTTGCGGATCTGGCCTTCCGCATCTTTGATTTCTCTAACCACCTGTCGGGGTGTCTCATTTTTATATAACCAGGCCAGCAATCTGCCTGGCTTGTCTCCGTTCGCGTCTTGCCTTTCTATGTATTTCTTATAATTCAACTTGCATAGCCTGTCCCAGAGCTCGCTTCTAGCCTTTTGTAGCTCTCTTGTCTTAACATTGTCTTCTTGGGTAGTCCCCCCCCCTCTGCATCAGGTCCTCTAACTCCCTTTCTGTTTCCAGTAATTCTAATTTTATCCCTCCTTGGAGCCCTTTAGATTTTGATATGGCTGCACCCCGCACCACCACCTTGAATGCTTCCCACACCGCTCCCATGGATCGGACGCTGCCAGTATTAATGTCGAAATATTCTGTGATGGCATCCCTCAGGTCCTCCCGAAATCCTGGGTCTTGTAGGGCCTCTGGTCTGAGCCTCCACGTCGGGATACGTGCCCTAGGGGGATGGTGTCGCCACTCTAAAACCAAGGGTGAATGGTCCGAGAGAAGCCTGGCTTTGTATTCCGCACTCACCATTTCTCCCGCTATCTCGGCGGCAGCGAACACATAATCCAGCCTTGTGTGCAGGTCCTGTGGCACTGCGTAGTGCGAGTATTGCCTGTCTGTTGGATGTAACCGTCTCCACACATCCTCCAGTCTGAGGTCTGACAGTAGTGTCCCCAATGCTTTAGCTGCTGGCGTGGGTTTTGTTAGCTTGCTCTCTGACCTGTCTATCTCGGGGTTTAGAGTGCAATTGAAATCACCTCCCCACAGTATCACACCACCCACTAGCGGGCTAATTTGACTATATAAGGACCTAAAATAAGCTGCTGTATCATGGTTTGGGGCGTATAAGTTTATGATGTTCACCTCTCTGTTCTCCAGGAGTCCCTCCACCACCACCATTCTACCTTCCGGGTCAGACGATGACCTGAGCAGCTGGAACGGCACATGTGGTGCCACCCATATGATCACCCCTCTTGCATATGCTGAGTATGTGGCTCCCGTGACTCTACCCTTCCATTTTCTCCTAACCGTCTCAAGCTTCTCCTTGGTTAGGTAGGTTTCTTGTAGCAAGGCTATATCAATCCTCATCCTCTTTAGGTACATCATTATTTTGTTACGTTTAAGGTAGCTATTGAGGCCCCGTACGTTCCAGGTCACAACTCTAAGGTTACCCGATGCCATTGACTTGCTGACGCCCCTGTCTCTTCTGCTTTCCAGGTTGTTCCCGATGACTCGTCGTCTGGCTCATTTCCTTCCCTACCCCAACAACTCCCCCCCCCTTTCCCGACCATACCCCACTGCACACCACACTTTCCCTCCCACCTCCCCACCCAACCCCAACAAATGCCCAGCTCCATCCCTGGATCTCAGGCCCACCCGCGTCTGGTCCCTCCTCGGTGCACCAAGGACTAGGACCCTGCGGGGCGTCACTACACTACCAGTGACCTAACTAAGCTTGATACTATGGGGGTTCAAGAGTCGTCTCCCTGGAGCTCCTAATTATATAAATAGGATTATTCCATGCAAGCGGATCTTGCAAGCATGTACTTTATCAGCATCTCAGTCTCTGTGAGCCTTATACAATACTATATTCTAGTCCCAGGATCTTACATTCTGTCCCCAAGGGTGCCTCAGCCGCTCTTTACTTATCTTCCTCGGCACCTGTCTGGATACCCGATTCTTGGGGGCGGCTCTGCATGTCTAGCCATTCCATGGCGCTCTCTGGCGATTAAAAAAACAAGGTTTTATTCTTGTGGAACACCTTCAGCTTGGCTGGATAAAGCAGCATATATCTATGGCCTGTTTCTCGTAATCTTCTTTTCACCGCTCCGAAGTTCATTCTGCTGCGTTGCACCTGCAAGGTGTAGTCTGGGTATGCAGTAATTTTCGCTGGCCCCCTTTCGATCGTTCCCCCCTTACGGAAGAATTTGAGGATTTTTTTCCCGATCCCGATAGTTCAGGATCTTTGCAATCAGTGGCCTGGGAGGCGTTTCCGGGGGTGGCTTCCGCATCAAGGCCCTGTGTGCTCTTTCAACAGCAAACCCCTGGGTCAGCACCCCACCTGTTATTGCCTGTAGTAACATAGTTTCTACGTATTCCGTGGGATCCGGCCCTTCCATTCCTTCTGGCAATCCAACAATACGGATGTTATTGCGTCTGGCGCTACCTTCCGCTTCTTCAGCTCTATTTTCTAGGTTGCCCACTCGTTGCACTAAGGCGTGAAGTTCCGATCTGTGGGCGGCACATTCCGCCGTGTTCGGGGCCATCTCCTTTTCCAGGCTCCCAGTGCGCTCCGCAAGTTTTCTCACGTCTTGCCCTAGTAAGTTCACATCCTCCTGTACCGCTCCAACCTTAAGGTCCAGCGCCACTTTCAGTTCATTCATAGCCAGGCCCAGTTTCGTCTCCCAGGCAACTTTAAGGTCCGCAATCGCAGCCAGCACCTCCTGGATTGTGCCCGGAGTCTCCTCCATCACAGTCGTAGTCTTGTCCTTGCTCCTAGCCGCCTCTGCCCTGGGGGATGTTTTAGCGTAGGCTTCCAGCGTGGGTTGTCTGCTCTTCGTTCTTACTGTCTTGTTAGACATCGTGCCGTGCTAGCTTGGTGCGGGCCCATATGCAAGCTCTTGCTTGAAGGTCTGTGTGTTGTCGGACTATTCTTGCTGTTTAGGGCCCAACATGACTGTTAGGGGTGTATGTCTACTAGCTGTTGCGCTCTTGGGATGGAATGTGTCTTCTCTCATGTCTTCTCCTGCTTAGGATGGTTTCTCAAGTCCACACCATGTTCTCTTCAGTCACCAGCGCCAGGCGTTCCTCCTGGTATCAATTGGGCACTATGGGCTTATGTGCTGCCACTGCGTGTGTCCTCTAGGTGCCACCACCCGCATCCACTCCTCGCTGGGGCCTGGTCATGGTAGTTCGGTAATATGTTGATTTCCGCTGGGGTTCTAGTGCCAGGCAAGCGTGCCTGGTGGGTCTAGGGGGGCTGAGCGTTCGGGTGCGGCTCAACGGTATGCGCTCACTTCCACCGGCTCCGGGGTACCTCTCGTCCGAGCTAGGCCTGGGCACCAAGACGTCCTCTCCCCAGGCTGCGCCTAGCTTGGTTATTACGGGTGTTATATCCCGTTGGATGCTTATGTCCCCTCAGACCTCTCCCTCTCACCATGGGGTTGGGGAGTGTCTACTTGGACCTGGTGTCCCCAGACTAATCAATATGCATCAGCCCCAGCCGTTGCACTTAAGCCTCTCACCTCACTGCCCTATCAGAGTCGATGCTTGCAGCAAGTCAGCCTGCTCTCTTCTTTGCGGCCGTGTCCCGCTTTCCAGCTGATTGGCACCGCAGCCGCCCATACTGATCGGGTCGTGCTGCCTGCCTGCTCGCATCAGAAGGTGCTGTCGTCCCTGCACCCTGCAGCTGCTCACCCTGGTCTCACAGCATCAGCCCACCTCAACGGTGCTCCTGTATGGTCCGTAGCGCGACCCGGGCACTTGCCTGCAGCCCCCAGGTCACCGCTGAGCTTCCCAATCTGCGGACCGAGGAGCTCGCGAGCGGGCGCTCCAGCAGCCTCGCTGTGCTCCCGGCACCCGGCAGTCCTCCTCAAGTTGAAGCCCACCACTCGCCCCCGCTCAACCCGGCACCGGTGGGGGTTCTTGTGTTCCGGACCGCGAAGTCCGTCCCGCCTGCTGTGGCAGACGCGCGGTCCAAGCTCCAACTGCCTCTCCACCGTGCGGTCTCCGGGGCTAGTTTGCTCCACACGGGGTCCACCAGAGCGTATCAATTATATCAGTGGCACTCCCCAGAGCGTGCGCTTGCCTCGTTTTGCTTGCCCCAACGGTCTTGTGCACCGTGAGCTCTGCAGCAGGTTTGTCCGTTCCTCTCCCTTTGTTTCAGGCGGCCGCCATTTTGGGCCACAGTATCTTCACCCTCCGGGGACTTCACTAGCCTTTATCCGGCGTTACTCTGATTGTACAGGCTCCAGATTATCCACGACTGTTCCTCACATGTTCATAGGCAAATGGTTATGTTTTCGTCATCGTACAGCTAGTACAGCAGCATTTATAATCCGGATCTAAATACAGGATCATCAGGAGCTCCTCGCGAGCAGGTCTGCTTACATGGCCTTGTTTTCCCCCTTCCTTGCTAATGTCCCCTACCACTGTGACTGGAGCCTGGTCTCTTATGTGCATTACAGGGAACTGGCCCTCCAGGCCCAGTCTTCCCCAGCACCTCTTAACCAGCACTTGCCCTTGGGCACCTTCCCCGACCAGCCTGAATCTGGTCCCCCTGTCTTCGCACTTGCAAACCATAACCCTATTTTTCCCCTCTCACTTGCCCTCCAGGGCTCCCCTCAGCACTAGCCCTGTCCCTGTGGTCCCATCCCTCCTGCACTTCTCCCCCCCCCCTTTCCCCTATCCCAGTCCTTCTGCCCTGTCCTACCCCCTCCTCCTGCACTTACTGTCTCTGCACTTGATAGTCCAAATGTCACAAGATTAGTAGGACTATTTATTGTTGTATTTCTTCCCCCTCCCCCCCTTTTTGTCTTGTGGCGCCTGGAAACACTTGTCTATAGGCACCATACAAATGTCCAATTAATAAAATAAGTAAATAAAATACTAGCCATGGCCGTCTGCCGTAGCCACTTTACATCTTCACCTGATATGTTTCTTTTGGACCTTTCAGCCGTGACCACTAAACATGTCTTTCGGGCCCACTAGACAGGGCCTTCGGCTGCACCCACTGTATATTTCTAAAGAATACTAGGCCACTAGCCTAAACATGCTATTAAGAAAACAAAAACAAAAAACAGTTTCGGCCTACTCCCCATGCATTATTCCGTAGACAAAAAAGGTCAATTTTTGCTCACCCACACAATGAAAACTGCATGACAGATTTGGACTATGTTTTGAAAAATCTTGGGCACGAAGCATTGATGAAAGATCCTTTTGTAGTTGGGGGTTATTCCGTCCAGTGCCCCCTTCTCCAAAATAGATAACTATATATGATATGATATGATATGGCATTTATAACGCGCCTATACACAAGTGTTTCAAGGCGTGAGGAGGCAAGGGAGAGGAAACAGAGGGAACACAGAGACAATGATCCTACTAGGCCAGGTGACATTGAGATTGCGCAAGTGCAGGGGAGGGGATAAGGGGAAAAGTGCAGGGGGGAAAGGGGAGGGGGCAGTGCAGTACATACTATGACAGTAAAATAAATAAAGACAATAAATAAAAGTGCAGCCAGCTGGTGTCAAGTGCAAGGGTAAGTGCAGACATCAGGTGTCAAGTGCTAGTAGGGGATGTAGTGATACAGAAACAGTTCCCGAGTGCAAGGGTTGCCAGGGGGGCAGTTGCAACTATCGGGGGGACCTGGGCATGGGAACAGAGGGTAGCCCGGTAAACAGGTGACATTTCAGATTCAGCGAGGAGATCAGCAGGGGAGAGGAGGAGAGAAAGCAGAAGCAAAAAGGAAGGTCTTGAGTTGCTTCCGGAACCAGAGATGGGTTTCCTCAAGTTTCAGAGAGGCAGGGAGGAGAAGAAAGAGATCTACCAGCAAATTGCTGATTGGAGAAGCGATTAACACTGAGGGAGTTTGAGGCAGAAGAGCTAAGAGCTCGAGAAGGAAAATATTTAGGAAGAGAGAGTTGAAGGTATTGAGGTCCCAGGCCCCAGAAGGCTTTGTGGACAATGCAGAGGGTTTTTAACGTAATCCTCGCCGCAACTAGGAGCCAGTGCAGAGATTTCAGTCCTTGAGAGATATGATCCATGGGCTTGTGTCACAACCACCAACCCATGTTCACATACACACACCCAATCATGGGTTTGCCATTCCCACTCCCATAATACAGTGGGGTCGCTGCTCAAGAAGCGTGTTCATGGAGCCATCACATCCACATTCAGTGGAATGCATAGACAGGTATGGGTGGAGAATAATGGCAGAAACTGGAAGGGATTAATGACTTCCTGTTTCCCCCAACATGGCAGAACAATAAGCCAGGCTTCCTTATTATGCACGGTCCAGTGTTTGGGTGCGGCTGGCTATATAAGCCACACCCTTACTTTACACCTCGCTTTGTGTTACTCTGCTGAGAGCAGCGTGTCATTCACTGTGTCTGCAAAGAGACGAAAGAAGAAGCGTTAGGATCAGAAACCGGCACTGCGACCTTGAATCAGCATTTCATTTACCTGGGAACTCCTCTCCGGTATCCTGGCTGGTGTAAGAGGCATCTTCTATCATTCCGAGCTCCAGGTACTCTTGAATCACCTCAGCAGCATCGACATACGGACCGTTGCACCCGGACAGACCGGCACCTGCAAAACAAAGGAAAGCAACAAGTAAGCACATGGAAAAGACGCTAGAACACGGCACAGTTGCAAATACAGCATATACGGACCACTGCATCCGAATAGACTTGCACCTGCAAAACAAAAGAAAACAACATGTAAGCATGTGGAAAAGGCACTGGGAACGCGGCACGGTTGCTTAACTACCATATAACCATATAATATACTTACCAGCATAGCACAAGTGCACTTCCACCATAAGTGCTGGTATGCAGGACTTGCATTGAACACTGCGGTCTTGCAAACATCCCACGCTAGAAAGAAACAAGCACCATAGAAGATAACAATAGCCACAAGAAGGCGAAGGTTTACCAAAGGACAAAACCCTGCAACAACCGAGACTTTACAAAGTCATCGCCACAGCAGGACTGGGCTAGAACTCAAAACTGCGATTCAGTGATGCAATTTGGTTCCACCAGAACGCAGAAAACAGACATTACGCCCCTGCCAAGTGGAAGCAGGACAGAGAGCTTGCCCCCAATAATTATCAGGTGAGCAGGACCCAGGAAAGGAAAGAGAAGAGACAAGAAACACAAGTGCACGGGAGGGAATAAAGGATACCAACGATTCTGCAGACATTCAACCGAGGCTCCAGGCAACCCCGCAGAGACAAGGTGAGCGTTACAGCTTGAGGCCAAGGACAAGTCTTGCAGTCTTATTTTGGATGAATTGCACAGGGCGGAGAGTAGAGGCAGGCAGATTTAGAAAGAGGCTGTTGCAGCAGTCCAGCCTAGAGAGAACCAGAGCTCTGGAGACAGTGAGCGTTTGGGGAAGGAGAGAAAAGGAAGAATACCTCTGAGGAGGTGCAGCTGGTAGTGTGACTTCTTAGAGACGTCAGAGATGTGAGCAGAGAAGGAAATTGTGGAGTCGAAGATGACACTGAGCATTTTAGCTTGACAGGTGGTAGCAGGAAGAGGGCCAAGAGAGGCCAGCCAGAGAGTGACAGGAAAGGAGGAAGCAGGTGTGCCGATGAGGAGAATCTTGGTTTTACTGGCATTAAGGCAGAGATCATTGGCGGCACACCACTCCTGGATGGCAGACAGACAGTCAGAAATGAGAGAAGGAGAAGAGGTGGCTGAAGGGAGACAAATGCCATGTCGAGTGGGCTGCAAGCTTTTAAAATATGCTCTGTGCATGGCCAAACGATGTGTCCACTGGCCCTGGCTGAAGTCCATGCCCTGTGGGTTGCATACTTTGGGCACGGCCGAAAGGCCTGTAGTGTTTTCAAAAAATACTACTACTGGCTACTGGCCTATTAATGTTTTTGAAAAATACAGTGGGCACAGCCAAAGGCCATGGCCAGCAGCGGTTTGTGTTTTAAAATATACAGCGGGCACGGCCGAAGGCTAGTGGGCCATTTGTGTACAGCCGTGCCCACTGGACATGGCCTTCAGCCATGGCTAGGGGTCTGCTTGTGTTTTCCTTTCCGGCACTTGTTGAGAATCTCCAAAGGGCATACACTTTTGGGCCCGTTGTGATCTAACCAGCGTGGAGGGATTCAGTCAGCTCCATACAAGAGCATCTGGGCTCTATTTTGGACTCTTTAGTGAGCACAGAGGCCGCCGCCCATAGTAGATTGTCTGTAACAGAAACCAGCAAACTTGGGAAAACGCTTTAGTGAAGGAGTTGGCTATTTAGGAATCTCCGAAGTGGGCTGGCTACTACCTGATTGACAAAGAAATACATTTGATGGTATTTGAAAACTGGCTACATCCTGATGAAGGCCGCAGATGGTAGTATTAACAATTTAGACTCCAAAGCCGGCCAAAAAACATAGGGCCTTATTCATGGAAATGTGGCCAGAAATTCTGCAAGTGCTGTGCCGAGAAGTGCAATGTGTGAGCCTGCAATTAGAATGAAAAAATATGCGCTCCACGTATTCATGGATCCACATGTGCATTTCTAACAGAAACGCAAAGGGAATCGCGCTGCACGAGGAACACCCACAACATGCCCGAATGCAATACACCCCCTCCCCACACTGCCGTAACCTCTGACACCCCCCTCTCTCTCGGTATCACCCTCAAGTCCAGACACCATGCAACAGCCCCCCTCCCCTCCGACACTACCCCAGGCAGCATCCTGATACTCTCCAACACAACCAGAAAAATGCATGGCTTCAACTCACCTGTACCCCTGTGGTCTTGCACTAGCATCAAGCATGCCTCAAACATGTCCACTGCCAACACAATCAACTCGAAGAAATGTAGATAAATATTGGAACAAAGCATCCACTGTCATTCCCTGGCAGACCTGAATCTGCAGCTCCACAACCATACAGTACTCTATTGCACAAAGCACACTGTGGCCAACCCATCCCCATTCGACAAGTGAATTCAATGGAAAGTGGCATGTGCATATTGGCCATGTGTCATTGCAAAGGCATCAAAGCACAACCACTAAATGTGCTGAGTACAGAAGTAAACCAAATCATACATGGGCCTAATCCACAAATAATGACCAGGCGCATCACAGCTTGAGCATAATTGTCCCGGGTGAAAGCGGTGGCAAACTCGCTCTCAAGGACAATAACATGAAAGGCCTGTGCACGGGTGATGGGAGGCAGTCAGAGAGTTCATGACTCGATGACACAGGAAATGTGGGCTGGCACACAGAAAGAACAAACATGGCACACAATTGCAGTACAGTGTCAGAGGGTGATCAAGACATGAGAGCAGGCTTTGGGTGACTTTGCATGCTGTTGGGCGTGTGAGCATTACATGGGAGTGACACGTCAATGAAAAATTTAATTGCAAGTGATGTGACCAGGCAACCCATATACAATGAGCACAGCATCAACAATGCAGAATACACACTACAGCCAATAGAGTGTGTGCACAAATGCAATCACAAGCATGTGCAAAGGGGACACAAGAACAATATTGGACCTTGAATTCCAACAATGTTAAAGTCTGCAAACATACATGAACTGGTGTCATAAATCCACCATCAAATAATGGCAAACATTTCCACACATCACTACAACCTGACACGGATATACAGCATCTCACACACACACCAGAATGCTGATCCCCAACCACACTAACACACTGACAAAAAACACACAGTGATGCAGCACATGCAAATGCTAATGAAAACATCCAGTGCAACCTCCAGTCGTCTCATGGCCCCACCCCATATGTCAGGCACATCCGCATCCCTCCACTCGTAAATATCACAGTAACAACATCACGCACACAGGCATGCCACAATACACATGACATGCAATGGAGAGATTCACTGTGTGAAATGTCAACAATAAAGGTACAGACAGACACGTTAACTGCATGAAGCGTGGAATGAAAACATTTACAACCTGTAGTAAATGAACAAAAAACTGGGAAGGAAGGTCCAAGCAGTCCAGAGGAAATCATGATAAATTAAATGAAACCTACACCTAAATAATTATATTCATGAAAAACAGGAAAGGAATGTCATCAAAGTCTGGGGCAAAATAAAATTGAATTAAAAGAAATATATACCTAAACATCTATTTATAAAGGCAGCAGTCTAAACCTCATCCCCAATGTCTCTCAACCTGTTGAACAGGGCTGAGTCACATGCCATATCCTCCTCCAGCAGCTCAGCATCCGTTGATTCCTGGAGGGCTTGTAGGGTGGAAATCACATGCAGTTCTGCATCATGTGATGCTCTGCAAGAGGCCTCTGGGATGCTACCTCTCCTCCTTGCCCCAATGCAGCGCAACCTCAGCTCTGGCCACCATCACCTGTGCCCCATGTGCCCGTTGCCTCTCTGCCAACAGCTTCCTCTCATACCCACAGAACATGGAAGATATTGCGGTCAGTAATCCCACATGGTCCTCCTGCCCCAAAGATGCCACCTGCCTCCTTGTGGTGGACTGCCCTGTAACATCTAGCCTCCTCCTTTTTGCCACCTGCTGCTGCTGAGCCTTGTGCAGGCTGCGTTAGTACGCCCTCTGACTTGACGGTCTGTTGGGGAGATTTCTCACACAAGTGCTTAATTTCCTCTACCTTAGAGCCCTCCAGCTCTTTTGCTATATTTTGAACTTTTCATTTTGTGTGTGTTTTACTTTTGTGTTCATTGGTTATGGAGTTTTTAAGCAACTCCAGTGGCATCATCTTTTTCTGTGTGTCACAGCAACTTCAGTGCAGTAGCACAAGGGTGTCTTTCAGAATCCCCAAGGTTTAAATACCTTCTCTGGGACTGACTACTGTCTCCCAGAGCCTGTAAAGTTAAATTGGCTTTACTAGTCTTTTTAAATTTACTGACCCAGCACACACTATCTTCCAATAGAGTGCTGGAGGGCTTACCTAGCTACTCCTGAGTCAAAACACTCATTTAACAGTCAAATGTTACCTTTTACTCTTTTAAATGGCGGTGGTAGTGGTTTAGATCAACTGCCATGATTTTTCGCGACTGCTAACAACGGTAGCTAAAAATCGGGGCTGCCATGTTTTTCAATATGGCGCCCCAGACCTATCTGTAGAAACAGATTCTGGTCATCTTTTTTTGCCATTTCTTTTAGGAAAAGTCCTTCTTCTGTTTGTCTCTGCGTGCCAAACCAGGTCTGGTCCCTTTGTTCGTGCCCTTTTGGCGGGCTTCAGTGCTGAAGCCCTCCTCTGGTGCCAGAGTGTCTGGGGTGGACAGGATGTGAGGGAGGTGCCCGAAACTCCCTGTGCTTAGTCTCCACGAAGAATTGAATGCACTCTGGTGTGATTGGCTGGCTGACTGTCCGGCAATGACAGCCACCCTGCTGGGTGAGTGGCAGCCAGGCCGAATGAATGGGGGAAAACTGTTTAAAAGCAGGTCTCTTGGACTTGGAAAGCAGAGTCGACCGCTGGAACGAAAGAACCGAAGATGAGCTGAAGGAAGAGGACTGCTGCAACTCCTGGATGACCGGTGAAGCCCTGCTGCAGGTCCAAATTGCCTGAAACTCCAATTGACAGAGAAGCCCTTCAAGGTTAACTTCTTCCCTTAAGTTTGGTGGGAACAACCAACTTGTAAGCCACCTGGACACCGTCCTTGACTGGTCGTATTTTCAGTAGAGTGCTGCTGAAAACCGGATAGCCAGTGGGAAGGAAACCAGCTTGTGGACTTTAAGGCACTCACACCTTAAACCGACATCTTGCTACAGCTTTTGGCCTCATCCCTTGGCAGTGCAGGAACCTCCCGATGTCCTCATTCTTGTCCCCACGACTGAAGCCCAGGAACTGCGAGACCTGCTTGAACTGCCAGGAACAACTGCCTCAACTACAGCTTTCTTAATTAAAAAGGTACTGTGCAAACTCGGCCCGGAAATATTTTCGACCATTGAGAAAGTTCGTAGAACTTTCCTCAACTTTGAAGGCTTTTCCTTCTCTAAACATTCGTCAAACATTTTGCCTAGCCAAATTCTTCTAAACTCTGTGGCAAAGACTTAACCGTTATCTACCAGAACTGTGCTATCCTATACAAAGAATCTGAACCATTGAGTTTGGCCCAGGCTTATGAGAAGAATTGCTAGTTGTATTTAACTGAAACCCTTTGCCCTGCCTATGAATGTATTTGGGCTATCTATTCTTATAACCTTGTCTTTTCCTCTCTTTTATAAGTATCTGAAGTGCCATTTTGCTCCCACTTCATTGTGGACCTAAACTTGTTCATTTTCTTCTCGGTTGGATTTTTGTGGTTTATTAGTGTGTGATATTGAGCTGCTTCTGCTAGTGTAATGTATCACTGTATTTGTTGGTCCTTTGTGTAACTTGTTCTGCTGCTCACTTAAACTCTTGAGATAAGTCTGACTGCTCAGCCATCGCTACCCCTTTACTGTGTAGTATGGGCTTGTACCAAAGGTGAAATTGTACTTACACTTGTAGTCCTAATTGTATGTAGTGGTCCCAAAGGGTACTGCATGTGATTCTGCCTAACATGGTCCTCATCAGGTGCATATGGCACCTACGCTGCTCTGTGTTGCCTGCTGTCACTCCATTGCCTGTGCCTCTGTCAGTGCCTCGGTAGGCACGGTGATCACCTCAGCTTCCGTAACAGTGACTGCCCCCTCGGGCAGGGATACAATCTCCACCAAATGGGGCATTGTGAGTGGCACTGGTGCACAGGGGGCCGTGCTGATATGTGGCCCGGAAGGCACCCTTGAGTTTGACTGGCGTACACAGGAGCAGTAAACAAACAACGGAGTCCACCAGGTATCAGGCCTGCCTCCAGCAAGGCAACTGCAGGGTACAGCTCATTATGATGATGGACAAGCAGGTAATGAGTAGCTTGTCCAACATCACGCATGTCTGTAGACTGCCTCGTCTGACCCGCCAGCAGGGGTAGAACATGTTCCGTGATGACTCATCAGCCGGTAATGGGATGTTGGTCTGGGTGTAGGCATCCAGGAAGGTGTGCAGTGCTGTATCAAATGACCCAGTGACAGGATTTTGCACATGCACCGCCATGGTGGCCTGCACAGCCTCCTGCCATGGTACAGGTTTGCAGCATGCACTCCCTCCTCACCACCCCCACCAGACCCCATGGGTTGTGCTACAACGGCCACCTCCTCTGCCTCCACCTCTATCAACCTGGATGCCTCCAGGGTGTCTTCCACTGTGGATGGCCCCCGTGTGCCATGCCCCTGTACCACTGATGCTGGCGAGTCCCCTACCACCTTCACGTACATGGTCTTACCCTCAGCAGCGACGCCCAATGGTACAGGTGCTACCTCAGCCACATCGCTCCACGAAGTTGAGCTCTCATGAGGGAGTTGCTGGGGTCTGTGCCTTTGTCTGATGGAAGGCTCCCTGCATACATGCTCCACTGCACCGCTTCCACTCTCTTTATCAGCTGCAGAAACAGTGCTAAAGTAGACACAGAACAGCTAATTTAATGCACTGGGTTGATGCTGGTGTAGCAGCAACAACCTTCACAGGAACATGATTTGTCAAAAGCACAACCAACAACATCCACAACCCCACACAAGTACATGCAATCGACATCCAAACAGACACAACAACCCAGACATGATGCAAACCACAGTCATGACACATACACATGTAAATGCCTCAAAAAGTGGCCATTGCCCAAACGGGATCCAAGATGAATGACATGTACCAATGGAAAAGTGAACGTCACACAACTGCATCCCGATGCACATCCATGGGAGACTTGTCACAGGGGCAGGCATAGAATTAACTGGTACGATGCACACACCCCAAATGCATGGAAGCACTGAAGTACCGGACCACTGCTTTGGTCACATTGCGGACAAGACACACCTATGCACCCTGACCACCAGTACCCTACCGCAATTGCACAGCACACAGCATGACCGTGCAAATGCCTATATGGGCACCTCTACACAAAATCATAACAAACAACATGCTTCCAGGCGCACATGCAACACATACTTGCCTCAAAAAGCACAGCCACACGTTGGCATGCAATATCCCCAGGTAAATACACATGGCATGCTCACACATTAACTCTGAGTGCACAAGCAGCGCCATGAACAATCACATCAGAGTCCCATTTTAACAATGTTGCAACCAAACAACACCAAACATCCAAAGCACGTGTCACCTCCACACACAGGGTGCATTTTCCAGGGACTGCATGAAGCTGTTGAACAATGATAAACACATGCATCCAACACAAGGGTTACAAACCAAAGATTCATGCACATGCATGAAACACATGCAGCAGATTCTGGACATTCTTGCCACTCGCAGACCTGAGCATGCAACGCTGGGTAGAACTTGGCCAGGACCTGCATGTTGTTAGGTGATAGACTGCACCTGAGAGGTGCACTGTGCTTAATGGTGCGCCAGGCCTTGGTGTGGGCCCTGGATTTAAAGTCTTCCCAGCACTTGTGGACGGACTTGAAGCATCGGACTGCCACCCCTGCTGCGTTTATGGCAGCCATTATGTCCTCCCAGATCTGGTCGCATCCATCCTTGCTGCTTTTCTAAGCTGGGTCGAAGAGGGCATTATAGTTCTCCAAGACCATTGTCACCAGAATGCAAACTTACTGTTTGCTGAAGTTGACAGCACTCTGCCTTACTGACATCTGGTTGCAACCCCTGAGGCAGGGGTGGGTGGGTAAGCTGGTCCTGGAGATGGGGTGTGGAGCAGTAGTGGTGGTATACTGAGGTGGGTGTCCAGAGCATCAGCTGAGATGGTCACAATGCCGGTGACAGGAGCACAGGTAATGGCAGAATCACAGGTACTCACACCGCAGTACATGTGGGCAGGAGGCACAAGCATAGGACTTTCAGCTGCAAATGTCAATGTGTGAGACAGTGAGACAGCAGAGGGCAGTAGGAGGCACGCAAAATAGAAGGTAGTCATGATAGTGGCTCTTCCATATTTCACTACAAAGGCAGCTGAGAACAATGTAAAGGCCCTCAGTGCGTAAGTTACATGACACACGCTCCACGCAGGATGCCTACGTGGATCATGGCAATAACAAGGATACATAAGGACAGGTAAGCACATCACAGGCTGTTTGCGCAAAGGAATGAAGACATAGCATTGTCGTTTCCACGTATTTTGTGGAGCCACGCAATCCGTTCCCTTTTTTTTGTGGGAGTTATTCCTCTGCACATTTGCACATTTTTCTATCCCCATTTCGAGGCACGCAGTCTGTTGCATACACCCTTTTTCTGTTTGTGGTTGCCAGTGCATATCGCGTACCTCTTTTTTCAATTTACGGAGAGTTCCGTGTGTCGCATACTCACTTTTTGTGTGCCACTGCATATCGTGTACCGCATATTTTTCCCATATGGAGTACATTTGAGCCTTGCTGGACCACACATCTAATTTGTACATCACTTAGACTGTTCCCTGTATCACATTGCCCAGGACAATAACTTGATGTGCCTCCCATTCATCCTTTACACCTGTGAAATGAGTGGATAGGCCCCAAGTGTGAAAGGGGGAGGGCGTGGTCGGGCTGGGGGTGATTGTGGTGAACCACTCAGCCCCAGGTGATCAGGGATGTGGTGGTGAAGCATCTGCCTCATCCCCAGGTGGTCGGGGATGTTGTGGTGAAACATCTGCCTCAGCCCCAGGAGGACATGGCAGGCCTCAGCCCAAATGTGGCCCGGCACCTGGATGTCAACGTGGTTCCAGCCAGACATGGGTAGCTCCAACTCCCCCTGCCAGGAAGGAACGACCTGCACAGCAGGAAGAGACTCAACCCCAAGACACGGCACATGACACTGTTCCGCACATGAAGAAGAACTTCTCTGATGAGGAACTGCAGGTCCTCATTGGCTATATGACCAATTACCATCATGACATGTGACTGAATGCGGGGAGCGCACACACAGTCACAAAGGAGGAGAAGCTGACACTGCATGAAGAGGCCATGAGCCAATGCATCCTCATTGAGCAGGTGCAGGGCGTGTCCATCATTGCACCTCCTGTGTTTTGCCAGTAATGGCACATCTGGCTGCATTTGTATGACAGCCCTGCGTAAAGCATGTCCTGTGACATACAGACTCATGTCAATTGGCCATCATACTGGGCGTAGCCCGTGTGGCAGCCATTTGTGCCACATGTGTTTGTGACAGGACACATCCCCCACAGGGTACTCCCCCAGCATATGTGAAACATGTGACACCTACAAGTTGTGTTCATTGCTACATTCTTGTTGCGTTTCACTCTTAACTGATACATCGTTGAATGCACACAAAGAATCACTTACACACCATATCATGCAGAGTTGAATGTTCCATTTGTCACCTGCTCCTATGGGTTTCCTTGTCACGATGCATATCTGAGCTCTCTGTCAACACATATTATTGTACCCCAGAGTGTAGTTGCATGAGTGTCTGCAGACCACATAAACATTGACTCAATTCCGGTGCCACAGAGAGCCTACTCATTGTGATGCATGCTCCTTCTTACCCTCCCTCACTCTGGGCCCACTTCATGTGTCCACTCCCCTCACCCTCTTGTGGATTGGTGCACCATGTTTACATCACCCAATACACTCTCCATCTCTCCGCACTTCAGGGACCTTAACCAGAAGTCACACTTTCAGGTGTACCTACTGATGGGCTTCTTCCTTTTCCACGCCTTCCTGCAGGTCCTCATTGTCTCCATTTCCATGTCCCAGACCAGATTAGAGTGTCATGTGTTGTCTGTGGATACGGATGTATGGCTATTCCCATGTGATGTCATTGAACATTTAAATGTCACATGTGCATTTCTTTTCCCCTGGTATGTGTGGCGACTTGACAGTTCAATGTCCCCTCATTGTGCATTTACAACACTGTTGAATGTCAATGGCCCTCATTACAAGTCAGGCGTTAAGGGTTTAACGGCGCCGTTGGCCCCCTTAACCCTTAACGCCTGATTCACACTTTAAAGTCCAAGGCGCTAAGCGACCCTGGTGCTAATTACGGCACCGTAATTTACGGTGCCGTAATTAGCGCCTTCCCCATCCCCATTATGCTCTATGGGGCAAAAATGGGAATGGGGAAGGGCAAATGGTGAATGGGGAATTACCGCCCCACTCACCTTGGAATGGGGTGGTAATTCCGCCATCCACCAATGGCGGAATCCGGCATGGACCATGATGCTAATAGCACCATGGTCCACCGCCTGTCTTGTAATGAGGGTGTGTCCAGTGCTGGCATGGATATGATTGTGGGTTGGGTGGGGGTGATTGTCACCAAATGCAATGCATCAGATGCTTACTGGACCAAGAGTGGCAATGCCCAATGTCTGATGAGTGTGTGTCCTGCCATTTCTTGTCAGAGTACTCCTTGAAGCATATGTACATTGTTGTCTCTTTTGACATGTATCAATATTTCTTTTTCTGTCCATGTGCAGGTGAGGATGCACCAGATGCAGAGGAGGAGGAGGAATAGGAGGAGGAGCAGGAGGAGGAGGAGGAGGAGGAGGAAGAGGAGGAGGAGGAGTCAATTTTGTGGCAGACCACCAGTGGGGGATGTGGTGTGGTAGGCTTGAGAACCCACTGGTACTCCAGACCATCCAGAGTCGTGCTGCAGACTCTTTAGACTCTTTTGACTCAGATGTCTCTGATGCTGAACAGGATGTGCATGCCTCAAAGAGGGCAAAGATGAGTGCCCCAATCGGTGGATCACTTGGGCCCTTGAGTCTGTAGCGGGGTGGCTAGCTTCGAGGGGCCAGTCAGTTGTGGCACCCCCATTTGCAGTGGTTACGGCTGTAAGGCCATCCTCCCAGAAATTGGTATCAGGTCCTGATGATGTCCAAGGGAGGGATGCAGACCTGCAGCCAATGACAGGGGCACCACAGCAAAGGACTATGTCCCTTCCATCAGGCCGCTATGGGCCCCACACACATGGGGGAGGAATGCAGGCTAAGGAGACAGAGTGGGAACAGCAAATGTTGCCTGCTGCCATACAACATGGATATGTGTTGGATAATATATCTGAGGTAATGGATAAGATGGCCAAAGCCATCACCCCACCAGTGGCCCGGGGAGAGCAACAGCTGCAGGTTATGCGGTCCTCATGCCCTCTCCCACAGACTGCACATGGAGGCCAACATCAAAGGCCGACAAGCTGATCTGGACTGATCTGGACTGTCTGCTAGCTTACCAGCATGAAGATGCACAGGCATGCAGAGAGGTATTGAGGCTTGAGGTGGAGCCACTAGGAGACTGATCCACGATACAGTGATTTTACAGACTCTGTTGCCTTCCGTCATCCAATGCACACAGAAATCAGCAACCTAAATGTGCTGATGCATTCATCAGTGTCACACATGGCTGCCGCCTCTGAAGACCAGGCCTTGGCACTGCGGGGTCTGCCTCCAGCACCACGCCCACCTGCAGATTAATTGCAGGATGGGGATCCCAGCACAGAGAAGCCTCCTGGTCCACCGTTGCCATGGGGTCCATGAGCCCATGGACATTTTTAAACAAATATTTTTCATAGTCACATTTTTTGTCCACTCATGACATGCACCCTGCCCCTCCCCCTTCAGAGTAGACTCACCCCCCTCGTCCATGATGGACAATTATTCTTATATTTTTTATGTTTTATGCCGATGGCTTTTATTTCTTTTTGTTGTGTCCCTTGCTTTGCCATGAACACTTTTTTCTTTAATTTCAAGAACCCTGGCCCAGATGTTGGCATGTGTTTTTGTTCACCCCTTTTCAAGATGGAATGCTTTACATTTTCTTTTTTCTTTTTTACACAGACTACCCCTGTCTCCTGTCTATCTATCGATGTGTAAGCCACACACTGTAAGACATATGATTTTATGTCATTCTCAAATTGCTATAAACCTCCCTGACTCAGAATTCTTACTCACGTGTCAAGTAGACATATCAAATGATTTATTTTATCACATTAATTTTCCTTATATTAACATTTTATACAAAGGCATCACATAAAAAAGCATAACTAAAAATGATTTCAAGGATTATCTCTAGACTTGATTAGTCTTCATCTAGTGACATTTTCACATTTTTTTTCACAAAGTTGTTAAATGCAAACATGTTGTTTCTCAAATTAATATATTTGCGGGATGTAATGTCAACTCATTTGGCCTATATCCGTGCAATAAAGCCCATCCTAGAGAAGGTTTTTCAGCAGGCCTTCATCAGGACAGATGATTAGCTTTGCTTCTGGTCGCCAATGGATCTTCTAACCTTTATTCCTTCCTAATCTAAAATTATAAGAAATTGAGTCAGTGGGTTGGACAGTTTACATTAAAAACTGCTATTATCGAGTGTGGGGCGTGTGTGAATGGTACTGTACGATAGGTGTTATAATGCCTTGTCCCATGTTGTTACAGTGTCTGGCATTGAAGCGGGGACTGCACTTCCGGGGGCGACTCCCTGAACCTTTTGACGGCCCTACTCCCCATGCCTACTGCCAGCCCCTGGACCACCTGTCAAGCATTTTGAGGCACAGCTCCCGGTGGAGGTGATGTGGGAATCTCATCATTCTGGCTCATTCACCAGGTTAGCATGTGCACTGTCTTGCATGTTCTGCCTGTGTAATTGTTCCCCATGGTTTCTGCATGCAGTACACACCTTGTGCAGCTGGTGATGTTCCCCTTGTGTCTTGGTGAATGTCTCTACTGATGTGTTTCTGTACACATGGATGTGTCTGGATGTGCATTTGCACTTCTGTACCAGTGCAATGTTTCTGTGGATGCACTCATGATGTTGACAGCATATTTAGAAGTGATTGTGCAGCACTATTGTCACATTCCTCATTGTCAGTGTTTCATTCAGTGTGGATGCACGCACGGCTGGGCCACATGCATTATTGGTGCATCTGCACTCTAGGGATTTCTGTTCTCCAACACTTGACTCACAGACCGTAGTTATGTCTCCTTACTGCCACCTTTCTACTCCCCCAGTCCCTATGTTGCCTACCGTGCCCTGCAGGTGTTTTCCATGTGCACACTACTCTTTGACCGTTGCCAATTCAAAATCCACGTCCTATTCCGCCCAGCCAGGACACTGGTCAACATGTTCCATTCACATTGATAGACATGTATGCACATCCTACACTGCAGCACTTCATGACATGGGCTCTGGTGACTCCGTTGTGGACATTACTGTGCATTGATTCCACATGACATGTTTGTCACACTTGATGCATGTTGATTTTGACAGATATGCACATGTGTACCCTTGACTGACTACTTCTGTGTTACGCAGTATGGTGATCTTGTGTACATGCTTTTGTACTGTTGGTTACCATCACTGGTGTGTATTCCATGTTTTCTGGTTTTAATTTCTATTTTATGTTTACTGCCACAGTCTGTGGGTGTACATTGTGTCCACACAATTTAGTTGCATGCATGTCTGACATCCTCCACATCCCACCGCTTGGTTTTATCTGGTATCCCTGTGTGAGTTTCAAGTGAGCCCTAGAATCCATGCACACGTACTAGGGCAGTCTCACTCAGTGGGTGTGGTGTGTTGGTGGGTGAATGTACAGCTGCATGTCCATTTGCTGTGTTGTCTAACAGGGGTATAAGTTGGTTGATGTAGGGTAGGGGTATATGCTTTTAGTGCCTTAGTTGCATGGAAGTGGGTGCATGGATCTTGTTGTGAAATGCAAGCCATGGTGGGCTTTTGCCTTGATTTGTGTGAGATTGGGCTAGTGATTGACCCTACATATGTGCCTATTATTTGCCAGTCTTCCCTTGACCGCATACCACTTTTGTCCTTCACAGCCTCTACGTGTGGATATTTTCCTTCTATGTGCCTTCCGTGATCTCATGCCATGATGGTACTTCCAGAGGTATTCATATCACTATCGTCCTCCCTAGGTCCACTTCTCTGTGCCCTGACCAACAGCGATGTTGAGCATGTCCATCCCCATCTCCACCCCAGACAGTGTACTCCATGCTATGGTTTTCACTTGTCCCTTCCTCTCTCTCTGTTGTGCTACTCTCCACTCCTAGGCAATTCTCAATCTATGTTCTGTCTCCCTCTTGCACCCTTTGGTCCTTCTGCACTGGGTGGTCTATGCCTGTTTTCTGATTCCTTAAATGGTTGTCATGGATATCCACTGTCTTTAAGTTGTTGCAATGCATGTCTTTACAATTTGAGGATGTGTTTCCCGGTAGGATGCAGTGTATGTAGGCCAGGTGGGTACCCTGTGCAGGTAAGTGAAGGGCACTCAGGCTTTCACCTGTGGTGTGGTGTTTGACAGGGAGTCTGGCACTGTGTACATTCACTTTTGTTTAACTTGTTTTGTGGGGCACAGGTCAAAGTTTGTGGGTGCATGTGTCACATGGTGTTCCTATGCTCATGTGTCTGTGCATGCTGGTGTTGTTACACTCGTATCATAGTGCCACAGGTAGCAGGATTGTAGTTGTGGGTGGGGGATCTATTTATGGCCCTTCTTGGTGAGTTGTCAAGAGGGTGGCAGGGCCAGCTGCTTGTGGGCTGTGACACATGTTGATGGTTATGGTGGTGTGTTTCCTTGCACATTTCACATGTGTATTGCCTGACACATGGCATCCTATACAACAATTCACAAATATTGATTCATGTACACGGAAGACACTATTTAGCCTTTCTTGGCTGGGGTTCACCATTCTTGGTGTGCGGTACAATGAATGATCCACACACATGACACCATTGATGCACATTTTTGGGATGCTATGTTGTCAACAGACACTAGGTACACTACATGGAGCACGATTTGTTGTTTGTCATGCATGTGCTATGCATGGTGCACCATGAGAATTACAGCAGCATGTTGACAGCTGCTGGATACATGTCAATAATACCTTCTATTCAATGCACATGTGACCCGTTGCTATGGAGTCACAGTGAAGTCTGCATTACCTGGAACTTTCCAGTTGCCTGCTCCCTTTTGTGTGCATTTGTCTTTTGTCTCTGTTTCTCATTGCTTTGTCATGTCTGCCTATGTGTTTCATGCCAGTTAAGTTGGTGCCCAGCCTCCCGGTCTGTCATCTGCCTCTGTGAAGTGCTGCCTTCTGTACGATCATGTCTTAAGTGCCATTGCTGAGTATTTGGGTTCAGACGTTCTTGGACTTCACATCAACATCTCCCCTGCCAGTGTTCACTGCACTGCCCCACTTCTACGTTTATGATGGCATGCCATGTCTTGCCATAGGAAATACTGCCAGGGTGATCCAGCCTTTTTTTCTTCTCAGTGATCTACTTTTTGTGGGTCATATCATTGTCATGCTGACTGTTGCCAGATGCTTGTGTTGAGTATGTGTCATCAGTCTGATAATGGGGTAGGTGTGACATGGCCATTCACTGCATGGCACTCAGGGGTTCAGGCAGTGTGTGGGTTATGAGTGGGTGTTTGTCAGTGTGTGTGTTTTGTGTGTTGGATTTGCATGCAGTGTGCAGAGCTGGCTGCATGTCTGTCAGGACACATGTTGATGGTCGGCATGTGAGTTGTTTTTTGCATGTCACTCATGGGGGCACATGTTGATGTATGTTTGGGTGCATGGATGTGCAAGCTGTGCTCACATTTATTTGTCTTTCTCTGCAGATCCATTTTTCATAATATGATGGGTGATGGGATTGATGGGATACTTGCAGTCATATGCATGCAAAGGAAACAGGTAAGATGTGCATTTATCTTGCAGAGCACTTTTGTTGCTCCTTGCTTGCTCATGTTCAACATAACTAGTTTGATGTCACTGAGTATTGTGTGCATTGTTGCGGTCAAAGAATGGGTTGGCCAGTGAATGTGTTTATTGTTGTGTAACACGCATTGTGGGTTCAGGGCTTTCCTCCCATGGGTTCATTGGCTTCAAGATAGTACTATGCCTTACTACTTGTGGTCTCATGTGTGTGGTTTGGGTGTATACATGCAGTACAGTAGTTGTCCATGTGTTAGTTGTCAGAGAGTTTGTTTATTGTGATGTGTTGTTTTTGGTGTACTGCATGTACACTGTTCTTTGCAGATGCGCAGACTGGGTTGGTGAATGGCACAGTGCCATGCTGCTTATGGTCATGACTCACTGTTGATTTTCCTAAGGAATGGCTACGTACTTGCTGCATCTGTGAGTGTGGCCATTTGGGTGTGTCAACCACTTTGTCTCACTTGTCAATTGTGTCCTGTTCAATGGGTTTTTTGATATGGCGTGCATTGTCTCCATATTGGCTGTATGTATGTCATATGTGGATCCTGACACTACTGCTTTCGCAATCACAGCAACAAGATTATGTTTGTCTATGTCATGCACATTGTCACACAGGTGTGCAACCCTATTTCTTTGGGTTTATGGGGATTGGTGGAAATGTTACTTTTGGAGTCTATGAATGCCTCGCTGCTCAGAATTGATAGTTGGCAAGTTGATGAATGTGTCTGTGGCAACACATATTTTGGGTGATAATCATGTGTACATTTGTGTTGACTTTGTGCCTCATGAGTGGTTTCACACCATTTTTACTATGGTGGTGGTATACTCCCACTTATGGGTCTTTCATTTGGCCACACTTTGTGCATGTTGTTTTATGTCTAATGGATGCACACAATTTTGCCCTCACAGGGGCACATTCTCAGGGTGTTTTTTGTGGGCACTGAGGATTGGCCCATGGCCATCATTGAATAGCACCTGTGATGTGGCTTGATCGTGTGCACTCCACAGGGGCAGGATTTTATGTAAAGTAGATCTCACATGCAGCCTCTCCACATGCCCTTTGGCCAGCCATGCACAAGGTTAGTGCCTGTGGGTGCGGGCAGTTGCCCACCGGCATGTCCACTGGGACACCGCGCCATGTGTCGAATTTGTGCAGGACACATCATGCCAAAATGATCCTGCACACAACTGGTGGTGCACATAGCAACAATCCACCAGAGTGGTCAAGGTAGCAGAAATGTGACTTAAGCATTCTGGATGTGCGCTCCACTAGGCCTCTAGTTGCTACATCGTCAGTATTATACCTTACCTCAGCTGGTGCAGTGGGATTCCGTATGGGCATCATCATGAATGTGCTCAGCGGGTAGGCACTGTCCCCAGTAAGTGTGTGCATGGTTGTCATTAACATTTGTTAGCAGTGTCTATTGGTCAGTGTTCAACATGCATGCATTTGCATGTCTGTCCATACTCACCAATGAGCGATGCGTTCCCATGTTTGCCAGCTACCAGGCTCTGGTGTAGTGGTGATGAGCGGAACATATAACTGTCATGTGTGCTTCCTCTATAGTTTGCATACACTTCAATTATGATGCCCTTGGCATCGCACACAACCTGAACATAGATTGAGTGCCAATGTTTGCGGTTGTGGTATATGTGCACTACCAATCTGGGGTGATGTAGCGCAACATGGGTACAATCTATTGCACCAAGCACTTGTGGGAAGTGTGCCACAGCATAGAAGTCCTGCATTACTATTTGTCTTTCTGCCGATGTTCATGGCATATGGATGTAGCAGCACACAGAAGGTTGTGCAGTTATGCACGCCAGCACCTGGGGTCGGCAGCGTGATTGTGTGGGCTGGGAGATACCGCCTACTATGGCAGTATTCAGCTGAAAGGACCCAGTTGCCCTGAAATGTAAGGCAGTCAGCACCTTTTGTAGGAGGCTGTGGGCCTGGGTGCACATGGTGGGTAATGTTAGCCTATCTTCGCACTCCCTGACCAGGTCTAGGATGATATGAAGGAGGACCTGTACCTGCCATAGACCTGGTCATTCGCCATCCAGAAAAGGGTGGTATGTGGGTTAAATATCCGGGACCTGGCCATCCTCCTCCTGCGGTGTCCGTGCACGATCGTTCTGATAAACACTGGATTCGTTGTGGCTGGATATGTTAGTTTGGTGTGTATTGCATGCTTTATCCGCATTTGTTAAGATTCGCATTGACGTTTACGCCTGCTATCTGGGGGCATGAGTGTACCGGAATTTGTGTGAACTTTTTTACGACCTGATATTCAGAATTCAAATCCATGTATACATAAATATTTGCGCTTGTATAGATGTGTGACTGCTTGACCCTGGACCATCCCTCAACACGCCCACCTTTACATGTGTTATTCCTCATTATGCATGTCTGCCCCCTATTTTGGTCACTGCGTAGGCCCGGCCCACACTCTGCATGGAGTATCGCGCAAGGCTTTCCACCACTCGCAGTGATGTACCGGGCCTGCAATGAATCCTTGCAAGTCCCAGGTAAGCCTTGCGCCTTCCTTTCCATGTATCGCTGAACGGGGACTTGCGTGTGGTTTGGCGTACAAGTACCCAATTTTACCACAAATAATTCCATGAATCAGGGTCACAGTGTCCACTTTTCTAAGAATTATGCACGACACTGCATACAAAGGGCAGGTCAAAACAAGAAGAAGGACTAATAAGTAGGATTGATCCATGAATAAGGCAGTGCCTCGCTCATTTTTTACATATATATGTTGTACCTTTTTGGTTCTTGGGGTGCTAACAAAGGTTGTCTTGTATTGTATTGTATTTTGTTATTTAAATAGTCCTCTTTCACCACTTGTATGGCCTCAATGCGCTTTTTCCTTGGTTGAACTGCCCTTGGTGACCGTAGTCGATGTGGTTAGAGATTCTAGGGGATTAGCTTAGATGCGTGTGTGCGTGTTTGCCATTCTAAGACTTGGTTGGCAGGCAATGTTCGACTAAGCAGCCCAGTAGAGGTCAGGCATTCTTGAGGTTAGAGATAGATTGCTATTGTTGAGAGTCTATGTGAGGCCAGTTATACCGGATGGTAGTTGCTGTATGCTAGTGGCAGGGGTGTTGTGGTACGTCAGGTGTTTGAGTCTGGACGGCTATGTGTGAAACTAGGCTGGATGCGCTTAGCCGTAGATGTGTTCTATCGTGCATGGATGTTTGGCCGTGCCTGCGGCCTGTGTCCACGCTAGTGATGTGAGCAATACGTACCATAGGCTGCGAGAATTGCTTATTTGTCTGGGTCTTGAATTGAGAGTCCGGAAGCGATGGGTCTAGGTTACCTGCCATAGACTGTAGCTGGTATCAGCATCTGATGAGCAGACTAACTACAGCTGACTAACAATGCAATTTGTGTACAAGACCAAACGCAGCTAACCAATAATGCAGTTTGTGTGCAAGACTAAACAAAGCTATATTTGAGAGTCCTTTATAGTGGGAGAGAGGCCTAAACCCAGCATGAAGGTGAGGGGCCTACACCGGACAAAGCAAATTGAGTACAGAACTAAACACTGCTAGATTTGAGAGTTCTGTATAGCGGGAGAGAGGAGGTAGAGGAATGTAGTCAGCGTATTGTACAGGTGTAGGTAAGCATGCTAAGTGGCTGGGTTTCCAAGGTAGAGTAATTGCTCTACTCCCCCCAGGCCACTCCTACCATACTAGTCCTAGTCGTTGCTGGTTGACGGCTGGCCACTGGCTTCCCCTGCTGACACCTGCAGACACATCTTGGAGCCGCCAATGCAGGAGCTGCCCTTTGCCTCGGTCCCTTAGCCACAGGGGCTGCCGGGCAGAGGGCTGCCCAGGTCAAGCCCAGAATAAGGAGGGGTAGGCCAATGGGAGCTGGGGGAGGGTGCGGGAGGCAGGGACTCAAGGAGGGAAAGTTGGAGATGGAGCATTATAATTGGTTATTTATAACGCGCTTAAAACCCAAAGGTTTCTAAGCTCGGACCCGGGGTTCGAACCTCTGTTGCTCCCTGTCGTCTTGCTTCCAAGACGAGCGCGTTGCCCCTGAGCTATCCTCTCGAGACTCAATTCATTGGGTGAAATTACAGACAAAAATGTTATTACATGGGCAGCCGAGGCACTGCGCTTAGCTGAGGGCCATGGTGGAAAATCAAAGCAAGCACTTTTATTTTCTTTGGACAGGTGGTCACAATGATCCACTTGCCGCCTATGGCATTAGAGGAAATTGATAACGCGGATGAGGTGTTTAAAGACGCAGCGAAAAAAGTCAGCTCTCATTTCACTGCACAACTACGGTCTTGTTTTGGTTGATATTTGTAAATCGCACATCTGCCGTGGGTAGTGCAGAGATCACTCAAATGACCTGGGGAGAGTTACAGCTGCAACCACAAGTATGTTCACACTGTGGGGACAAGTACTGTGTGGGTGGTCAGCTGCTGCCACCCCAATGTGGCACAGTCCTACTAGAAAATATGTATTTGTACAAACTACAGACCCTGCGTCATGGGAGTCAACTCGCCCTTTACATGTTGCACGACCTAGGATCTTGGAAGCTCACTCAAATTGCGTGTGCTGCACTGAAATGAAATGTGTCTAAAAAACTGAATATTTTCAGTATGTTGTCACAGAAAATATGTGAAATTGTCTAAATGGTGTCTGTGAAATGTGTATGTATCACTTATTTTAACTTGTTCTTACATGAATAAAAATATATTTTTTGAATAAATAGCTATGAGTAATCAGAGGGTATAATAAGAAGTGCATTATGTTTTTAGACGGATTTCTAAACTCTGACCTGGTGGACGGAGGTTCAGAATGCCAGCCAAGTTTATTAGAGCAGGGTAACCTTCTGGACAAGCCAGATCAATCAAGGTAGCATTGATGGCGGTCAATACTAGGGGGGTGTCATGATGCCTATCTCCAAGGAGCCAGGTCCGACCCAGCAACCCCAGAGGCAGGCATCATTCCCCCCAGGGAAGTTCCAGCGGGCCCAAGCTGGGGCCCTTTGGACGCAGTCCTGGCGCCTTAGGCACCAGGCTCATGTTGGACCCCAGTCCTGGCGCCTTAGGCACCAGGCTCATAAAGCTGGACATGTGTTCAAGTGTTTTTATGTGCACTTACCTGATGCAGACCATGCTGCTACATCTAGGCCCTCTTGAGGCCTGAATGGGACTACTTTACCTGTGGGACTACTTTCCACCCGGGTGTGGTCGGGGAAGGATACATACCTGATCGGTGGAAGGATACATACCTGGAACTTCTTCCAAAGCTATTTAAACCCCACTCGAACAGCCACACGTGCTTCGCGTTGTTCTGCACCTAGCAGCTGGACGCTCACCGTGTCAGCTCCTGCTTCTGGACTTCAGCCACGCCTGTCAGCATCCTGGGACACCTGCAAAGGGTGATAAGAAGAGAATTGGTGAGGAAGAAGGCCTTACCTACTAAACCTGCATCACGGAGACATCTCACCGACGATCCTGAAAAGGAAGACATCATTTTTAAAAGCATTTCGCTCCGATCGCTGCAGCGCTGCATTTCACTCACCTTTCTTGGGCGCCTCCATCTTCAGCAGCGATCATACGGATTCGCAGCCACTTCCCAGAGCCTAGAGAGAAAAAGACAAGAACACAAGGTGAGAGAAGGAAGGGAATAGGAAAAGCTCAGTTTCCTTCTAAGACTTACCTGTTGGGTCATTCCCATTTCATTTCGGGTCTTGCTGCTTCCAGGCATTTTCCGGACCCCGGCCCCTATGGGGAAAAAAGACAAAGACATTAGATGAGCGAATGCAAAAACATTACCTGAGCGCTCATCTAGGACTTACCAGATCTTTACTGGAACTGCACTTTTCACTTCGGGTCGGCGCCATATCTCCGGCATTCCGAACCCCGGCCCCTATGGGGAAAAGACATCAACATTAGCGCTTTGTTGCAAGAAGTCTCCAAAGGAAACTTCTTTCATCACCTGAAAAAGACAATGAACATTATTAATTAAAGCTTGAACTTTTGAACTTGCAACCAAACTTTTACAGCGCCTTACCAGTATAATCAAGCTTACCTGAACTCCCATCCAACCTCAATCCAGTGAAGTAACTGGGTTCAACGCACCCCTGCGTCAGAAGCAGGATGGAGAGCTCGTCCTTTCAGACCCTAAGGTGAGACTTCACGGGGGATCGTAGAATGGTATCGAGGAGGGTTGGAAGGAAGTGGGAGGCTCGAGCATTATTCCGCCAGATTGTAATACTCCCTTTTCACGTACAGGAGGATATTCCTGCCAGCCAGATTAGCCAGAGTAGAGGGGCCCGTCCTATCCATCTTCAGAGCCCTGCGCTTCACCATTGAAGAGGCATCAGCACTCGAAACCAGGCCAGCGCCCCCGTGGGAATCAGATGAGCGTGACAGGGGGTCATTACGAGGTAGGAGGTAACCATGCTGCTATCAGCGGCATGTCTACCACATTACCGGGTACCGGGTCTGGGTTCCTTGAATGAGGAATTACCAGGCCATTCTGACCTTGGAGGGCCTGGTAATTCCTCATTCAAGGAACCCGGACCCAGTACATCCCCATTCCCATTCGAGCCCCCATAGGGCTAAATGGGAAGGGGGAGCATGCTAACAACGGGCCCGTTAATAACGGGCCCGTTGTTAGCATGCTGGACTGCTCGCGGGACCAGCTAAGGCCGCCTGGTAAAACCAGGCGTCCTTAGTGGGTACCGCGAGCAGAACTCCTAATGAGGCGGTAAGGGGTTGACGGCTCCGGCACCTTTATCGGCGTTGTTAACCCCTTACCACCAGGGTCGGAATGACCCCCTAGGTCTCAGGAGGGGTGAGGGTGACGGAGCACACAGAGTAAAGGACACTTACAAATCACTCCCAGTCATGTGTAGATATATTAAAAATACAAATACATTTATTTCAAGGCCTTTGAGTTTCAAAACACAAATAAAATCACAGTAATACTTCTAAGCCAACACAATCCTATCAATATATATATTCAATGAAAAATAATTGTTAAAAGGGACGTTATGGTTAAGTTGCGCTACTAAAAACCTATCAAATTCATTAAAAAAACTTTGTTAAAGGGACGTTATGGTTCAAAGTAAAACTGAAACCCCCCTGAAATTCGGCAGTTATGGTAAGATAAGCAACCATAACTCGCGCCACCGTGCACTGCTAACACTAACACCCAGGACATCAAAGATGACATCACAAATGTCATTGATGACATCACTGATGACATCACATGTGCATTTACTTTTCATAAAAACTCTGTAGGAGGGATTCTTATAATGTTGATCAAAAAGTGTGAAGGATTATTTGAATAAATATCATGAGCTAATTAGTGCATTAAGCAATGCATTGATATAAATAGCATTCTTTTATGAAGTTCTATCCAGTATACTAAGCAACTCATGCAGAAACCTAGGCAGTGTGTGCAGTATACATGATGAAGGTGCAATATTCATAATCTAACATGTAATAAGTAGCTAATAAAACCCACTTAATACATAATTACACTTAATACACACAAAACACAAAGAGACAACAACACATACAAATATGAGTATATACAGGGACAGAGAATTAAGCAAAAAAGCAGAAGTAGTAGCAGAAAGAGTTCATAACCTAACTGATTATCTTTATGCAGAGAAATGATTGCTCTGTTTCAAAGCTGCCACTTACTGTATGTATGTTTATCAAATGATGTAAGTGAACCCTAAGGAAAGGAGTGTGAGTACAATGTATACAAATATGAGCATATACAGGGAAGGTGTAGTAATAAAAATAAAACTATGAGAAAGTGCTGATAACTCTAATGATTATCTTCATGCACAGAAAGGATTACTCTCTTTCAAGCCTGTGTCTTCCACTATATATATATGTTTCATATGATATGACTTGACCCTAAGTCTACAAATATAGTACCTTTTCAATGTTTACTTCCTCACTGTTACTGAAGAAAACTATGTGGCTTAGATATGTCAGTAAACGAAAAAAAGGGAGAGCCAGCCATTTGATGTCATCAGTGATGTCATCAATGACATTTGTGATGTCATCTTTGATGTCCTGGGTGTTAGTGTTAGCAGTGCACGGTGGCGCGAGTTATGGTTGCTTATCTTACCATAACTGCCGAATTTCAGGGGTTTTTCGGTTTTACTTTGAACCATAACGTCCCTTTTAACAAAGTTTTTTTACTGAATTTCATAGGTTTTTAGTAGCACAACTTAACCATAACGTCCCTTTAACAAAGTTTTTTTACTGAATTTCATAGGTTTTTAGTAGCACAACTTAACCTTAACGTCCCTTTTAACAAAGTTTTTTCATTGAATTTCATAGGTTTTTATTAGCGCAACTTAATCATAACGTCCCTTTAACAAAGTTTTTTTTACTGAATTTCATAGGTTTTTAGTAGCGCAACTTAACCATAACGTCCCTTTGACAAAGTTTTTTTACTGAATTTCATAGGTTTTATGTAGCGCAACTGAACCATAACGTCCCTTTAACAAAGTTTTTTTACTGAATGTCATAGTTTTTTAGTAGCACAACTTAACAATAATAACTTTGACTTTATGTACATGTAATATGGAACATACTGAACCCTTTCTACTGAATTTGACTGTCCGTGGACATGTTCGAACAACAGTACCACCACCTAAAAACTCTGGGGGGGTATGTGTTATTGTTATATCATAACATAGGAACATTTAACACATTCACAAAGCAGCACACATACAAAGTATATGTAGTAATACTTAAGAAATGTAACCCACATATATAACACACCAACCATTCATTTAAATACAATATGTTCTAAAATGGAATATACCAAAAGAAGATAAAGTGGCTTCCAACATAATTACCTCACAGACACTCCACAACTAAGAGCAAGACCAGACGTACAGACTACTCATCACATACTTTCCTGAAATAGTAAGTGCACTTCATTTTACTCATATATTTTATAAACTTTCTGTATTAGATAAAAAAAAATATTACTTTTTTGTTTTCTCACAGAAATGTGTACTACTCTGGAGTGGCTAGAGGAACATTTCCCACAAGACGAAATGTCAGAAGATAGTGCACCTAATGGTACACACTTTACTATATAAACCAATTAATAAATATTATTTTGTATACATTTAAAATATAGGTTTTTTTTTTACAGACCATACAAAAATTGCCACTACCACAGAAAAAGAAGCGGTGGATAACACTCTGGAACACATTAACCAAAAAATTGACCAATTTATGGCAAATTTTAACGATTTAAAGAACTTTGTGGAAGATCACCTAAAACTACCCACCACATACCATTGTCCCACCTGTAATAGTCCCCCCTCACCATATCCCACTCAGTTAACCCCAAACCCTCTCCATGGACCAAAACGTTTTGATGACATTTCCATCCCTTCTTCATCTGATCCCAATTATGTTTAATTCTCCTGTTTTTGTTTCCATTTCTGCCCCACCTTCTCAGTCATAAATTGTTTATATATGTCAAATAAAGTTACTTTTTTATATTGTGTTGTAATTACTTTCAGTTCTTTGTGTTAAAACCAATTTAGGTGTCCACGGACAGCGCGGTTGTTCGGAAATGTTCGTAAATTAACGAAAATGTAAGTGTCCTGAGGACACTATATCTGTCCGTAATGTTCTCATGCAAGTTGAAACTTTTCTAAGCACACTTGTACTGTCCTGAATTGTTCGTAAATAAACGAAAATGGAGGTGTCTTTAAGAACACTATGCCTGTTCGTAGTGTTCGCTAGCAAGTTGAAACAGTTCTAAGAACACTCCTGGTGTCCTGTATCGTTCGTAAATAAATGAAAATGGTGTGCTGGGGACGCTATGTCTGTCCGTATTGTTCGCAAGTAAGTTAAACTGTGCTAAGAACAAACGGCTGTCCGTAACTGTTCGTTTTACGTGTGACGCACTTTTAATTAGTTCAGGACCCGAACACTGTCCGTAGAACATTCACATGCATGCGCAAAACAATGTCCGTACATTGGGTGTCCTGCGGATGGCCGCTTCCTTAGCGAACATGCTCACGAAGCAATCATGTGACCGCGCCCACGCTGATCGCGTGTTCTGAATGCGGACACTGTCGTATCCCCGAACAGTTTAAAAGTACATTTCCAAGTAATCCACAATATTTCTCATTAAAAACTCACCATACCACAAAATCCCACATACTAATCCTAAGTTTCCACATAGTTTTTGTGACTTTTTGAACCTTTTTTGGTGTTCGATCTGTCTTGCGGATGGCGCGCATGTCCGCGAACCGCGCACAAGCACCCCTATAAAAGACCAAGCCCTAGAGCTCATTCTCATTGTGTTTCTGGCTATTCCACAGAGCACACTGCATTTTGTTGCATAGTTTGCAGATTTTGAGATTTCCATCTCCAAGACGATGACATTCATGGCTCCACTATTGCCACCTGGTGCTACATCTGCCTCAGCACCACCCCCACCCCCTCCACCACCACCATCTCCCCAAGGGCCTGAAGAGAGGAACAGGAGTGAGGATACAGAGGAGGAAGAAGAGGAAGAAGAGGATGACGAGAATGAGGTAGAGGAAATCCCTACTACCCGCCCTTGGCGTGATTCTTGGGTGTGGCGGTTGTTTATCGTTCATGGGAATGTTCCTAAGGCTCGTGCGAACCGTGTCACCTGCAATGAGAGTCGTGGGAGGCATGGTGCGTTCAGCTTTGGGACCACGACCATGAATCGACACCGGAACTCATTCCACACTGGGACCATTCGGCAGGTTGTACCTTGCGAAGAGCGTAGTAGGTTGATTGCCTCTACTTCATCCTCCGTTTCTGATCCTGTCACCACAAGGAACACCTCTGTGGGACAGCGTCTTCCTCAAGCTGCCTCACAGGCCATACAGAATTCTGATAACCCTTACCTTTCGAGGGTCACAGTTTTATTTATGTACTGTGACACAGTACTCTGCAGGGAGGAGCGACTTCGGAGTGCTTTTGAGACTAGCGTCTCAGAGCACGAGAAGACCTGCTCACTACCCAAAAAAAACCCACTCTACATCTTCCTCTCTCAGCTCGCCCTTTCTTATCCCTCTGGTTGGTGTCCCCCCCTTTACCCTCCTTCCCCTCCTCTCCTAGTGTGTCGTGTATAAAAAACCAAATAAAATGCAAAATAACAAAAATCAAAAAAAAAAAATAAGGCTCTTTTCAGAGCCGCCTTTCACAGTTAAAAAATAGAAGTGAAGATAAATAAAGCAGGGACCTTTGTATATCTTAAAAGTCAGCGGACAGTTCGCGAACATAAAAAAATTGGGGTGCTACCCTATTGTAACCATTGCATTTTTCTCTGAGAGCAAGTGTGAAAAGAGCCTTTGGGAGGTGTTTGTATGTCAAAAATTATAAATACTTAACACCTACTTCAAAATGGATGCTGTATTTCTAAAAAAGGTCGCAATGCATTTTGTACATTTCTCAGAAAAATCTGATTGCCAGCATAAGTAAGATGGACTCCATCTCTGCGAAAAATGTATGTACTACGAAACATAATATTTTCATTATGAAAAGAGGACATGCCAAAATCTCTTAGGAAGGCACAAACAGCCTTATTGACATTACACCTTGCTTTCTCCATTTGTGGACCACATGAGAAAGAACAAAGCCAGATTTGTCTATGCGCAACCCGTGAAAAAATTACTTTGGAGTTTGGAAACATGTGCATGATCTTCTGAAGTCCTTCTTTCACTGCAAATTGCAAATAAATTCCAGACACATGTCCTAAACTGTTCCCTCCACAATGAATTACAATTATGTCTGGATGTTCCTCTATCTTCAAAGTTGCACAGAGAGGTAGCAAGTCCAACCACTTCATTCCAAGGACTCCATGCCAGTGCACTTCCACATGTGGGAATCCAAGATCTATAGATACTCCACAGCTTTCTGCATGCACCTTCAACCAATGTATCCACAAGTCTCCCAAAATCTGTTTTTGAAACACTCAGCCATAGCTATCTGTTCTTCTCTCAGCAAAAAGAATATCTGAGAAAACCTCTCCTAGCACAACACACTCACTAAACTTTACTGACCAATCCCTTGCTACATTCAATCTCATTTGCATGCCTCCCCACCCTAAATTCCCCGGATGTAATACGCGGTGTCCTAGAACTACCGCCATGTCGGCGAATATATCGTAACATGGACAGCCCTTCTGCCATTTCCACTTCACTCTCTGTACCATTCCCTCATTGGATGTAGCTAAGAAATCACATGACCATCCACCAATCAAATCCAAGACCTCTACATGTAACTGCATCATCATAGATCAGCACTGCGAATGTACAGTGAATCTCTCGGAGTACAAGTCTCATACCATTGGCAAGCACAATCTACGAGAAATACTATACAAGTCTCCAAGATTTCTACTTGCAGCTTTGTCCGTATCCATATGCAAGAACACAAACTACAGGTATGCATATTCTCTATACAGTACATGAACACATTTTCTAACCAACTTTTACCTTGTATAATCTGTAAAATGAATCTACGATAATTTTTTCATTGTCCTAAAATGAACTGTGACTTACAAACCTTTATACTGTTTAATTTCTTCATACACACACACACGCAAATAATGTTTAACCAACATTTTTGAAATAAAATATATAGACTACATATAATCGAACAAAAGTACATGCACACTCTATGATCAAATCTCAAACAATAATATTTGTACAAACACATAATTGGCTTTAATTATTTCAATTTATATAATTACTTACATTTATATAGGACAAGCAGGCTATGACATTGACTCACTATTACGTGGAAAAGCTTAGTTACAGGAATAGTGGTATACAGTGGTACATTATTAATTTCACAAGCCATAGTAAAGATATTTTCTTTCCTACAGTTAGTCATAAGATAGTTTTAATGGTTTTGAGGAAGGCGCTGAGCATTTCAATTTAAAAAATCTATGTCTAAATTAAAAACAATGCTATATACAAAACAAATTACTAATTTCTTTCTTTTACAATTGCAGTGAAGACCATTCTTCAGAAAAGAAGCAGCCGAATTTGAAGTACAAAGAACAACTAAGAAGTAAACTGCTCATTTTAGAAAAAAAGTAAGTAAAATGTTACCATAATATTTGAATTATTACTCAAACACACTGTAACTTTAATTCATGCTATTTCTGTGCCTAAAAATAGAGATTCTGCACCATTCTGACCAAAAATCCCCCCCATCTTAAACAGTGATTTATTGGCAGAATGGCCCACAACTTCCTATTTTTCGACACACAAATTACCCAACTCAGCCGCTAGAATTTAGATGTTGTAGAACAAACAACTGTTTTAATTGTATAGCTTTATATATACTATTTATACTTCTCCAAACCACTCGCTTACTTTTTTCTGTCATCTGAACCCGAGTTTAGTAACACATTAATTCAAGAATACCTATCCCTAGTAGGTGTACTTCCCAAAGCACAATCACACACCATTACATACATCTTTATCATCTTACTCATGCACACAACACACATGCATTCCAGAACACCCCAACCCATACCTTCTGTATTTTTTTCAACAGACCCTTAAGAATGCCTACCAAAAAGCAACTCCGTAGAAAGGAACGCAGAAGTAGAGCAAATGAAAAGAAACTCTCCAACATAAACATCCATCTATAGCAGAATTTGTAAAAAAAAGTTGAAACACAACAGCTAATACAGTCATGTAGTGAAACAGAAGAAGTTTCTAGTACAAAAACTTTGCCTCCTCGATCAAAAAGTAAAACAAACCAAAAAACAATTAACAGAAAATCAACTATCACTACAAATAAAACTTCTTCTAGAAATCTTGATGTAGTACAAAGTAAGCATACCAAGAAAAGTATTTTAGCCAAAATGTTCCGTCACAAATTCCTTCAAAATCTTATGAAAACAGGAGAGAAACCAGGTTCAACACTTCAAACCTATCGTAGAAAAGTAATCTTAGAAACGTTGATAGACAGTGCAATTTTTCTCAAAAGAAAGTTAGTTATATTAGTGTTAAACAGAATGAAACCACTAACAAAACTAATAACTAAATTACAAAAAAGACTTCTCAATAAACTAAATGTCAACAGAAATAACTTCTTAAATATCTGTGGAGGTGAATGGAGCCACACTACAAGCACAGAACCAGACTTTAATGAAGAAGCGTATAAACAAAAGCAAACAAATACAATTGCCATACATAGCAGTGGTCGAGGTTATGAAAAAGTTAATAATACCATAATGGAACAAGAAGTACTCCTTACAAAAATATTACAAAAATATGCCCTGAAAACGTAGATTTACCCCTCCATTCAACTGAATCAGAACATCTAGTGTACAAATGGCCATGCACGTCAATGTGTAACATTCCCAAAAAAATGTTCAAGTCTTTACGCCAATTCCTCAATCAATATGTGAAAAGCAAAGACAAAATCAAAATTAAACTACTGCAAAATATGGATGCCTGTCCAGAACGCAAGTACACAGGACTACAAGGACATTCACTGGCCTACATTACAGGACCTACTTGAAAAACAACATTCCATGATATCAAAAGGATATCAACACATCATGCAAGTATAAGAAATGTAGTTTATAAATTGTACTATGCTAAAAGTCCCGCTTTAGCACTAGCCAATTTAAATAACATTCTTCTACATGGTACAGCAAAAGACCTACTAAAAGAAATCGACTATATCCAGACAAAATATTTTGGAAGTGAAACCCACTTACAAGATGAATTAGCTGTAAACCAACTTCATAACAATTCTGCACATGGCAACCTTTCACTACACACATACAAAAAAGAAATACTAAAATTTGAAAGTACTTCAGCTGAAGTGCCAAACCACGTGTGTGTATGTTGCCGCAGAACTTTTTATAAAAGTAACACAAAAACTGTAGACCTATCATACAAAATAGTAGACAATGAAGAATCTAAATGGTTTGAATTAACTCTCTACCTTATAGCAGAAAACAAATACGAAATAACTGACCCCATAATACTTTGCAGTTAGTGCACTACAAAACTTGACAACAACCAAACTCCTTCACGTGCTATCACAAATAACTTGGAATTATATCCACTACCAAAACCCCTTCAACAACTTCATTTATATGAGAGCATCATAATTCAAACAGTGCACCCATTTCAAGCAATAATACGCCTTCAACCAAAAACTGCAAAATTACCTCCCTCTGAATTAGTGAAAGGTATTCGAGGAAAAGTAGTCTATTTACCATTAGATCTAAAAGAATATGTGCACACTCTAGGAGTGCAACGTCGAATGCAACACTCTTTAATTATCTTGGTAAATGGGGTAACTACAAAAAACAAAAAAAATGGCAACAACTGGTAGATTTACATAAAGTTAGAGAAACCCTGCAATATCTTAAAGAGAATAATGAATATTACAAAGAAATTAATATTGAAGAAAACTTGAAAGATACAACTGAAATAATTCAAAAGACACAAGAAGCTGGTCAATTTGAGCTCCTAGATCCTGATACAATATCAAACACTTTAGACCATTATACAATTCATCCATTGCACTCTAATGACACCATAGAAGATGCACCGGAAACGTACCAAATGCGTCAAACAAAAGGATCACCAATTAGCATGTGGGAAAAATGTATTGAAGCACGTGCTTTACCTCTACTCTTTCCGACTGGCAAAGGTGGAAGATACGATGATAGACCTATTCAAAAACCAGCATCAGAATATCGCTCATTATGAGTGTATTCTGAAGATCCCAGATTTCGACAAAATGTGGAATACATATTCCACCTACTCTTTGAAAGTGAACTAGCAACTTCATGTTACGGAGTTGCACACATATTAAAATCAGGATCACACTTTCAAAATATGACAGCTACACAATTATTACAAAAAGTTCAACAAAAATATGAGGTTTTACAAGCAAATCTTACAAATCTATTAGAAAATATGCCTGGTACTAAAGAGTACTGGTTTCAACGTCATGGAGATGTACGTTGTATGATCAGAAACCTTGGCCCACCCACTTGGTTTGTTACATTAAGTTGTGCAGAATATGCATGGGAAGATTTACATGCTTTCCTACGCATATCAAACGAAAACAAAACAAACATAGATAGACTAACACCTGGAGAACTTTGTTCTCAGGATCCTGTTAATGTTTCAAGATATTTTCACCATTGCTTCATTGCTATGCTACATTTTATTTGTAATAAAACTGTTCCTCCCCTTGGAGAAGTGCAACACTTCTTTTGGAGAAAAGAATACCAAGCCAGAGGAGCACCACATGTCCACATGCTTTTATGGATTAAAGATGCTCCTAAATTTGGTCAAGACAGTGATGCCACTGTTTTACAGTTTATTGAAAAATATGTCACTTGTGAAATTCCATCAGAATCCACAAATAGTGATCTTCATGCAAAAACTTTACAATTCCAAAGACACAAATGTGGCAAATATTGTCGTCGCAAATACAAAAACAAAGGGAAATACTACACCAAATGCAGATTTGGTTTCCCTAGACCAGTTACATATACAGGTCAAGTGAACAACCTCATGTCTTCAGTTAGACATAGTGCTAAAGGTAAGTCACCTAAAAATACATATTGCATAAAAAGAAAAGAAGAAAAATATATCAATGATTACAATGCAATCATTGCCCACTTATTGAATGCAAACATAGATGTGCAGTACATTGCAGACAATTCTACTGCAGTTGCACGATATGTCACAGCATACTTAACTAAAGCAGAAAAGACAGAGCTCCAAGACCTCTGGAATGACCTGTCATCAGATAAAACAGTGTCTCAGAAATTATACAGCTTGGGCATAAAAATGCTGTCCCATAGAGAATGTGGATCCTATGAAGCAGCTGATCAATTAACTGGTACTGCATTGTATGGTAAATCTGCAAATATAGTATGGCTAAGTCTTGGTCCAGCTAAATCTAGAAAAAGAGTTCTAAAATCATACGAAGATATAGAAACAATACCCAAACATGATCCCAACAGCCAAGACATTTTAAAAAACAGTTTATTGGACACATACTACCCAAACAGGAGTACCACTTTGGAAACCATGTGTCTATACCACATAGCCCAAAACTACACATACACAAATAATATAAAACCTGATGACCAAAACCGTAAATACAAAGTGACAAACTGTGAAGGCAGCTTATTAAAACTCAAAAAACCAATTGTAATTAATCATATCAAATTGTTATTAAAGACTCCTCAACATAAAAAAGTAAATTACATGTCCCTGCTACAACTCTTTAAACCATGGAGAAAAGAAGAAGAAATACTAGATAACTATGACTCATATGAAGACGCTTTCAAAGCAAATGAAAGCAGTATAACTGATGTAAACTTTGCACAGTACAAAACAATGTTGCACAATGAACAGCAACACGAAGAAGAACTCCAGGCCCAACTAGATAAGGACACTGCTGACAGTAGTCAACCTTCTGTCACAGGAAGCCAAGAACCACTGGGAGACCCACTAATAACAAATGAGGCAGAATTATCTATGATAGAAGTAGAAAACACCATGTGTCAGTATGAAGATAAAGAAGACTTAACTATACTACAATCAAAGCTAAACAATGAGCAACGTAGCATTTTTCAAGAAGTAACAAAAGAAATTGCACATGGTGTACAACATGAAAACAAAGAATGCACCTGTCAAAATTACAAACCTATACTATTGTATGTCAGTGGTGAAGCTGGTTCTGGCAAAACATTCCTAATCAAAATCATCAGTAAGTTCCTTCATCAATTGACAAACAACAAACTGTCAGCTGTTGTCACTGCCCCCACAGGTTTAGCTGCCTACAACATAGGTGGTGTCACTTTACACCGATTACTACTCCTGCCAGTAGAACACCAAAACAAATTAGATTATTACAAACTTTCTGCAGAAGCTGCAATGGAACTACGCAGAGTATTGAAACAAATGAAAATGCTACTAATAGATGAAGTTAGCATGGTGTCCAACCTAATGTTGGCTTTCATTCACCTCAGATTACAAGAAGTACTCAAAACAAACTGTGAAGAGCTCTTTGCACGAAAACACATTATTGTTTTCAGAGATCTTCTTCAATTGACACCAGTAAAAGGTGAGCCTATTTTTAAAATATTAGGACACAAACTCTGCCGTAAAACTGTTGGCAGCATAGGAAATGTCAACCTTTGGCAACATTTCCAATACAGAGAATTAACAGAAAACATGCACCAATCTGCAGATCTCACTTATGCCAACATCTTAAAAAGTATCAGAGTTGGTATACTTTCTAAAGAAGCAGAAGCAATATTGAAAACCCGGCACATTCATGCACTTTATGGTGATAATGCATGTGCTACAGATGTTATGGAACAATTAGCCCACACAAATTCAAATTCAATGAAATAATGTTAAGTAAAGAAATGCAACCAATAATGGAAATTAGTGCCACAGACAAACTAGATGTACATGGAATGACACTACCCATGTGTGACCAAGCCACAACAAGACTAAATAGTTTAGAAAAATCAATCTCAAACACAGCAGGCTTGGAAAAGATATTAAGCTTATCCTTAAATTGCAGAGTAATGCTGAAACGTAACCTTCACGTGAACCAAGGACTAGTTAATGGAGCACTGGGTACAGTTGTTGGCTTTCAAACATACCCACGTGACAACAAAATTCAGTTTGTCAATATTCTCTTTGACAAACTTTCAGAAGTAAAAAGAATAGGACGCTCAACAGCTCGATTCCTTCTCTTCAAAGACATGTATGTACGCATAGAACAATTTTCTCGAACTCTTGCATACGCAGTCATCATTCATAAATCACAAGGTCTTACCCTAGACAAAGCAATGATAGACATTAGTAACACAGTCTTTAAAGAAGACATGAGCTACATAGCACTATCACGCTTATGTACACTTGACGGTCTATTTCTAATCAACTTTGATGCAAGTAAAATAAACGCTGATATTCCTTGCATTTTAGAATACAATAGACTTTGTTCACTATACACTCCCCATCTAAACACATATTCTGTTCCACAAAAAGTAAAACATTATAAAAGAAAAATAAATCATCAGAAAAGCAACAGGATGTCACTGCAAATCCTCCAAAGAGAGTAAAAGAAAGTAATACTTCATCAAGTGCCACAAGCAAAAAAGAATCAATTAGGGAAAGTAAACCAGGTACTTCTTCAAAGAAGGAAGACAAACTCCAAATAAAAGCAGTCAGATACAGAACTACCTGGTCCATTTAAACTCTCAAATATAGTTGGTGTAAGTTGCTACGCAAATGTAGCAATGAATATTCTATTTCAATTACCACCAATTGTTGAGAACATTTACTTACACAGTACAGACCCATTGTGTTTGCAAATGTTAGTACTTCACAGAAACGCAGCAAACAATCCTGACAACACGTATAGTGTTTATGGAATAAGACAACAATTGGACTACTGTAGTGGAATGGTGAAATTTACTATAAACTCACAGGAAGATCCACAAGGATTTCTAATGTACTTACTATTAGTACTGGAAAAACAAAAACATACCTATAAATGAAATCTTCCAGATTTCATACATGTGGAAACATACATGCACTCTCTGCAACAATGTGACACAAGAACAAATCTCCAATGAACGCTTTGTGTATATATCAATACCTAATTGTGAATCTGTTCCATTTCAGCAACTTGTACAAAATGCAAATCATGGTAGATTATGTTTGACCTGCAATTCAGATAATCGCTCCACGTTAGTAATACAAACACATAGTAATTACGTAATACTAATGCTTCTACGTTACAATGCAGATGGTACCAAAAACAACTGCAAGCTGACTGGATTCACACATGGTCAAATATCACTTGGTAGGAAAACCTTCCCAACAATAGGTATAATCTACCACGCAGGAGCCACAACCAATTCAGGGTACTACACTGCATATGTAAAAAAGAAATGTGGATGGTTTGAATGTAATGATAGTACCATTACTCTAAAGCAGAGATTACCAGCAAATCTTAGAAACGCTTATTTAATGTTCTTAAAACCAAAATTTGATAACTGTATTGTACATAAACCTTAAGTACACTTGTAGCAATAAAATATAAACTGTCACAATATTCCAAAAGCTATCTAACTGCCCAAAGATGCTACAACAACTAATCAGATAAATTAATACCACTCAAATAGAGAAAAAAACAGACAGTTAGAATACGCCAATTGGTATCTTACTGTCCCAAAATTTAGAAATATCCAAACAGATAAATCAATACCACAAAATTATATCAAAAAATAAACAGTTAGAATACTGTGACCTAGTATGCACCCCGACCTCGGCCTCCCTAGTACACACACTCTCGTCACCTGAGCTGCTGGAAGTGTCAAGCTCTTGCAGGTGGCGTCTCGTGAGGTAGTCCTTCTGTTTTTTGGGAAGATGGTGCTTGTCACGGAGGGAAGCCACAGTGACTGCTGTTCAAACAGCTGTCCCGCGACTCCCTTCCGGAACCAAGCCAGAAACCAGGGAAAAACCCCCACAGGGGAAAAAACCCTGCAGTGGAGCTGTGACGCTCTTCAATCCAGATGTCAGTATGGACCGTTGGCAATGGTCGAATCCGAGGCAGAGCACAGTGTCTGTAGCGAAGGGATAGTCCAGATGCCAGGAGTGCAGGAGTAGCAGAGTCCGGGAAGATGCGACCAGTATGAGGCAGGAAGGAAGGGAGGACCTGGATATGGTACCGCTGGATGAGGCAGAGCCTCAAGGATAAACAGAGAGGCCAGGCCAGGTAAGGAAAGGGAAGAAAAAGGGAACAAGCGGCGGGAGCCGCAACAGAGAGAGAGAGAAACCCAGCAGAGCCATACTCCGCGTAGCAGGGAAGAAAGGTGCCGACTGCGAGAATCCAGAGAGTATAGAGGGAGCAGGGGCACAGAACAGAACAGGTAGGAAGTTTCCATAAGAAAGCTGAAGCCGGAGGACAGAAACAACACAGTGTGTTAGCCCGTAAGCAGGAAAACATCCAGAGGAGGGTTGCAACGCAGCGTCGTGCCGGAAGGCGGGCCTTAAATACGACCGGCCGCGCTGCGCTGCCTCGCTGGAGACGCGGAAACAAAGAAGGGACTAAACTCTACCTCCGCGTCTCCAGCTCCAACGTGGAAGCAACCGCCAATCTCGGCTGCGGTCGGCCTGGCGGATGACAAATACGCCTACTGGTATCTAACTGCTCCAAAGTTTTACAATATCCAAACAAATACCTAATATCTTACTGCTCCCAAAAACTGGAACAGTCCAATGTATAAATCATTAGCCAGAAACAACAAGTAAACACTGAAAACAAATGAACTGTAGCATAACACAAAAAGTTTTTTTTTTAATCCAACATGGATTTTTTTTCTCCCACAGACCCAATGATTTTAGCAACAAACACAGAAACTGAGCAAATTGCACAGTACTCTGGTTTGTCATCTACTAAATATGAGGGTCAAAAAAAGAAGAAAATGTTGATTGTACAATGTAATAAGTCTTTATAAAATACTAATACTAAGATGCTATTTTCTTTTATCACAGAAATGAACAAGAAAAACATGGACTCCCGTTACTAAACCAAATAGTAAGTATAACATGATAAATACAACCCTCGCAGCATATCACACCCGTACTGGCTTATAACAATGTTTCTTATAAATTTGATTTTGACCCAAAGTTATAAGCCACTATGAGTGTGATATGCTGCGGTGCTTGTGGCCAGAGCATAGACTCTTGGGTGCATGGCATATGAGTGTGATATGCTGTGGTGGTTGTGGCCAGGGCATAGAGTCTTGCGTGCATGGCCAAATGGCCATGCACCCAACATTCTATACCCTGGCCACAACCACCGCAGCATATCACACCCATAGATTCAAGCATTGCAACCATTTTAATGTCCGCGGACACAAGGAAGTTCCTAGAACACATTCAACTTGCGAGCGAACAATATGGACAACGTCCTCAGAACACCTCCATTTTCTTTATGTACGAACATTTCAGGACACCGCGAGTGTTCTTAGAACACTTTCAGCTTGACAACGAACAATACAGACAACGTCTTCAGGACACCCCCTGCGAACATTCCAGGACCCCACAAGTGTTCTTAGAACACTTTCAACTTGACAACAAATTTATTCTGCTTATTTACGAACATTTCAGAACAGCCGTGTTGTCCGCAGACAAATCGAACACAACAAAAGCGTCTAGCACATAAAAAAATACAACATTGCACCTATCTCATACTCCCCCACCCTCCCCAAACACTCTTACACACCAACACACTCCACTAAATACAATTTTTAAACCAAGTTTCACCTCGCTGTCCGCGGTCGTCCGCGAATGCAAGATGTCGGGCGCCACCAAAAATCTGATGCGCTCCACACCCCACGCCGTCCAATCAGCGAACACGTCGGATGTCCGCGGACATTGCGCAAGCCGCTCGGCCAATTGGGGCGCTGTCCGCAGAGCGAATCGGGAAGTCCGTCCGCGAAGCGAACGGAGATATCACTAATTTGTTTGCCTTACATTTTGGTCATTTAAAAAAAAAACTACTGGACAGATTTACACCAAATTTACAAAAGCACGCTTTCGGGACCAAGCCCCCGCCGCAAATTTGGTGTAAATCCGTCCAGTGGTTTGGGCTGTAGGCGTGCGCAAAGTTTTTTCCCATTATGTCCATGGGAAAAAACCAAAATTTTGGGACCCCCCTATAACTGTGCCCCCCCTGGACGAATCCTCTCCAAACTTTGCAAACAAATTCAGAGTGGGCCATATACTTTTTTTTGCAAAGTTTGGTGAGGATTCGTCCAGAGTGAGCGAAGTTATAAGCCACCCAAAAAATGCTCTTCCTATGGAAACACCAACTTAACCATAACTACATGGACGCTACCGCGTCCATGTAATATATATATATATATATACAGAAGACCAATGGGGTCCAAAGGGTTAATGCACAAAATAGGTCCACAACCTAAAAAGGGAAGGAAGCAGGTAGTGCAAATAGTCTCTAGGCACTTCTGCATCAAACACAATACTAACTGAAGGGCAGTTCAATCCCTAAGAAGAGTGGAGCCTATTGCTCAAATGTACATGCAATGCTGGCACACGCAGTAATGCAGATGGGCAAAACGGGGTCTCTTCAAGGGTCTGTAGCAGCTCAGTAAGGTGGGTGAGGTGATGCAGAATAGGTTCCCCTATTCGTGGTGGGTGTTCCCAACAGAGCAGAGCAGATTACAGAGTTTAGGAATAGTTTGCTAGTTCGAACTAGCCGTGGAAGGAGAGGGGCCCTCAGGGGCCACTCATGCATACAAATGGATGAATGCGCTAGGGGCCACTGGTTAGGGTTGCAATTACTCACCGACCCCGGTGCACTCCGGACCAAACTTCGGCAGTCAAGTCCACTTCAGTTGCAGGTTCAAATGCGGCAATCTTGAGGCTCTGCGTCTTTCAATTACAAAGATACAGCGTTGATTCCCAGACACAACAGTGGTGATTTCTCCACTCCTGGTGGGTGGATCAGGCCAGTTTGGCTGTAGCAGGCTTCAGGGCACAGAGGACCATATTTGCAAAGTTTGTCACCACGGCTGGGCGACAGAGCAACCGCGTATACTCTGGTTCGGGTTGCACTCATTTTACTCCAAACCTGGGAATGCCAAGTGTACGAAATTCGGTGAGAGCGTGCCGTGATTGCTGATCATGCGATCTACCATGTTTCAAGGGCCTTCTCTAAATGGCGCCAGTATCAAGGCAAAGGTCCTGTGCATGCTGGTCAGCCCATTGGTTGCCCCAGGGATGGTTTTGATGCAGGTGCCGAGAATAGTTGGTCCTACTATTCCAATGGCTCGAAGCATCTTCGCAGACCTTCTAGGACGAGCAGATGCAGAGGGGTCCCACAGGACGACAGGAGGCTCACCAGCAGTTCCTCGACTCAGCTTCTTAGTTTCAGGATACTTGGATCCTATCCTTATTTCAGTGAGAACTCCAGAGATCGACATCATATGGTTGTCTGGGGCCTTCTCTTATCCATAATCTCCTTCGTGCCAAAATAGTATGTATGACATGAAGGCCTTGATCCTGTTTTTTGTATATGTTGTGTTTTCAAATATATAGTGGGTACGGCCTATGTGTGTTTTCAAATATGCACTGGGAACACACTAGCATACACTAGCCATGGCTGAAAGAATAACAAAACCCTTGGAATTTAGTTAAAGTGCATTTAAGAAAAGTAAACTCAATGCAACAAAACCCTTGAAATTCAGCGCATTGGGAAACTCAGGACCTGCTTCGCTCAGCATGTACCCATTTCAAAGCCCAAGAATATATATATTATAAGAGAAGGAATTTACAATGCCAAACAAAATGGCATTATGGGGGATATGGCATTGTGTGAAAGATCAAGGGGAACATGCCAAAAGCCATGGCTAGTGGCCTATTAGTGTTTTAAAAAATACTGTGAAAGAAAGAAAGACGCAGACACCACATGCTTTATTTAATTTTGATGTGTGTGTGTGTTTGTTTTTCTGTCATAATAGTCCATACAGCCCAAAATGGGGCTGGATTGAATGTCAGAAAGAGAAGGAAAGAACAAAAAGACAAAACTCCCAGCCAGAGAAAGGGACCCAAAGGAGATTTGAAAAAGAAAACAGTTAAACGGACAGTTGGGAGAGAGAAAAAAAGAGAGTAGAAAGAAGAGAACGGAGAAGAGGGAGAGGAAAGAAAACAACTCCCTCGGGGGGGGGGGTCACAGCATCTAGCAGCCCTTTAGGGCACCCAGAAAGGGTGGAACCACGTGGAGTGTGGGGACCCCCCCAACAAATGACTCCTGTGTCCAGGCTCTGTGCAGGGGCAGGCTGGCCACCTACGGGCGACTTTGCAGGTGTCGGCCCATCCGGCGACCAGACCGGATTGTTCCAGGAAAACCAAACGGGCTGTGCAGCATGCCAGGTGAAATTCTCAGTCTGAATAAGGCAGCCTAGCTGTGCCCCAGGTCGGCCTGCCTCGTGGTTGGTGAGTTGGGCCCTTTCTGAAAGTCCTCCCAGGCAGTGCATGCCAGGCGGCCAGGGAGGAGAAGAGTGGGAAGCCCACTCAGCCCCTGAGGGATGGAGCAGTAAAGAAAAGTTCCTGCAGTGGCTAGTAGAGGATTGTGGGTTGGAGTGTGGGTTGATGAAAGTCCCAGGCTGCCTCGTTGTGGCAGCCCATATGCCATGTGAAGAGAAGCCCCAGACTGCTGCACCTCCAGCGGCCCACCCCCAGTGCACCTCCAACATGATGCTGAGGGGGCGGGCTGTGAAGACTATACAGGCAGTAGGCTGCAGCAGTGAGAAATGAAGGTGCCCCCATTGTCATGGTGGTGCCACCTGAATTAAAGACCCCATTGTCATAGTGGTGCCACCTGAATTAAAGATGAGTCACTACCCAGAGCAGGGTAGTGACTCAGGCAGGATCAAACAGCAATGGGGCTGCCCCAAAGATGGAAAGCTGGCTGCGGGACTGACCATCAGGGCGGGCAACCTTGAAGATTAAAGAGTGGCCATACGGCATTGTGTTGAGTGTATGTACCCCCCAGCTTTTGGGGTCCACCATGAAGTTCAAAGGAGGCTGTAGGCATGGCGATGATGTTGTTGGGCCCCATTGAGGCAGGCGGATGTCGAAGGACACTTGAATCATGGCCACGTAAAGTTATTAAGGGGGCCCTCATGTGGTGGATGCCATAGAAAAAAAAGTGAGTCTGTGCTCCATTTATATCAGGGGCTCACACTCAGCCACCAGAAGGACAGACCAAGGGATAGTAATGTAAGGGATTCACTGACTGCAGCAGTCACCCCTATTGTGACATAATATATATGTTGTTTATATGTTGTGTTTGTCATTTGTATATTTCTGTTTATGTTAATAGTAGGTTTATAATTATAATAAGTAATGTTTAGAATGGTAATGCTATGTAGGGGAAATGTAGGGTGTGGGCAAGGTATTTGGGGGAAATTAAGTAGACAATGTTATGTAGGTTAGGTGTATAGTGCATGCATAAGGGAGTAGAGCAGAGGCATGCTGGCGTGAAGTAGCAAAAGGGATTGACAGCCTGCCTGAGACTGCCTAAAGAGATGGGACCATCCACAGAGGCAACACTCTGGTATCACACAGGGGATGTTACCAGGAATTAAGTTGACGTTTGATGCATCTGCCTCACTGTAGGTGTCCCTGAAACCCCTCTAAAGGTGGGCTGATGGAGCAGATCCCCATTTAGATGTTCCTCATGTCAGGGGGATTTTAGGAAGGAGATTGGAGTTAACGTGTTTTATTTATATAGAGGGGGCCTCATTGGGATCCCTATAAAATTCACCTTGGTGTCTGTGCCAAGTTAAAAAGGTAAGAATTCAGGGTGTATCCCAACTCCTGTCATCAACAATTTTATTTTACAGTGCATCACCCATCCATATCAGCTGGTCCTGCTGGTGCTGGTGATGGTGGTTCCAATGGGGACTGTCCCTGGTCTGGGGTGAGGGAGGTGTACACCCTTACCTGGACCAGTGCCGGAAAACAGGGGCTATTCTTGTAAAATAGCTTTCTGCACCACTTTACAGCCATTAGCTGATAAGTAACTGTGCATGGTAATATGTTTATCATGTGCACTGCTATAGTTGAACACCTGAGAGAAAGCATCTGCATGTTTTTGGTTTATTTTAAAGCACACGTGAAAACGATTGTGGATGCATTTTAATAAACTGCCTACATTATTTCTCTACAACACATTAGAAGCAGCACATTATTTTTTTCTTTTTTAAGGGTAACATTCCACATTGATTAAATGGATCAGCAACTGCAAGATCTCTTGCATTATATTAAGCAAAAGGCTAGATGTTATGTTAAATAGGATAGCAGTGTATGGCCATGCATTATAAGGTTTACAATATCCCCATATGTACGAAAAAATGATATTGTAATTCACCTTGACATCATTAATTTACAAAGGAACTCAGTCCTTCAGCTGCGTTCTTTGGAGGTAGGAAACAATTATACTCAGTGGATCTAACACAGTGTAACATCTTTTTGTGTCCTTTTATTTGAAAGTATCTTAGCATTATTTGTAGGGGGGAGGAGACCACATACAGTGATTATGTCTCAGTGCACCATCTTAATGATAAGGAGGAAAAAATTCCAGTGACCATATTGCATGAGATAAACACATAACATTGCTCGTCAGAATACGCAGAAGAAAAATAGATGTGTTTGGAGGCTGGCAGCTGAGTTAATCTTGGTCTGTAATTGAATGTACCATTTTTTTGTTGAGGAAAAATTATTGTGCCTGCTGTGACTTGTTCTTTTAGAGTCAAATAATGAGCGTGCCATCTTTTTTGTGATCGTACAGAATGCTAGCTGTCAAATCATATCATTCGTTGGAGGCAGAAGGAGATCATATTAAGTGTTTGTATCTCAGTGTCCAATATTCCGGAGGTCAGACAAAGTATGTGTTTTGTGCTTAGAAAATATCTGTTCATTCCGTGGAGGTAGGAGCTTACAATCAGTGACTGTAAATCAGTATGCCATCTTTTTTTGTGGTGGGACATAATACTGTTTGCTTTCATAGAAAAACTGTTATCATTCCTAGGATGCAAGTAAATTCATTGGATGTATCTCAATCTGCCATATTTGGAATTCTTTGAATGTAGGTAAAAATTACATTCAGTGGCTGTAAATCAATGGCATATTAGTTTGCATTGAAAGAGTCTGATGATTTTTTAGAGGTAGGGAATATTACATTCAGTGCCTGCAAATGAATGTCTCTTTTTGGTGTAAGATAAACTATTTCTTTTGAATCATGAAAGGGCATGAAAGTGACTTTAACAGAGTGTATGAACAAATTAGCTGCAGGAAAACGTCTTAAAAAGCCCTGAGATTATATTCAGATTGTATTTAATTTCATTTAATTTCTTTTGTAGTACAAACGCAGCCTGAAATTCTTCAAAGCACAACAGCCAAGAGAAACAACCAAAGGACATCTGTGGGTTCTAGAAGGGTGGGGTCTCAATTTGCTAAATGAATAGAGTGAGCACTTTAATATGCTGTCCTCTTCAGCCAGGGATTTCTATGGTTTGTCCCCAAGAACACTAACTGATTTGCCAAATGTAATTCGATGGCTGTATCTCAGTGTTCCATCTTTTTCTGGCCAAATAACATTATTGCTTGATAATGCAAAAAAAGGATTCAAACTCTATGGAGGTAGGAGAGTGCATTGAAAGTTTCGAAACTATGTAATTCCGTTTTTTTCAGTGAAGAAAAATACGAATTGCTGAGAAGAAAATCAGATAATTCTATTGGGGGAGTTGGAAATATATCAATTAGTTCCAACTCATTTTGCCACCTGTTTGTGTGCAGATAACATTGTGGTTGCTTCCATCTAAAATAAATTATGGCGGTCAGGGCGGCTTACATTCAGTGTTTGTAACTGAGTGCTCTTTTTCTATTTTTTTTCAACAGAACACAATATGGCCCTTTTCACTGTGCAGAACTTGCATTTTCATTACAGAACACTGGGCAAAAGGGACACACCTATAGGTTACAAGTATGATCAAGGCAGGTGGGTATGAGCAGCACAATGGGGGGATTCCAGAGGAGGAGAGAGGGATATGTGGAGTGATCATTGATTGGTGAGATGTCATTTCAAGAGAAGGGTCTTCATGTCCTTCCTGAAGTGTTGGATCCATGTTTTATCTGCCTTGGTATGGTATGTCTAAGGTCTCCTTTTACACTACTACCACCACCTGTATTCACTAATAACAAGTCTGAGGATAATGATGGTGAATATGATGATAATGATGGCCAAAATAAAGGTTACCCTTCTCCGACCAGCACACAACACACGACTTTATAAATTAAAATGAGGATTGAGACCATGTGCAGTACTGGGATGAACACAGAACACCTTTAATGCAACCCTCTCTCCAGTAGCCAATCTCCATACCAACCCAGCCTATGCTGTCAGTGCAGAACATGTTGTTGCTGTGTCTTAGATCCAGCAACGTATTCTGCGGTAGTGACTGATTGTAATCATTATAGATACAATTAGCATGTGTTGGACTAATGGTCCTTCCTAGAGTTCTGCTTCTGTTATTTAGAACCACAGTAACTTTCAGAACCACCTTCGAATAGGGCAGACAGGAGAATCCATGGGAAACCATTTTCAGTTTTCTCTGTGAAACGAAAGATGCAAACAAGGGCATGGTGTGGGTACCCCAGTCCCTGCTACACTAGATCCTAACACGTTGAAACATGTACATTTCAATTGCAATAATTTGCTTTTGTGCATTTTCATGTTCTATGGCTTTAACGCTGTTATCACAGACCATTATTAGATGCAACATTCAGAGAATTAAACACCACATTTTTCAAGTAGTCTTACAGGAAAATGAGCTATGTAATAACCACACCACACACACATCATTGCCAATTGTTACATTTTGGCATGGTACATTACTAAACTGAGTAATTATTAGCTTTGGATTCGGTTGTAGGTCAATGCACTTGCTTTAAACTTCCACCATATCAAATACACATTGCACTTTCTTTGATAAACATATTCCCAGCTGGCAACACTTTGCATGCTGAGAATGAATGTATGTATTGTTCATTTATATACTGCCTATGGCAGAACAAATGCTTTACAGTATCAAAAAAAGAGTGAATGGAAAATGAGAAGGTGTCAGGAGTGGTAATGGGGAACGGAAAGCAGAGAAGGAGATGGCCAATCAAATGCATCCTTAGAACATTCAGATTGGTAAGTGCCTCCGAAATTTGGAAGAGGGGAAGATATATGAACGACAGTACTACTTCAAATCATATAATACAAAAAACCTAGTAACACAGTTCCAGGAAGGCAGAGATAAAGTTTAAACAAAGTAAGCATACAAGAAAGGGGCCAGAGAATGAGATGAAGCAGGGAGGAGTGACAACAATCTCATAGCAGTTCTGGCAGTGGGTAGGGTCCAGTGCATACAGAGCTCTGTGAAACAGCTTATAGGAGTAGTTATATCCAATCGCCCGTGCTGGAGCCCACTTTTCTGAATTTCACAGTCAAGTGAGATCCTCAGAAATAGTTCCCAGGAGAAGGAGTCTAAAAGGGGGGGTGGGGGGGAGAAGTTAAGTGTCAACATATTTTATGAAGAGAAGAGTATTATGTAGTCACTGATGAAGTCAATACAGATCCCAAAGTTCCCAGAAGAGAAAGAAAAATGTGAAAATGTACACAGAGTTGGAATGAATTTATTTCTGTCTTCAGAGTGTTTAAAAGAAGTATCACAAATTGCAAGTTTGCAGCAAGGTCCTATCACAGACTGACATTCGGAAATTTAAATTAATTCAGGATTAGCTCCTTTACCTCAGACTCACTGCTTAACATCTTGGTCAACTCCGCAGACAATGATGAAAATCCATAAGCGTGAAAAGAGGCCTCTGCTATTCATTTTGCACAATTATAGAGACACTTAAGCAGTAATTTGCTACTTCCATGATCTTAAAGCCATGGGAAAGTCACTCCACCTACCCTCATTCCCAATGGCCAGTCGGTCACCTCTAGGAGGGAATGTTGGTGCCTGAACATGAATCTCTTCTCAGCATCATCCACTGCAGAGGAGTTCAACTCCCATGACTGATACTCATCTGGCAAAAGGAGAGTCACTCCCAATCTGATGTATCAGTTGGTCCATCTGTGCATGCCCAAGTAGCACCACACCCACAGGGCTACCACCACCATCAACATCAATCCAAGCTGCATTTGTGGGGATGGTGGTGGCAATAAGGTTCTACTGGTGTGTGATGCCACTGGTGCACTATGATGTGCTTTGGCCGGTTCCTGAGCGAAGGTAGTACTCGAATATTAGTAGTTATAGAAGTAGTAGTATTTATAATAGTAGTAAAGGTAGTAGTAGTAAACAAATAGCGCACACTATTACCAATAAAAAAACAGTTTCAAGGCACCAAGCAGGACAAATGAACACATAATATCAATGAATACAATATTGCAGTAGATTAAAACACAATGGCCCTCATTACGACCCTGGCGGAAATCGAAAAACGATGGCGGAAATGGAATACCGCCATCGAATAGCGCTCGGTGCGATTATGACCCGTCACCGTAAAGTACGATGCCATTAGCGACACCGTAGTGAACGCCAACGCTAACTGCACCAAGTACGCGCACGCGCGCCATGCCAAACCGTAATTACCACCATGGCGCAATGGTACGCGAATTCTGACCCTAGCGGACATGTACCTAACGCCATCAAGCATGGCGGAAAGTACCATTCCGCCATGGTGAGAAGTACGGCATCGCGAATCAACCGTAAACGGCCCTACTGAGTGCCTGTACACCACTCCCTGGCCACATTGCACAACTCCTCGTAGGTGCAATGAAGTCACACAATGCAACCAGTCAAATGTACAAGTCACCCATGCATGCCAACGAACAAATGAATCTAGGGGCTCCAAGTGCCTTGTGAGTGGCCATCCATATTTGCCATGGCACCATTGCCGCACTGATACAGCACAGGCATGTGAAGGTTCAAGTACAGCAACATGAGCAGAAAAATGAGACAAACAAAAACAGGCCCCCCCCATCGACTGACACCAGTGTAAGGCAACATTCAAAGCAGTATCCTGAGTCAGACTGCACCAGCCCTGTACTCCTGCCAGTAAACAAACCAACCAGCAGCATAAGCATGTACCACACAAGTTGGCAGAGTGACTGAGCAGCCAGGCACATCTGAAGAGGGGCCAATGGGAGCTGCAGGGCACAGATGGCACGAATACAGAAGCTATTCCAATGGACATGACCTCAGTCTCCCTCCAAGAAACGCACGCAAACACAGGCAACTGTGACCAGCCATATACTGATAATCACATCATTCCACCAATCCACCTGGCTGACCGGCATCTGTTAGACAAAAGCTAATCCCCCGCCCCTGAGCATGACATCATCAAAACAGTCATAATGGTAGCCCCTATCCCTGACCACACTGGGCTTCGTAGGCAAACGCGGCCAGTACAGTACCACGCAACTATACTTAGAAGCCGGAACCCAATGCAGATCTACTCACAATACATCGCTCCACAAATAGGAATATGCTACATTACTTGCAAAGAATAACGCTACACGGTTAATATCAGAATAGAAATTTAATGCACCACAAAATCACCAAGCCCATACAGCCATTAGGTCATGAACCCCAAAATATATTTCATCATTGTGGGCTGCATCCGCAATAAATGACCAGCTTCTTCTTGTGTGACGCCCTGTTCCTTCATGGTACACAGGGGCTACATTCACGTTCAAAAAGGCAACATGGAAGCGCCTAGAACCGCAGGGCCGTCCCATTAGGTAGGCACTAGTCCAGCTGAAAGGTCGAAATGTTGCTCCTAGCCACTAGTACCGCGTAAGGGCATGTGGCCCATTGGCGATCGTCCCATAAGATCGTAATGGTGCTCCACTGATTAACTCGAAGCAGCAGGTGTCGGGAGTAAAAGCCATCTGCAGGAGTGGCATACAGATGGCAGCGGCAAAAGGGGAGGAGATACCTGTCACCCAAATGAAATGAAAAAGAATAGTATGGCCATCAGAACTTGATTTGTATTACTCACTTCAATGATCACACTAAATCTACAGCCATATGCATGCTAGCCCACTCCAAAGGATTATTCCCACCCAAATATCACTTGCGAATCATAACTATAAATATCGAGGTGAAAACACTATTACAAACGAGTGTTTGTGTGCATGCGTCTGTCAAAACAGAATCCATTCGATGGGATTAGTAACGTGCATAGACACAAGTGTTTGAAGGCGCGTCGAGACAGGGAGGGTTCAACAAGGCCAGATAGACGATGGTCCCACTATGGCAGCTCTGCATCACATAGCGCAGGGGAGGTGGATAGATTCCAAAAAGCCCTGTACATGGCAAACTCTCCATCAAATCATCTGTCCATGCATCCATACATCATTCCCTCATCCCGGTATGAAAACGCCTGATTATGTACTCACATAACATGTGAAATTTCCATTGAGTCTGTGCGTAATGCAGTCTGCAAAATCCACTGTGCTCCAGGCCGGAATTCTAGTGTTGTGAAGTAACATGTATTTGGGAACGTCCTGCCTTATCCTCCACTACGCTATTGCGCATCCCATACTATTCATATCAATCATTGCATTCTCGCCATGGCCCCTGTCCCAAGGACATTAAACAATAGAACGTTATATTTGCAGTCAGACCTGTGGGCGTCTCCTCGCCGCTAGCTGAAGACCGAAAGCGCCGTCCTTCGAATTCCTCATTTGCAACATCACGTCGAAAAGGCATCTGTGACCGCTTGAAATAACAAATCCATCCATGTAGTGCGGCAATGTGTGAAAATGCAAAGTGGCTTCACTCACAAATGGGACGCCCCGCCCGTCGGTGAACCGCGGTACAGTGCTGCATGAGGGTCCACCGTTAATCGAGTACTACATTCCACTGAGCCTTCACAAGTTTGTTCGCAACTGCAAAGATAGTATGGGAAACAATGGGACCATAGCAGAATGAACATATGAACCAATATTTCACTGGCATCGGGATCAAATACATGATTGTAATAGCAAGATGCCATGCGTCGAATTGCAGCGTTGCGTGCGGGACGTGCTCGCCCAAAGGGGATTGCAGCTTGCACAGGTGGAATGAATCACCACAGGTGGAGGCAATACAGCTTGAAAACACATAAATTGCACACCCAACCCCCTCACACAACCACACCCACTCCAAAATGCTACCGGCCGGACTAGCGATGTTGGCCCTGGGGGACCTGATAGCACTGCAAGTACTCCAACTCCAAGTAGAAGACGAACACCAACTACTACAACAACCGGCCGCACAGAGGAGACGCAGGAGGAGGAGGAGGGCAAGGCAGGGCCAGCAAGGCCCGCCAGCACAGCCACTACCACCACGCAGGCAGCCCGCAATCCCACGCCTCCGAGCACATCCGTTCAACCTCGCGGATGAGCAGATCCACACCCTCTACCGTTTGGACCGGGACACCATAACCGCCATTGTGGACATGACACAGGCTGACCTTGTCAGCATGATAGATAGCCCAACCGCCATCCCACCCCTACTGAAGGTGGTGTCTGTACTCCACTTCCTGGCCACAGGCACCTACCAGCACACAGTCGGACAGTTGCATGGCATTTCACAGCCACTGTTCTCACGGACACTATTGCAAGTGCTCGATGCCCTCCTGAAGCACGCAGACGACTACATCTCTCTACCACGCTCGGAGCAGGAAATTACGAACACAAAAGTGGGATTCCATGCACTTGGCGGCATACCGGGTTGCATTGGTGCCATCGACTGCACCCATGTTGAATTGGTCGTCCCACATGCCATGGAGGCTCAGTACCGCAACCGAAAACAATTTCATTCTCTTAATGTACAAATGGTGTGTGACTCCAACAGGATCATTACACATTGTTGTGCACGCTTTCCTGGATCAACCCATGATTCTATGGTCTTGAGGAACTCTAGAATACCACGCTACATGGAGCGACACGCAGGGAACAGATCCTGGCTACTCGGTGAGTCTCATTTCATGCATGATAATGTGGGGTATGTGATGCGGCAATGACCTGGCAGGAGGGGGGGGGCGTACGTAGCAATGTCATTCCACAAACATCCTTTATTGTCCACATACAGGTGATGCCGGGTATCCACTGAAGAGATGGCTCCTTACACCACTCCGGAACCCACAGAACCAGCCTGAGGAGGACTACAACCATGCCCACTCACGTACCCGTGTAGTCATAGAACAGGCATTCGGCCTACTGAAGACTCGTTTCTGCTGCCTCAGCAGGTCTGGCGGGGCACTCCTGTACCGCCATGAGAAGGTTGCAAAGATGGTCATGGCATGTGTCATGCTACACAACATGTGCGTACGTAGAAATGTGCCCATGCCCCCTGACGCAGAACTGCAAGCACCTGAAGATGGTCATGATGAGGGTGGGGATGTGGCAGCACCTCAAGGAGTCCGCGAGGCACAGGAGGGCCGTGAGATTCGTCAGAATATCATAGATGCATGCTTCTAGCACTCACGCCTGGTGGCTGTTACATGGACACGGGACTTGTGGCACTGTGTGTGTCTGGAACATGCACAATATGGACCGTACGCCTATAAAGGCCTCGTACACAAAGATCAATGTCCACACATCTCATTGGATGATTGTGAAATGTTTATAGCATATGTGAAATTATGTTACACACCCCATCGACCCGCCACCCAAGTGAGCCCAACACACCCCCTCCACCCTCCTACCTCCCCCCCGAACACCAGTGTCCGAAGATGCTCATTGTCAGTGGGCAGACGCTATTGCAAGCCCCCTCTCCGGGTATCAGGGGCACCCCTGCCTGTGGAGCGCAGGTTCCTCCCAGATCTACGTTGGGGGCTGCCCTGGACGGAACTTGCAACGGATGATGTCTCTGCCTGCTCACGTCCATGCATGTCCCTAAGGGTTTGTGAGAGCTCAGTGAGCACACGGCGCACAGCGGCAAGTTCAGCACATACGTCTTTGCATGCAGTTCCCCCCTCAGGCTCTCGGTGCTTCTCTCCATTTGTGCCCTTAGTGTCTCTGTACTTCTCTCCATTTCTGCCCTAAGTGTCTCAGTTGCTGTTTCTATGGCTGCCTTAGTACCCCCACATTCATCAGCATGGTCCTTGAGGAGCGTGGCCAGTTGCTGCTGTTGCACGATCACCTGGTCGAGGGACTGTTGCCTCTGCTGTGCCATGCCCATTTGCGGTGGTGTCACAGAGGGGCTGGACACCTCATGTTGCCTTGCCACAGGGCTTGTGGGGGATGGCCAGTCGTCGTCTTGTGGGTGCCCCTGCGTGGTATCCTCATGGTGTATGGGATGGAACAAACAGGGGGATTGAGACAGGTCATGGATGGATCTAACTTCGACATCCCCGTTTTCTGTGTCGGAGCATGCTGCCATTAATGCAGTGTCACCTATGGTGCTGCTGCCACCAGAAGCAGTGACTTCTGTGGCATCCATTGGGGGGACCTGTGGTGGTGCTGTTGTGGGCATGCTGGCTGCTGGGGTGCCTGTTGAAGTTCCCTCCTGTGTGCTGCCACTTGATTTGTGCTGCTGCCGTGTCTTGATGCGTGCAGCTGAGGTGGAGGGTCTTTGGCCGTTGGTCTTGGCCCTCTTTGCAGGTGTGCTGGTAGGGGTGTCCTGGAGCTCGTCATTTGAATCGGACCCTGTGGTGGAGTAAAGGAGGGCGAGCGTTATTAATGGGTCTGTGGAAATTGGAATGGCAATGTATCACATGCATTGGGGTGGTACCTGAGGGTGATTTGGGTCGGGGGCTTGGAGGTGGTTTCATTTTTGTGTGGATTGAGGATGCAGTTGTTTTGCAGCCTGCAGTTAGGGTGTGCCTGCTGCACGTGTAGAGGGTGTTTTTAGGATTTTTAATTATTTATGTATTTAATGTGAGTTTTAAAGTGCGCTATCAGGCCAATGTATGTGGACGTTCTCCTGGACATGTGTTACTGTTGCACTATGTGGACACATGGTACTTCACATGATTGGACATTGTGGATTTAGCATTGTTTTATTTGGCCCACCTACCTGATTCTTCGGATGTCTGCACTCCTTTCTCCATCCCTCCGACTCCCTCTATACTCTCCATTCCAATGGTGGAGGCACAGATTTCTTCCCAGGGGGTCAACTTGATGGGTGATTCCGATCCTCCCCCGGTAGCTGTGGCAATGTTACGGTTGGCGGATAGTATGCTCCGTACGCGTATCCGCAGGTCGTCCCATCGCTTTCTGCATTGCTGTGGGTTGCGGGGTGCGGTCTCCACCGCACTTACCCGCTGTGCCACCAGGGCCCATATGGCCTTCTTGTTCGCAAGTGCCGTCCTGGTCATTTGCGTCGAGAAGACGACGCCAGCATTCTCCTGGAGGGTCTCTGTGAGCACGGTGAGTTCCTCACGGGAGAAGTGGACCTGCCGCTTGCGGTCGCACGCTTTTTTCGCTACTTTTCCCATTTTTATTGCTTTCACTGGGGTGGATGACGGGTTGGGATGTGTCTCAGGGTAGTATTTTTTATGGTTGTGTGGGAATTCAGATTTTATAGGTGTACGCCGTGCTGTTTCCCGTTCCGGGACCATTTTTTAACTTCCGTTTCCGTATATTTACGGTCACCGTACTTTCCGATTGCCGCTCATTACGGTGACCGCTCAGATGGGTGGCGGAATTGCACCTAGGGCGCCGTACGACGGCGGTGAGGGGCGTTTTGGGGACATTTCCGCCATCGCGGACTTTGCACTTCCGCCATGGCGTAGTGCTCGTGCACGATGGGTCGGAATTAGCCGCACTTTGCTACGTCGTGCAATGGCGGAAACGCTATTTACGCTATGGCGGTCAGGTCAGTCACTTTCCGCCAGGGTCGTAATGAGGGCCAATGTTAATAATGTTAATACAGTGCCAGCAGCTCCATTGATTTATGGCACATGAAAATAAAAGAAAGGTGCTGTTTAAGTCAGAGCTCAAATGCCCTTTGTGGTAATTCTGATCACAGTTGGTAGGCTAGTCTACAGATGGCAACCCAAACTGCCCTTCAAATAATGCCCTGCAGCATTTACCTACCAGTAACTAATTATTGGTGCTAGGTCTGAGAGGCCTTGTTGGCAGGTAAAGCTGTGCAATGTACAATAGGATCTCAGGTCCAGAGCCAGTCACAATTTTCCAGATTTGTGCAAGAGCCCCAAATTGAATCATGCCTTCCATTGGCAACCAAGCTAGCTCTCACATTGCCTGAGCGATATTGTCAAATTAAACCACACGCACAGCCTGTTTTTTAACTCCTTGTCATTTCGAATTTAGTTTCTTTGAAATGCCAGGATAGGCAGAAATTATGTAATCTCGAAATAACCACTGATAATATTTTGAGGTGGCATGTGTCTAATAGATGATTGAACCGACTAATGTTGTATTGATGCATAAGGGGTCTTTTTGGAACTCCGGCAATTTGCAGGGCAAATTAAAGTTAACTGTCAAACAGAACACCCAGATTTCTGACCAGATTCACAGGGGAAAGCAATGTCACAAAAGTTGAAGGCCAAGGGAAAGGGATGAGGACTTTGTGGTGCAGCCCAGAAGCAGGGCTTCCATTTTATCTCCATTTAACGGCATACAGTTGTCCTGCATTCCCTGCTGCACTACACCCACACAATACAACCCCTCACTACCCTCATTTACTCCACCATGGAAGTCGACCAGGATCTGTGTATCATCTACATACAAATAACACTCAAATCCCATGTCTATATAACCTGTATCAAAGGGAACATATAGATATTAAAGAGAGTGGACAGAGCTGAACAGTGCAGAGCACTGCAGGGGAGAGGACTGCCAGATGTAGTGAAGGCGCTCACTCCCCACATCACCAACACAAACTCAGAATAAAGGACACATCCCAGTAGGGAATGAGACCAAGAGATTGGTATGGAGATTCAGTAAAGGTTTATATAAGATTCAGCATCCAGAGAACTCTGCTGCCTTGAGAGCGCTCTGGCAAACAATACAGAAACAATACATTTTAAAGGGTTACAGAGTCATCAGTGACTCTTTCTATACAGTCTACAAGTTACATTTCCATTTGTTAGGGAAGGGGTACGAGTATAGCGCTGTAAGGGCCAGCTACATGAGATTGGCTGATGACTAGGCAGGACGTTGGACACCATGTGGTTCAGCTGGGCCGGTCCGTGCGAGGTGAAGGTTTGGTCAGGTCCAGAGAGGCAGCTGATCTGGCTAACTAATCTACACACTTATCCTAGACATATAGTCAATAATGATCATTACTACACCTTTTAAGTTTTAGGAGAGGTCTATACATTTAACATGTATGTTTGCATTATCTCACTTTGGGTCACTGGTGGGGTGAAAGGTGGGGGGTCTAGTCACTCGGGTAACCTGTGGGGGCTGGTATTGATAGCTGTCAGGTCTGGCACATCAGAGCGGGAAGGGGGTGGAGTGACACATGTTAGTTAGAATATACTGTGACAGGAGTCAGGTTTTATTGCGGGCACTCGAGGGTGGTCAGCAAGGAAGGGCCACACTTCTGGTAGATCAAAAGAATAGCTTCGGAGGGGCACAAGGTTGAACAAGCAGTAATGTTCCTACAGCAGGGGTGAGAGGTGCGAGAGCAGGTTTGTTGAGATGGATGAGCCACAAGTCATGGTTCAGCCCGGTCACACACAGGACAGTGATCTCAGAGGAAGAATGAAATTAATACATTGTTTGTTTGCAACATCTTGTTTCAAGGCATCTGTGAGAAAGGGACCTGGGAGGCAGAGGGGCAGGAGGAAAAAGGTGGGGGTTGTCAGTGCTCACTGTGCGCTGCACTGCTGAGGGGAGAGGAGACTTTGCAATACCAGAATGCAGCCTAGTCCAAAGATGGAGTCGAGAGTACACAAAATGGAGTCCAAGTGTGTCTTGCAATAGCCCCACCTCTGCTTAGGCCTGGACCTTGTCCCCTATGGCCGCAGAAGGGCAAGGAAGGTGTCCCTTCAATAGTGCAAGAGCAAGTGGTCCCTTTCACATAGAATGTATGGGGGGGCTAAACAGACCCCCTCCTTCCTTACAGTAGGAAGCTTCCAAACTGCACCCTCTGCCTCCTATCTTCACAAAAGATTCCAGCCATGCTAGCACTGATTCAGCAATGTTCCTCACTTTTTAAGGATGCTGAATTAAGATGTCATGGTCTGCAATGCTGAATGCTGCTGACAGATACAGAAGGATTTCAGTGGCTGCGTCACCCTTATCTGTACGTTCCAGTAGATTTTCTCACATGTATAGCATAGTTGTCTCTGTGCTTTGCAGCAAGTGGAAAACGGAGCCCTATCTAGAAATAAGCCTCTATTGGGGAAATTATACAATTGAGAAGCAGCCTCTAATTCCATGGTTTTACTCAAGAATAGGACAATAGATATGACGTAAAACCTACAGGGTAAACAGGGTTCAAATTAGCCTTTTTCAGCAGCGGTTGGATTTCTTTCAGTTGTGATGGAAAAATACCTCTCTGAAAGTAGGCATTGATAATATTCCCTAAACTTCTGCAACAAAACAATGGGCCTCATTATAAGGCTGTCGGTATCCTGGCAGTAGATCTGCCAGGATACCGGCAAATGTAACTACCATTTCTGGCACTCAGTCCAGTGGCATTACCTCCAGGTTACGAGTGCCGGAGTGACAGTGTTAATCCCCATTCACGGAGTCCCATAGGAATCCATGAGGGGATTTGCCATAATTACCAGTACTGGCAATACTGGTGCCGGCGATTACAGTGTTTTTTGCCAGTAGGGTGCCTGACTTTCCTCCAGCTCTTAGCTGGAGGTAACACAGTTGCCCCACTGGCAAAACCTGTAGTCGGTCGGTCCGGTTCCGGTATATGTTAATACCGGACCGGCCGTCCTATAATGAGGCTGTATGTGTTATTTTATACCTCTAGATCGCAGAGGATCAAGGGATGAGTCAGTGGTGTTCAAACACTGCACTCTCTTTAATACATCTGAACTAGATACTGGATCAAAATATTTAAAGTTTAAATATCTTTGACAAGATGTGTCATATGTGCGGACAGAAACTCTGGGCTCAGCTGCCATCACTTCACATTTTTTAATAATTGAATAGAAAGAAGCAAGTTCCTCAAATAACAATCGAGTGGGACAAATCTCATCCTTTGCCTCTGCCACAATGGTACATTGTTGGAAAATATTAAATAGCTCTGAACTACTAGAATGAGAGTCATTTATTCTCTCTGAATGATAGGTTTTCGTAGCCTGCTCGAGAGCCTTTTTATATATCTTTGCTAGTGATGCCTGCGTGCTTATTCATCAGATCTGAAACGAGTAAAGCAGTTATGTTTCTCTAAATAGAGGTTTTGGGCCTCATTACACGGATGGCGGAGAACCATGGCGCTATTAGCGCCATGGTTCATGCCGGTAAAATACTGGCACCGCCTTGGCAGAAAGGGGAATTACTGCCCCATTCCAAGGTTGGCGGGGCGGTAATTCCCCCTTCCACCATTGCCCTTCCCCATTCCCATTTTTGCCCCATAGGGCATAATGGGAATGGGGAAGGCGCTAATTACGGTACCGCAAAAAGCAGGCGTTAAATCCCCAACCCGCAAAGGGACCTCGTAGTAAGGCGGTAAGGATTTACCGGTACCGGTATTTTACCGGTACCGGTAAAGCCTTACCGCCATCCGTCTAATGAGGCCCTTTGTCTTTTTAAATCTTTTTGTGGTGCTTTTGTCGATGTGTTCAGCCACAAGCATGTGAGTCCTTCTGTGATTAATCCTCTTACACACCTTCATTGTTTCCCCCAACACTGAAGGGTGGTTAGAAGAGCAGTTATTAGATTATGATATGTGCACAAAGGATTAGTCAGACCATGCATCCATTTAACATGCTTGCACATTGATGTGGTCCACAAGAGCAAGCTGTCTTTGCTATACCCCGCCTCATTGGTGTCTTATAGGTTGAATTTTACAATGCCTTTCTCCTGCTCATAATCTTCATCCAAGTCATATGATAAGATGGACACTGTGCAGGCCCGGGCTCAAGATATCAACATATCAAAAGCACATGTCCTTCTTGAAACTTGAATTGGGATAGCTTCCCCTGCCTTTCCCTCCTTGTCCATCTCCAGAAAACTCCACACATCTGTGTACCCTCTTGCTCCTGAATTAGAATGACATGCTTGTACATTACGACAGGTAATGCCACCCATTCCCCAATTTCATAAACAGCTCTTTCTACGCCTCTGTCTCAAGGAATCCCTGCACTGGCTGCACCCCCACAATCTCCTCACCAACTTCTCCCTGAATGGCACTGGCAAATCCTACATCGTCAATCACGCTTTCTCCAATACGTCCTAGCCACTGTGACAGTGGCAAACTCAACATTGTCAGTTATGCCTCCTCTGCTCTTCACAAGTCATCACCCCATAACCCACCGTTGGCAGGCAACAGCTGCTGTGACCTTGGGTATCTGGTGACTGCAGAATCTTCAAGAAGAGGCACACCATTCTACTTTTCTACCTGATGAATGTACTATAATATGATATAAATGATTTGCCTCTCGCTCTTCCAAATAAAAAACCATACCCTGCTTCCTAATGTCAGTTACTTTCTTAGGAAGGACTAACGATGTACACAAATAACAAATACAAGGGCCAGCTAGGGCAAACAAATGGATAGACAAACAGTTCTCAGAAACACAAAAGAAGAGGACCAAAACACAGGGAAGATTCTTCAGTTCACACACAAATGGGCCAGATTTGTTGGTTACACCAACAATTAGGATTATAAAAGGGAACAGTTTTCATATTGTTTTATTTAAATATTAAATTCAAGGTAAGGGAAACCATTTAAGAAGTCAGACAAGATCTAGTAGGACAAACACAGAGCCATATTGGATTAGGGCCGTAAAAGGGAACGTTTATTTTTTGTTTACTTTGTGGCAGAAGCAAAAGTGAAAATGAGCATATTAAACAACTGGAAAATGTTTTATCACCAAGAGTTTGAAGTATGCACAAGGGTTTCAAAATGCTGTAAAAACGAATATAAAGGCTAAACATAAACACCAAAATCCTCGAAAGTCCACAAAAACTCCTAAAAAAACAAATTGTCTGCCTACCTTCTACAGATAAGCTTCTGCTGGCTAAGCCCCACAATGAGAAAGTGAATCTGAGTTGTTCTCCTTACTCCTTAGACTCCTGGAGGACAGCAGATTGCGCTGGGAAAGTAATTCGCCCTCATTACGACTTTTGCGTAATGGGTTAACAGGCTCCGCTAATGGAGGCGGACTCATTAAACCGATTACGCAAAATTACGAGGTCCCCTCGTGGGACCCGGTATACCAGGCGTCCTTACCAGGTCCCGCGAGGGGACCAGGGAGCTAACAATGGGCCGGTCGTAATTGGCCTGTTGTTAGCTCCCTCTCCCATTCTCATTGAGCCCTATGGGGGCTCAGATGGGAATGGGGAAGGTCCGGGCCCAGGTTCCCACAGGGAATTACCGGGCCTCCAAACTCGGAATGGTCCGGTAATTCCCCATTCTGGGAACCCGGACCCGGTTTTGGTGGCAGCCATGCCGCCAATAGCGGCATGGCTACCGCTAAAGCCGTAATGAGGCCCATTGACTCTTACTGACAAGCCGAAAACATCCCCACTTACACATATACACACACACACACACACACACTTCCCATTAGGTTAAACCTCATTGAAGAGCTGATTTTGCCTGAAAATGCCAACACAGCCTTTACCTTCCTTTAAAGTGCATCTGGCTATTTTACAATGCTACGAGAATCTGTGCAAGAATCGTAAACTGCTGGTGCTGGAATCTAGCGTTACTGTGATAAATGGAACCATAAAATATGGCCTGACTTTGTTAAATAGGTCTGCACAGTATGACCTGACACCACTTACTGGACAAAATTGGGCCTGGCCTCACTGTTGTAGGTCGCCATAATAGAACCTGGCACTGATGCATCAGTTTTGCATGAAGGAATCTGGCACCACTGTTCTAAGGGGGCCTAATTACATCTGGAGTAAAGACTTCCTTGCCAGTTTGGTAGTATTTCCTATGCAACTTGCTAGCAATTGTGGTAAAGTTACTTGATTACAAGTAGGGAAATGGTGCTGTTCATTGGAGATTTGAAGAAATGATTGCGGGTGGTAATTACACTGCATTGCAATGCTAAAAATCAAGGAGAGAAAAGTAAATTGGAACTACTCCACCAGAGATTGTAAATCTAGAGGAACCAGGATCAGCACAGGGGGATCCGGAGGAATATGTTGACTTGGAAGTAGCCTCTAACGTGTGTCTGAGTGACCTCTACGAAATCATTGAGAAAAACAGAGAAGATGATGACTGGGATAACATCAGTCAATCAGACTGGCAGGAAATTGAAAAGCAGATGAGTGAGATTCCCGCCGATAAACCCAGTGGAAAGCAACCCCAGACAGTCAAGCGGAAAAATACCAATGACATTGAAAAGGCTCTTCGAGTACCCCTTAAAGATTTGGTGGAAAATGATAGCCAAACCCCAAAGATTTTCAAAACTTTGGAAGAGAAAAGGAAAGCCTCTGAAAAAGAGCATGGGATTAAAAAGAGTGTGAATGACAATAAAGTGGATAAAGAGGAGGTGAAAAGGCCAAAAGACAGTGAATCCAGACCAACTAAAAATTCCTTGAAGTTTGAGAAAAATCAGAGGAAATCCATAAGAAGCAATAAAGTTGAGAAAACATTGAAAGACTCAAAGAAGACGCTCTTAAATAGAGCAAATTTCATGATTCTTTTTGGCTGAATACCGCTGCTGCACTACATATCATCATATGACATAATAATCGTTGAATTCCCCATTGAAAAAAGATTATATTGGGTAATCCTTCACTTGAAATCGCGAATGATTAAAGAATCCTTAATGGAAAGGAGCAATCAGCTAATGTTATTGGGCTACGAATAACTGATTTTGACGATCAAGAAAAGAACTATAAAGCAGATGGGGACAAACTGAAAGGAAGAGATCACGAGAAGGTGACAAAAAGCCGCCCATCAAGCATCATGCAAAATAACAAACGCAGAGAAGAAAAGCAGATACCCACGACAAAATCAAAGGCAAATCACCCTATAAAAGAATTATGGAAAGGCAATTCCAAAAAGAAGGAGGGAAAACACATCACATATGAATCCAATAAAGAAAAAGAGAAAATTGAGGCTCCAACGGAAGAGGCAATGAAGAAATTGAAATTTGACAGCTCAAGGACGAAATTGAAACTAATTTCATCAATAAAACAAAGAATCAAAAGAGTGGAAGATTGGTTGTAGATGGCTGAGGTCATAAACACAAAAAAAGGCAATAGACTGATAAGGAGGATAACCTGAAAAGGATCACCTGTGCCTCATGGAACACCAGAGGTTTTAAGCATTTGTAGAAAGGAGAGGACAACCACCTAGGGACCTATAAAATTGTGTGTTTGCAAGAACCATGGCTCAGAAACAAGCCATTGTGTGATGGATATGAGGTCTATGCAAATCCAACCAGAAAAAGAATGAAAGGGCGACCATCTGTGGGTTTCTTAACCCTGATAAAAATCAATAGTGACCTACATGTCTTGGAGCACCGCATTCCCAATCCTTTTCTGTAAATCTTAAAAATGTCAAATGTTTTAGAGGGTCAGTCCATCAAAATACTACTTATAAATACATTTTGGAGCAAAAATAACTGCTCAACTGATAAATATATAAAGGATGTGATGGAGGCAATTGATGAATGCATGTTAGAGGACAGAAACCAACTTATTATCCTATGTGGAGATCTCAATATCAAACTTTTAAATAAAGAAGCAAAGCCAAAGCCTGATCTACTCCTGGAAGGAAAAGAAATAGGATGGATTGATGAGATGGAACTACGAGATATGAAGATGCTGAACAGCTTTACTAGAGGTGATCTACATGGGGAAGACAGATGGCACAATGGTTTTTAGACTCCTGCTTTGTGTCCGGAAGTACACTTCAGTGGATTAACTCCTTCCAAGTGAAGACCCAATCAGCCAGCGACCACGATTTACTTGAAATTGAATTAAATTGAAAAATTAGAAAAGAGGAAAAACCAACAATTCCACAAATGGAATTTACATGGGGCTGAAATAAATAAAAAATAAAACAGCAGGCCATGCCCAAATTGGCAGGCCAATATGGAGCCCATATTAGAGTAAGCCCAGATGAAGTTGAATGCAGATGGCTGTTGAAAGAATTTGAAGTCAAAAGCGATCCTGATAAGATGATAAGGTTTACTAGGAAACACGCCTATAATAAAGAGCTGGTTGCTAAAAGGAAAAAATACAGAGCTGAGCTATTACAAATTCAAAAAAGTGATTCTCAAGACAAAGGCGAGCGCATAAGGAAATATAAAAATCATATAAAAACTGGCTTCGAGTAAGGAGGGCGAAAAGAGCCCAAGGAGACGCTGAGAAAATGCCGGCAGCGGTGCGGACTAGTAATGCAAGAAGTCTTTGGTAAATCATAAATAAGGGAGATGATTTCCAATCAGCATTTGCAGCTAATCAATTCTCAGATGAACGGTGGATTAAACATTACACTAGCCTGTTTCAGAGGAGTCCAATAGATAGTACGAATCGAGAGCAAACCCAGAGCCATGGTCAATTAAGGTCGACCGTGATGACATTTCGGAGATGATTTAAAAACAGTGGGGCCTGACGGCATCTTGAACCATAACCTCAAAGCTAATTGTGAGGAGTGGTCAGATCTAATTTTCTTACTATTTCAGCAAATAGTAACAACTAGGATGGTTCCAACATGCTGGAAGGATGCAATATTCATGCTGATCTTTAAAAAAGGAGATCGTGGAGATCCCCGGAATTATAGACCGATCGCCCTATTGGACTCCATAGGAATTCTGTTCTCTTCAATTCTTCTGCACAACCTTAAAATTTGGGCCCAGACTGCAGATGTTTTGGACAAATGGCAAACAGCCTTTATAAGTGGAGTAGGCACATCCCTGAACCTGTTTCTATTGAACATACTAAAACAGAGAGCCTTGGAAATGAAAAATAACATATACCTAGAACAGGCATTCAACGGAAATAACCGTGATAAATTATGGGTGAAGATAAAACAAATTGCATTGCCCACTTGACTTACTAGAAGCAATCCAAACCCTCTACACTGACACAACCATCCGAGTCCAAACAACAAAGGAAGGCTCAATAACCCAAAAATGTTTAGGGGGATCAAGCAAGGATGTGCATTGGCACCCTTCCTGTTTGCACTATACCTGGATGACATTGCCCAAGCACAAATAATGGTAGGAGCATTTCCTCCAAGGATGGGTGAAGCCGAAGTTCCCTTGGTCCTTTATGCGGATGATGTGGTGTTTATTGACTCAACCGCCATAGGTCTCCAGAGACGTATTATTGCCTTCAGAGACTACTTGGAAGAAAACAGTATGAAAACAGTATGAAGATCAATATTAAAAAAATCCATGATCCTGATAATGCAATCAGCTATTGGAAAACTGAGCAAGAAGAAAGGTTTTACTTGGACCATTGTAGATCAAAAGTTGGAAGTGACAGAGTCAATACCTAGGCGTGCGGATAAATAAAAACATAAATGAACAGGGCCATTACCTGCTGATCAAGGAAAGACTATTGAAACTAACGTACCAGGAGAGAGAGCTACACCAGTGCTATGGAACTTACTCTCTAATCCCCACTCTTACCTTTTATAAAAAAAGGTTGTAGCAGTACTAACGTACAGAGCGAAGGCTTTTCTTAATCTCTCCTGGAAGATCTGGGGAGTATGTGAAGCTTTTTTCTGGCGAAAGATCCTCAAACTTCCCAACTCCCTATCTATATATACAATAAGATACAAACTAAGGCTTCAGTCATTGGTGTCAACAGTAATGTGGAAAACCATCTCTCTTTTCCGAAAATGTATATTAGATGTACCACCTGCACCATTTGAAATCCAAAAGACATCGGGAACAACAACCGACAAACACTTTCAGCAATCGATATGGAAATTTAAAGAATTCCTAACGATCCACAATATTCAGATGGAAACTTTAAAAAGAAATACTAATAAGGTAAAGAGGACCCTACAAGAAAAGACTGGGAAGAAACGGAAGAAATTAAAGGGAAAAATAAACTCTGTAGTAATATCATATGGGAACGTAAAACATTAAGAGGCTGATTCATGGAATTATTTGCGCTGAAAAACGGGGATTTTTGCGCCATTCTGCCCGCAAATCCCTGTTTAGCAAATGGGGATTTGCAGGCAGAATGGCGCACAAATCCCTCTTTTCGGCGCAAATAATTCCATGAATCAGCCCCTAAATGTTTGCCTCCATACTTAAGACAATTTCCATCATCTCCCTATAGAGATTTGTTGATGAGATGTAGATTGAACATCCTGCCCTCAAGAGAGTTGAAATTACTGAAAAAACAGATCATACGAGATGAAGCAACCTGCGGCTTCTGTAAAAACCTGGATTCCTTGGAAACGATCAGACATTTGATGCTCAGTTGCCCTTCTTTAAGAGAACAGAGAAAAAAGGCCATGGGGGCCTACACCCAATCATATCACCCGTCCCAGGAAGATGACTACTGGGAGAGACTATTAACTGTAGACAAAGTCGGGAGGACTGTTGATGCATTGAAATTCGTAGAATCCTTGCTGAAGGACACACGTGTTTGAGTTTAAAAACTGAAAAGGAAACTTGCTTAAGACTGTTTCATATGTTAAAGGTTAAAATTGCAATAAACCAATAAAACATTTTTTGTTAAAAATTAAAAACATATAACACTGCATTGCAATGCTATGGTACCTGTCATTGAAGCAGCCACACAAGGGTGAGAATACAAGGCCAATGCGTAGCATAGATGGGGATACATGAAGATTTGATAGCAGCCCATGCAAATTGTTTGAGTACCGGGGACTTTGATAGCAATATCAGCTACATCCCAGAAATATCTGACATATAATATGATCACCTGACTAAATGCACGAATGGTGGCAATAATATCTTTCATATAGCTATTCAATGTTTACAAAATGGCCACAATGTTATAGCTTGTGCATTTCGGTATTTATCTGCGTACATAAGAATGGTGCCTGGTTGAAAGAGTGCTCCACTGGTTGTCACTTGGAATTCCTGGAGTTCTGTGTGAGGTTCCTGTCATGTGATAGACTACTTCCGGGCCTGCTTTAATGAGTGTTCCACCTGCTGTCAGTTGATCTTGGAGTGGACATGTTGGCGGTGTACTCTTATGTGTGTATGTTCCTGATACTTACTTTGTACTTTCCTTAGATTAAAATCACTGGATCACCTCCTTCCATGAAGGAACCCTACATGCATGTTCTACTGCTAGCTCCCACGAAATACGTGATCTATGTGTCTTTCTTCACTGCAAACATCTAGTGCTGGTTTGATAATGGAACTAGAATAATTTTTCTATAGCAAACCTTCTGAGGTTAGTGGCATTCTAAGGGACACGCAGTGGTCGAAGTGAACGGGAACACGCAGTGGTTGGAGTGAACACGCAGTGGTCGAAGTGAACGGGAGCAGTTGGGAACGGCGCTTCTCTACTTTTTGTAAATTAAGTTTTACTATGTCTATACTTTTATTTTCAAAAGAAAGCATTTCAGAATGGTTTAATGTTAGGAAGAAGTTGAAACTTGCACTTCAGTGCAGTGCACTGAACATTCCCCTAAAAAGCAGGTGCATTTGTTTGGGGGTTTGGATTGCGTGTGGTAGGGGGCGTGGCGATGGGGTTTGTGGGGGGTTGGGGAAGGCCAGCATGGAATTCCACTATTTCTTTTCATGCAATTCGACCACTGGGGACACGTGTGAAATGAAATGTGATACTGGAATTCGACTCATGATGCCTGGGCTGTATGTGACTTCCCAGTCTGCCCCCAATGACGTTCACGTATTGTAACTTGCTGTTCTTCCTTTTGTTCTCATATAGCATTCTCTCTCTCTCCCTCCTTCCGGAGCTCACTCTTTAGTCACCCCTCACTATCTCCCTCTCTCTCTACCGCTAATTGTTGTAACGTTTAATTCTTCTTACGTGTTCACATTTTAATATGAAGATAATAGTTATTAAAGGCCAAGGATGACGGATAATCTATGTAATAGCAATGGCTGAAGTACGGTCTCAAAAAACAAAGCCTTATATAGTGGCAAGGGGAAGGTGTGCAGTGGCAAGTTTGGTCAAAGGGGACCAGTTTTAGAAAAAAGCACCCTGGTCTGTTTTTTTGGGATGAAATATATAGTTTGTAACTTGTAAACTCCCAGCAGCGTATTGAATGGCAGCAGGCTGCCTTTGTGAAAGCAAGGTAACACACACACACACACTTTGTTACCTTGCTTTGATGAATTTTATCATGCATGATGCTGCAGCATTAGCATAGTAGGTGATGGGCCTGAGCGGCCGCCGTGCTCGCTGGCCGAGTGGCCTCAGGCCTGGCTGACATCCGATCCACCGGCCGGCGACGGTGTGGCTGGCGCCAGTCAGGCCACGCTCGCACTCCTGTGTGAAGAATTGTAACACCTCACCCACCCTGCCTGGGTTGGGCTGGGCCTGTGACCTCAAACAGAGTACAGTCACCCAAATTGTTGCACTTGCAAAGTTGAAAACAACTTTGTATAAGTGCCCTTGGGCCGGGGAACAAAAGGAGCAGGAGAGTAGAGAGAGGTCAGGTCAAGTTCCATGCCGTGACGTTTCTCTCCTCTTGAAGATATTTGCTGGGTCTGGGCATTTTGGGTGCAAACACGCACACGGTCAGTGGCAGCAGTCTGCAGACTGCACTGCAGTACAGTGAGTGAGGCAGCGCTGCACCCGGCCGGCCACCTAAGTTCATCTTGGCCATCTCATGTCGTGGCTCAGCCCAGCCGCCCTCAGCAGCAGATAGCGCAGCAGCAGAGGTCAAACCTCAGGAGCCACTTTGGCTTGTTGCTCGCTGGCTCCTCATTTGGACAGGTAAGCAGTGAACTCTTTCGTGTTCTTTGCTTTTTCATTCTTTATTTGTGTATTTCTTTTTAGTTGTGTCTGTGCTTTTCTCTTTTGATGGCTTCTTGTGTATCCAGCTTTTTCTTAATCAGTGCCTGATTCAGACCCCATTCCATGTTTATTGCCCTGCATTTGTCTAAACTCTCATTGCTTATTTCTTTCTTCATGTTCACCTCTTTCATTTCGCATTTGTTTCTTTGGCTCCTTTTCTTTCCTTTTTCCAAATGTCCTTGCTCGTTTCCTCTACTTTTTCATCTCGTATGTCGGCTCCTTTATTCCGGCTCCAGTTTATTTGCCATTCAGCCTTGGTTAACTGCCTCATTGGCAATCATCGGAGACGTTGTTCGCTGCCATTTGCCCGCCTCACATAACCTTCGTGCAGCAGGAGCCCGATAGTCTCCAGGCCCACAGTAGCAAAGGGTGATAAGCTCCTTTGTGACAGACTGTTGCAATAGTAACCGTGGGTGAGTGTTGATAAAACGTAATGCAAATTGTTCAATTTAAAGAATATTGATTCAGTAACAATGGTCAAAACTACTAGCTGCATAGTGAAGAAACTAATCAAACTGGCATACATTGGCAAAAAGTGGCACACTTTGACCATGTAGTGAACTAACTCATCAAACTGTCCCACATTGGCTAAAAGTGGACCACACTCGCATTTTGCGCTTGTTTCGGGCATTGCTCTATTGTCCTTTAGGCCAGTGTTAGACAGAAACCTGTGCAGTTCCCTTAGGGACCACTGCAAAAGGCTTAAGACTACAGGTGTTGGCAGTAAACCCAATTGGTATCAGTCTGTACCCCCCAGATTTACCTGGTAGCTGTGGCTGAGCAGCCAGACCTCTCTCAAGAAGAGTTAGACACCTTCAAGAATAAAACCAAATCTTGGCTCTTTGACCAGCAATAATTGTGTTAGACATCTGTCCTACTTACTCAGCCTGCCTGTTCCCCAGCACGATTTCCGGTCTGCTACCTTCCCAACTACCTCAGGGATACTTCCTCTGCGGAGCTTAGGGACACTGTACCATGTGTAATATTTGTAATTATTAAGATTGTTATTATATTGTATTGGTATACTTTTATTGTAATCTATCTGCCTGTATGTTCTTTTCTTGCAACCCTGTACAAATTGCGCCCTGATGCCCCCGGGCCTGATGGTCTGCGCGTTATAAATAAACAAATACAAATACAATTACAAATATATAGAGTATACAAGATAGGTACCAAAATACAGTAGCACAAGCAAACACTGACCAGAGCTTTGGTATCAAGTATAGAATTATTTATTTAAACCCACACTTAGAAATACTCTAGCACTATTATTATAAGTAAGTTCAAAAACACAATCACTATTATCATATGTACAACCCTTATTCCTTATTAGACAAGTCTTAGTTAACACCACTTATTTCCAGACAGAGGTGAGCGCTTAAATAAAGATGGCACTCCAATAAGTTTAAGAAAAAGGGAGGGAAAAAGCAGAAATTAGGGACAGCACACAACACAATCCTTCAGAAGCACTTAGCAAGGCAGGAAAGTCAAAGTCTAAATTGTGAGCAGAAAGTTCAGAGGCCAGGCTCCCTCTTGGAGAGAGTAGAACACGACTGTGCCCAAGATCACAAAGTTAAAAGGTCTTGAAAAGTCTTGCAGGGAGTTTCAGAAAGGAATTAGTTCAGATTTAGAAAAGTTCAGTTAGCCAACCTAGGGCCAACCCAAGTGGTGAGTTGAGGCTTTAAGAGTCACCCCACACAGACCGTTGCGAGGGAGGCCAGGTGGACACAGTACCTTTAAAGTGGAGAGGATCCTCCAGCGGGGGCAGTTGTTCCTGGCAGCGGGTGCAAGTCACGGCGTCGTCCAGAGGAAGAAATGATCTCGATGTGGAGGAAGGCTGATGGTCGTTGCACTGCCAGGGAAGAAACCAGCCGCGGAGTTCTCCGGTTAAAAGGTACTACCCTTTTATTCGCGATAGTGGAGAAAACGTGGTATCCCGATTGCCGGGGTGCTTGGCACAGACAAGGCGGCCACGAGATGATCCCGGAAGGCGAAAAGGCGGGCAAACTGGTTATCCCCACCAGTCAAAGGAAGAAGACTCTTCGGATTGAAGATCTCCTCTGTCGTTGGGAAAAGTGGTGAGACGGTTCAGCAGGGCTCCACCGGTGGTGTCGTCATTGCAGGTCGTCTCAGCTTCTTCCTCTTCAGATTCTTTGGTCCTGTGGCGACGTCTGAAGTTCCAGTCCCCAAAGCCCTGCTTTTATGCAGAAAACCCCCAATCATCAGTCCTAGCTGTCACTCAAACATGCTAAGTGGTGAGCCGGGCGGCTCACCACTGGGCCAATCACACCAGAGTGCGAGTTGAGTTGCCGAGGCAACTCAGTCCAGGGTGCCTAAACCCCCTCCCACACTCCCTGTGGTACCCAGACAGAGTGGCACCACTTTTGGAGGCTTCTGTGGAGAAGCCCGCCAAAAAGTGGAACAAAGGGCTCGACTTGGGTTGGAGTCGCAAAAGCGAACACAAACGCCATTTTGGAACTGAGTTCTGGCAAAAGAAAACAACCGGTGAATTTATATTAATTTAATAAACCAACGGTATGTTTGAGGCTATATTAAAAAGTGGTAGCCTCGAACAATGGGAAAATCCCATAGGAATATATTTGCGGTCGAATATAAAAAGTAGTATCCACTGCCACTAGCCAAAACTCGGTCGGGGGGGACTGGACAGCGCCCCCTCGAACAACAGACCCCAGAACAATCGAATTGCCCCGACCAGTACGTCCACAATATGATGGTTTGTACTGGTTCTGTTCACAATTTAAGACTGGTAAAGCCAATGGTGACTTTACATGCCCTGGGAGACAGTAGTCAGTCCCAGGGTATGGAGTCTATGTTTGGGGGTCGCTACGACACCCCTGGGTTACTGCACGGAGGGTGCTGTGTAACCCACATACCAAAAACACATGAAGCCCTATGGGGTAAAGGACTCCATAGCCCATAAAACACATACAAAGTCAAAGGAACATCTCAAATCATGAGTGGGAGAAAAAGAGTCTCACTCTTAGCAGGAGAAAAAAATAAACCCCAAAAAATCTAGCAAAGCTGCTGGAGGACTCACTAGGTTTGGGAAATTAGCCTTAACAGAGAATTCTCCCTAACAGCCAGTCCAAGCCTGGTGAGTGATGTAATACTGGCAATCGCAGGTCGGTGCATGTGCATATATAGTTTTGCACATTAGCAGCCATTTTCTTCCATTTGTGGTGGTCAGGCACAAGTTGTGGGAATTGTTCTTTGCTTTCTCGTTCTTTCTTTGTGCATTTCTTTTTAGTTGTGTCTGTGCTTTTCTCTTTTGATGGCTTCTTGTGTATCCAGCTTTTCCTTCGTCAGTGCCTGATTCAGACCCCATTCCATGTTTATTGTCCTGCATTTGTCTAAACCCTCATTGCGTATTTCTTTCTTCATGTTCACCTCTTTCATTTTTGATTTGTTTCTTTGGCTCCTTTTCTTTCCTTTTTCCAACTGTCCTTGCTCGTTTTCCCTACTTTTTCAGCTTCTATGTCGGCTCCTTTTATTCCGGCTCCAGTGTATTTGCCATTCAGGCTTAGTTAACTGCCTCATTGGCAATCATCGTATACGTTGTTCGCTGCCACTTGACCGCCTCACATAACCTTGGTGCAGCAGGAGGCCGAGAGTCTCGAGGCCCACAGTAGCAAAGGGTGATAAACTCCTTTGTGACAGACCGTTGCAATAGTAACCGTGGGGGAGTTTTGAGAAAACATAGTTCAAATTGAGCAATTTAAAGAATATTGATTCAACAACAATGGTAAAAACTACTAGCAGCATAGTGAAGCAACAAATCAAACTGGCACACGGCTAAAGTGGCCCACTTTGACCACATAGTGAAGTAACTCATCAAACTAGCCCACATTGGCTAAAAGTGGTCCACACTAGCATTTTGCACATGGTTCGAGCATTGCTCTATTGCCCTTTAGGCAAGTCCAAGCCTGGTGAGTAATGTAGTACTCGCAGTTGCAATCACCAGTCGGTGTGTGCATATATAGTTTTGCACATTAGCAGCCATTTTTTTCAGTTGTGGTGGTCAGGAACAAGTTGTGGGAATTACTCTTTGCTTTTTCATTCTTTCTTTGTGCAGTTCTTTTTAGTTGTGTACGTGGCTGAACCCAGGCTCAGACTGCCAAACTACTGTATTTTCATTATACGGTTTCAGATCTCTCATGTTCACGCCAACACATCATCAAAATGAAACAATGAATTTCTGTGGCTCTGAGGTATAAGCCTGGGCAATGTAGTGTGAGTAGGGTTTTAATGTGTACTGTTTTGGACCTTGTGTGTGTTCGAAACATTCTTATTTTGGACTGAGTATTTGCACTGTAATGTTGTTATTCCCAATGTTCTGTCACATGTTCTTTTTCATGTATAGATGTGTATGTTGCAACAAGATTAAAACAAGCATTTGCAATGCCAACATATTTGGCTTCTGTGTAGGCATGGGAAATGCATTTGCCAGGTACTGCCGAACTGGTATTAACTGCCCATAAATGATAGCAGATGCAAAATGGTGCAAGTACCTGGGCATCTAATAGAAGTGCCTGGCAAATGTCTAATACTTAGACTCAAGCCAAAACTGTTGGCTTTGCCAGTGGTTGTTTTTAACAGAACTTCAGTGAGGGACACGCAATATACTTATAAATCGAGTGGCTGAAGCCAAACGTGGTAAAGACATGTTTATTACATCAGTAGCACGTTTACAGCACCAATTAAATCATGACCTCTCAGAAAACTACTTTTGAGCAAAAGGTTTGATGTTAAGGCAAGTGATAAGGCTATTTGAAAGAGATCCCAGCAGCATGGGTTTGGGCATGGAGTGGCAGGAAGTAGGTGGAGATGGCCATAAGTATTAGCATGGCCTTAGGAAGTCAATAGGTGAGTCCATACCAAACAACACCTACAAGTTTTGTGTCCCTCCTCATATACCATTTCTCCCTAGCTGTAGTCCAATACAATAGTGTTGGCTTCTAGATGGTGCTTTAGAGTCACCTAATAGCCAAAACTAAATAAAATGGCAGAGAAGGAGCAGGTAAAGGGGTGGGGGCACCTAACACTCATATTAAAGTTTAAAAGACTCTTGGGTGGTAAGGAGAAACTCAGCTGGGTATTGAGTGAGTCGGGCGGACCCTCCATGTAACATGTCATGTGCTGGGCCACAAGGTTTGCCATAGGTTTGCCACCTGCATGCCCTAACTAACACGTTACCACTTACCAGAGGCACATGCGGCCCCTACTGTGCATGTTTAGTAGGGTACGTGCAGCCTTGCTAATTCTCATGCATGTGTACATGCACGTGAACAGCCACATGCGGCAATGTTTGATATGTGCACTAATTGCACATATCTAATTGCAGCTCTTGCAGCATTTCAACAGCTACTATGACACATCCTGGCAGGACAAAATCGCAAGAGTCATGAGTCAACAAGGGACACACTACCTCTTGTGTGGTTATTATGCTGCTGTGCCTTTGTATACTGTGATAGTGATATTGTATGTGTGTGTAGAGTCAGAAGCAGGGACGTGTTTGTATGAGTGCTGTGTAACAGCTCGCTGGAAGTGTGCACAGTGGTCAAAACCTTACGCTAACATCCCCAACCTATCCATGACCTCTCCCTAAACCTCATTCTGGTCTCCCTACTTTCCCCCTTGCTATCCAACCATTGTCAGACTAACCCTCCTTCCCTGTATAAGCATCCACTTGCAGCAAGTCCCAAAACTGCAGTTGGGGTGGTTGGTTGATGCCACTCCAGTGCCTCGGAGTGGTGGAGGCTGTCACTGAACTGTATGCAAACTTATATTATTTTATGAGTTGTGTCGTAATGTAATATTTGAGCATTAATACAACTGGCAAGGTACTTTCCTGTGTCATCATTTGGCTGTATTGCCAATTAAATACAACTCTAGTTTCATTACTGGTGGCAACGAGTAGACATGTCTTGAGTCTGGTTCTGCAAAATAGGTATTAGCTATGTGATGATGTTGTTTTTTAAAAAAGAACAAGAGGAATGTTATCACTTTCTCAAGCGTTTACACAAAATATAACATGCAATCGACACATGAAGTAGCGTTTTCTGTTAAGTTGTGAATTGACGTGATTCACGGATGATGGTTTGAGGGCTACTTTTACTTTTTTTGAGGTGGGGGGTGGGCCACTTTGTTTTGGGTGTCCGGCCCTATTTCTTGTACCAGTCCGACCCTGTGCAGTGGCCACCTCTTAGTTTATGGTGAGTGTGGCCAGGTAAGTGCAGGTGAGTGTTCTGGTCTCCTTGGAGATCAGGTATGGTTGTGTGGGTGATGTCACTGTTAGAATGTTCTGACGTCTGTTGGTCGGTATCCCAGAGGAGACCGTTAGCAGTTAAGCGGTCATTGCCCCTGGGTGGTCAATGCAGGGCACCGTCCCTTTCCATCTGGTGCTTTGCGAGGCACATCTAACCCCTTGAAGCAATACAGGCAACTTGAGCTATTTGCATGGAATCCTTGACATCTGTTATTCATTCGGTCACACTAGCCACACCACAGCAACGTACAATCAGTGCCGGTCTGGTGGGTGGGGTTTTCTCCCAACCACATTGTGTTGGGTACAGGCACCTCATACTCCTTTATTGTCATTATTCTATTTCTCCATCGGTTGAGCCTCTCTCACTCCTTTACTTGTGCATTACAATGTTCCTGTTCTAGTCACAATGGGCACGTATTTGTATTTGTCAACCCTTTCTCGAGGAGATAAAAAAGTGAAAATGTCACAAAGAGTTTACAGCATGTGATCAGGCAGCTGCCATGGTAACAGTGTTCATTTGTTCCCCATTACCAAGGTAATTAGGAGAATGGAACTTGCATATGTAGTGTCAGCACATAAATTAGCTCTACCCTGAGGAGAAACTCAAAATAATAATGTAATGTATGCATCATAACTTCTGAACTGTTTCTTCACAGTGCTCGTTCATCAGCATGGTCTCGCCACTCCAGCATCCTTTTGGTGGCATTAACAGACATTTTAAGATTAGTTTTCTAATGCTGGCATCCCGATCTGCGCTATCAGTATTCGCCCATGTTCACGCTTCCAGAGATTTCAATCCATTTTACAAATGCTAAACATTCAAAACATGATTGGATTCAAATATGTGAGCCAAGGGTCTCAACTTGTAATTGGCTACTACTGAGGACCAAATATGTGCATATGGAAAATGTCTTGATTTTTCATGGGCAGCTTCATATTTTTTTTAAAACAGTAGTTTTAATCACCTTTTGAAAAACATTTCAGCTAGGGTTTTCCAATAGGGAAATTAAATCAAAATGTGTCCCAAACATTTTAAAATGAGCTGCTTCGATTTATGAGATTAAAGGCAAACACCTGAATCGTATAAGGATTGTGTGCACTGAAAACAACATTTGAATATTGGGATGCCCATTTCAGATTAATCTATTTAACACACATGCGCAGAATGAATGTGCATCTTGTACACAAACATGGACTAGCTGGGTAAATCTGCTGGAATATCGCCCAACGCAATTACTGTTACCGCCACTTGGTCCAGTGGTATTACCGCCGGATTACAAGTGGTAGTGTAAATCCCCATTTCTTTTAGTCCATAGGTCTCAATGGGGCATATTTGGTGGAATTACTGCAGCAGTAATTCTGCCGCAGTAATTCCACTAAAAATGGGCGGAACGTCAGCGGATTTACCTCCAGCTCATAGCTGGAGGTGAATCCGCCAACTTTCAGTCAAACTCATAGTTGGCTGGTGTGGTAATGCGGCAGTAACAGTATTTCTGCCGCATTTCTACCGCACCACCCAACTCGTAATGAGGCCGAAAAGTCTCTCAGAAAGTTGGTCCCACAGGTGCAAAGGTTTGATCCTGTGATACCTGAAAAATCGCGACATTAAAGAAAAATTATCCAAAACATTCCTTGGCTGCAGAATTCAATGAGAGTTTGCCTTTTTTGAGTCCGGACTTCTCCTCAGTCTCTGGACTTAAGTGTGATCAAAATAATGTGGGTGTATTGGGATATTTGAAGAGGGTTTATAAACCCATAAACAAAGCTGAGCTAATGGACCACATTAAAAGGTTTTATTTGGGAATGGTTTCACAAGACATTTGCTGAAGAACAACTGCCCATGTTTAAAAGGTTCTACGAGTAGTCATTAAACAGGATGGGGAATTAAATATGTGATCCAATCACTTTAAATCATGTTCTATCAATAAGGTTTTTGGCCTGCAACATTGATGACAAAAATAAACATGGGAGATCTATATGTCATTCTCACTTTTGAATGAGTCTTTTTGGGTGGTAGGAGGTACTGCAGAGGGATGTTGCTATGGCCATAGTGTGGCTTTTAACAATGCAAAGGTTTCTTCGACCGTCTTGAAGGAAAGGGGGAGGTGAGAGTGGGGCCTAGGAAGCATTTTTCCCCATGTGGCAAGAGTTGAGTGTTGGCGATGTTTGGGGGTTATATCTTGTATTTTGTGGTATTGTGTGGTATTTTTCTATGGTGTTATGTTTATAGTGGTGAGACTAATTTCAGAATACTGCCTAATAATTATTTCACCACGGTCACTAACTGTAAACAAATACTGAACTTAGTACACTCTGAATACATGTCTCAGGCTCTAATGTGATGTTTTATCTACAACTTCACTTCCATGCCCTTTTCGGCTGTGTTTGAAATATATATATATATTTATATATATATATTACATGGCCACGGTAGTGGCCATGTAGTTATGGTTAAGTTGCTGTTTCCATAGGAAGAGCATTTTTTGAACGGCTTATAACATCGCTCTCCTTGGACCGATCCTCACCAAACTTTGCAAAAAAAGTATTTGGGTCACTCTGAATTTTTTTGCAAAGCTTGGTGAGGATTCGTCCAGGGGGGGCAAAGTTATAGGGGGGGTCCCAAAACTTTTTTTTCCCCATAGACTGAATGGGAAAACATTTTTGCTTGCGTCTACAGCCCAAACCGCTGGACGGATTTTGGTGAAAATCCGTCCAGTAGTTTATTTTAAAATGACCAAAAAGTAGGTAAAAAAAAATTAGTGATATCTGTGTTCGGTCCGCGGACACACTTCCCTGTTCTGATTGGCCAATCGGCTTGCGTGATGTTCGCGGACATGCAACGTGTTCGCTGATTGGACGGCGTGGAGCGTGAAGTGCCTCAGATTTTTGGTAGCGCCCGCCATCTTGGATTCGCGGTCGTCCGCGGACAGCGCTGTGAAACTTTGTTCAAAATTTGTATTTAGTAGAGTGTGTTGGTGTGTAGGAGTGTTTGTGGAGGGTGGGAGTGTATGAGATAGGATGAAAGCTGTGTGTTTTATGTGTTAGACGTTCTTTTTGTGTTCGATTTGTCTGCGGACATCACGGGTGTTCTGAAATGTTCTAAATAAACTGAATGGGGGGTGTTCTGAGGACTCAATATGTGTCCGTTTTGTTTGCAAGCAAACTGAAACTGTTCTAAGAACACTCGCAGTGTCCTGAAATGTTCGCAAATAAAAAAAATGGGGGTGTCCTGAGGATGCTGTCCGTATTGTTCGTTGTCAAGTTGAATATGTTCTAAGAACACTCGCGGTGTCCTGAAATGTTCACAAATACACAAAATGGGGGTGTTCTGAAGACGTTGTAGAACACTCGCTGTGTCCTGAAATGTTCGCAAATATGAATGGGGTTGTGGCTGACAAGTTGAATGTGTTCTAAGAACACTCGCGGTGTCCTGAAATGTTCGCAAATAAACAAAATGGGGGTGTCCTGAGGACGCTGTCCGTATTGTTCTCTGTCAAGTTAAATGTGTTCTAAGAACACTCGCAGTGTCCTATTATTGTTGCAGAGAGTGCATGTATGTTTCCACACGTATGAAATCTGAAAGATTTCATTTATAGGTATGTTTTTGTTATCCAGTACTTGTAGTAAGTACATTAGAAATTCTTGTGGATCTTCCTGTGAATTTATAGTGAATTTCACCATTCTAGCACAGTAGTCCAATTGTTGTCTTATTCCATAAATACTATGGGGCCGATTCATGGAACAAACGTGCGCCGAAAATCCATTTGCAAGCAGGCGCAAGGGAGCGCAAGCGTGAGAAACGCAGCGCACGCGCACGCGTGCGATTCAAGGAAGACGCTGCGCGTGTTTCCCGCTGTCCGTGCGCCCAATCCAGCCATGGTGCACGCAGGCATACACGGCGTGCGCTACGCGCACAGCAAAAGCGCACATATCGCGGCGCACACAACCAAAGTGGGCGGAACAGTGGGCGTAACACGCGAAATGGGGAACAACGCGTGAAAAAGAAGGCGTAACTGGGGAAGTACTGCAGGGAACTACACGGAACGCCCACACGCACGCGAACAACCCGTATTCATGGATCCGAATACGGGAAATCCGCGCATGGCAAAAGACGCACACAGGCGTCAACGCGTCCGCCACACGAAGGCAGGCGGAAGCGTCCCCGCGCACAGTACAAAAGTGCGCGCAAACAACAAACACGTATACAGCTACGATGAATGCCCCATTTGTCGCAGCACTGATCGTGGGACACCGCAGGAGGAGGAGAATAGCCAGTGCACGCATTTTTGCACCACGGACAAGCCTTTTTGGGATGCCTGGAGACCAGGTCTATGGCAGGTATAGGTTTCCACCCCACATCATCCTAGACCTGGTCAGGGAGTGGGAAGATGACCATACATCCCCCATCCTTTGCTCCCAAGCATTGATCCCCTTGGAGAAGGTGCTGCATTTTTTGGCCACTGGGTCATTTCAGCGGACTACTGCCATAGTGGGGGGGGGGTCTCACAGGCCACGCAGTCACGCTGCCTACACCAGGTACTGGCAATCATGACAGCACGCCCCTCAGTCCGCAAGCACATATACATGCCCAGAACACCCGCAGAAAGGCAGGCCGTTGTCCTGGATTTTTTCAGGGTGGCACACTTCCCCAAAGTGCTCAGTGCATTAGATTGCACCCATGTGGCCCTACGTCCACCTAGGGCCACTGAGCACATCTACCGAAACCGCAAGCACTGGCATTCCATCAATGTACAGGTGGTATGCGATGCAAAGGGAATCATCACCTCTGTCTATGCAAACTACCCTGGCTCCACCCATGACAGTTTCATATACAGAATGTCCGCCCTGAGCCGGGCCCTGGAAGCTGGGCAGCATGGCGACACACGGCTCCTAGGTGAGTATCACCTCCCCAGGGGACAGTGCCTACCCTCTGAGCAACCCCATGATGACGCCAATCCGGAACCCCACCACACCACCCCAGGTAAGATACAACGCCGCCCATATTGCAACCAGGGCCATAGTGGAGCGTACATTCGGAGTGGTCAAGTCACGTTTCCGCTCCCTTGACCGCTCTGGCGGGCAACTACTCTATGCACCACCAGTAGTGTGCAGGATCATTGTGGCAGCATGTGTCCTGCACAATGTTGCAACACTGCAGGGCGTACCGGTGGACATGGTGGTGCCCCCACATCCCCAACCACAGGCACAGGCGCTGCCCATGGGAGGGGACAGGGCACGTGGCGAGGAAGCCCAGACCCAGCTTGTGACCACATTTTTCACCTAAACTCCCACCCCTGCGGAGTGCACACAGGCCTGGCACATACCAGGTGACAATCGATGATGACAAAGAGACAGTCAACTGTCACAACCCTACCACCCTGAGAATGTTGCCATGGAAGTGCCACATCGTCTGCATCCCTAGCTACTTAAACACAAGCTATCCTGTGTGACCAAAAGGCACACATATGACATGATATGGCCTATACTCAAGTATTTCAAGGTGCGATGAGGCAGGGAGGGGGGAACAAGGGAAGACAGACAACGGTACAACTAGGCCAGGTGTCATTCAGATTGTGCAAGTGCAGGGGTAGGGGGAAGGGAAAAGTGCAAGGGGAAGGGGAGGGAGGGGAGTGCAGTACAGGGGAAGTAGACCAAAAAACAAATACACAGGTCAGCTGGTGGCAACTGCAAAGGTAAGTGCAGACAAGTGCTGGGAAGGGGCGGCTGTAGGGATAGAGAGACAGTACCGCAGTGCAGGGGTTGCCAGGGAGCCAGTGCAAGTGGAGAGTGGCTGGAGCAGGGACCGAGGTCGGTGAGAGTGGCCCAGTTGCAGATCCAGTGCAGTTCCAGTGAAGAATTCCGCAAGGGAGAGTCAGAGAGAAAGCAGAAGCAAAGAGGAAGGTCTTGAGGTGCTTCCCGAACCGGAGATGGTTCCTCTCAAGTTCAAGTGAGGCAGGACGGCTGTTCCAGAGGGAGGGCCCTGCCGCGGAGAGAGATCTACCCCCAGCTAGTTGCTCTGAGAAGCGGATGACCCTGACATGCAAGGTGTGCATCACACACACCTGCACAACAGGCCATGGCCATCACTGTTATGTCACTCAAACCCTCCCAAACCACAACATGACATGGCAAGCAATACCCATACACCAATACAGCAACAATAAGGTACACATTGCCATTTCCAAAATGTACAGTGGCATCAGACAATGATGCCTGACCAGGAATCAGATGAAATGACAGACCAACAACCTTCCACCCAAAATAAGTCATTTCCAAATGCATTACAAGAGTTGTAGACGTAACATAACAATGAATGCCTGTCTACATGCACATTGTGCATTGCAAAATCAACACTGCAGCTTCTGTTTGCTGTGTCCTACTCCTGCAACACACTGCTCAGCGCACAGCACAGTGAACAGCCATTGTGTGTGATGCACACCCTGAGCATCACATCTAAGCGACAGACCACATCAAAAAGCAAATTAGGCATGTACAGGATCCATAATTGGTCACAGAACATGTGCTGCAGGGACACAGTGGCCACCAGAAGGCAAACAGTGTACACGTGGATATGCAAGGGTGGGAGTACATGTAGTGCATCAGAGTACAAGTGTGTGGGTCTGCAAGGACATGCACTCAACATATGCATGCGCACTCAAGTGACCATCAGTGTTCTCTACACATCACATGTGAACATTCACCATGTGTACACCCCAGCATGTCAAACCACAACTATCCCCTCGCACCTGAAAGCGAAACACAACACATGAACAGGCATTGATCAGCAGAACACAACATGTACATAGGATACCACCATTACAATGTCAGAGTTCCCATCACACTGCAGGGCAAGGCAACTATGAACAACAACCCCCCCCTCCCTCACAAATGACCATGACCCACTGAACAACTGCACCTGGGTCATGGAGCCTTCAACCCTCAATTCCACCTGGCCACAGGATCACCTTTACCCTTCGTCACCATCTCCCACCTAGTGTGTAAAAAGAAGCCTGCACCCTCAGAATCCACACTCATTTCCAAAATCACAAAATCCAAGGCATAAAAACGAACCCGAACACCCTCCAGTAGATGACTTGACGTAGCAGTACCTCACAAAGGCCAAGTACTACCACAATGATGCAACAACCAAGGTAGCACAGTAAAACAATGTCACAACAGGATGTGAACCATGTGTGGTACATAACATAGAATGATGCATCATGAACGGATGTGTATTGTCACAGGTCCCGTGTACAGGCGCGGGAGTGTCACGAAACAACCACCCCCACCGTGTCCCGGGTGCCTGCAAGGTCAAACTCACACAGGCCCCTGAGACCCTGGTGGGGAAGGAGGTTCAGGGATATGCAGTCGGGACAGGTGTTGGCACACTGGATAACTGGAATGAGTGGCTCGAGAGGGGAGGAGGAATGACACATGAAAGTAGGGAATGCACGAAAATGTACTACCTGCAAGCCTATGCAGAGCAGTTTGAAAGAAAAACAACAAGACACTTAGCTCTGGTTTTGAGTGCTGGCCTCCTGCCTGCGCACTCTCAGGTCCGGTTACAGGAGCACTGCAATGCTGCAAAGAGAGCCACAGTCAACAACCTGTGCGTGCCAATTACACAAAAACACACCACCAAACATGCCCCATAGCAACAAACTACTCTACAAACAGACAATCTGGTGTAGATGCTTCGTACCCATATATAACATTACCCCTGTGACCGGTCATACACAGTCAATGCATTAAGTCAGCCGCCGGTGGGTGCGTGGCAAATGGAACACCAATGTGTCACAATTCACACAACATGCAATGTTCCCTGGGTAAGCAGACAGACCCATATAGCAAGCCATGACTTCAGAGCAAGTTGCGTACCACCATGACCGAAACAAAGTTGGCAGTGCATTTATCATAAAGTACATGGAAATGAAATGCACTGCACCCGAGTATGTCCCTTGCTGTATGTCCCTGTTAGCTGCCCCTTTCCATGTCTCGGAAGGCTACATGGTTGATACAAGTGCCTCAATGGACCTCGGTGTACCGGAGGGCATGTGCTACTGCCCCTGAAGGTGTCCCAGACAACCCTACAATCAACAGCCATCAGTCCACCAACACATCTGAGCTGCATTGTGTGCTTCAACACCAATATTCGTCCAAGCTCACCCTCAGTGCTGTGACTAAGCCTGCATGTGAAACTCGCTTGGTGCAAGCTTTGCTGTGTAGTGGCCCCCCTGTGCTGCTCACCTTGCCTGAAGTTCCTTGGATCACGTCAGCAGTTCTAGGATGCAGGTCTGCAATCCCTGTGCCTCTGCTTGTGCACACATGTGCATGTGGGCACCAACAAACGTGTCCATAATTCCGTCGTCCAATGGGCCATGTCTGCTGGCTAAGGTGCTCTGGAGGCTCATCCCCCTGCAGAAAGGGCATGAAACACATGATTAATGCTTCAAAGTCATCTGTGTGTGTCTCTTCAGGCATCTCATTACTTGACCATGTCAGAGAGTCACAGCATAAATCACACCATCAGTCCGTCTTTCACATCCAAAGTGTGTAACACTATCTACAGCATGAATTGCAACAAGCACGTGTACAGTTAAGATAAGAAACATACTACACAATGCATAGCAATGAATGTACACATTAGTCATGAAACACCCCATCTAGCAAAAGCTGAACAGTGGACAATAACACCAAAATCATCCCCACTAGGGGTGTAAACACAAGTCACACAGCACCAGACATGCCACAGATATGACAGTCCAAGGCCCTTGTGTAAAATTTTGTAACACTGAACCCTCCTTGCGAGCCCATGGATAAGGGAGGCAGGAGTGGCATATGTGAGTCAAGGACCCCAAGCAGCAAACACATACACAAGACAAGCCTGAAGGGCCCAGCTGGAACAGACAGTGGATGCCTTCAAAAGCCACAAAGCACCGCACCGTCACATGAAAGCACAATAGACGGGCAATTTTAAACTATAGTAACTATTAACTAATTACACTAACTATGGAAAACCTACATTACCTAATTAAACTAACTATCAAACAGAAACTTAACTAACTAAACTAAAAGAAAAATCAAAAATGGCCACATACGACCCGGGGGGAGGGGAGGCACCCAGGAGGGGGGAGGTACAGGGTGCTGCTCAGCATCCACATGCGATGATGCTGAGCCAAACAAAAACCCTCCATGGGCTCAACGCCTGCACAGCCCGACCTATGTGGGAGATAGATGGTCATCCGAGTCTGGCTCATCCTGGAAAGGAGGACGTGGCACAGTAGCCTGGCCATGCCTAGCCGCAGCTTGCCCCTCGTCGGCAGCAAGTCTGCCGGACGGGTGAGCCTGGTTCTGTGTGGCGATGTGACGTAGGTCTGCATGCAGAACCTCACGTGATACACGTGCTTCCTCTTGCAAGGTAGCACGTGTAACACGGAGTTCCTCCTGCAAGGCCTGGCTGGACAACCGCTGCACCTCCCAGCAAGCCTGTAGCTCAGCCGAGATGGTACGCTCAAGCTGTGCCAACCTCTCCTCTGCCTGCTGCCTCTGGGACATCATAAGGACACCCAGAGTGGATCTGAGGGAAGCATACTCCTCCCTCAGGGCATCCATGTGCGCCTCTGCGTGAGCAGCAATTGCTTGATGCAGAGACGACATTTCAGCCTGGCGTGCCCTGTCTGAGGCCGCCATGGCCAGCCTGAGCGAGCGGGCCGTGGACCGTGCCGCCTGCTGCTGGAGAAGCACCTGCCTAGCAGGGGGAGCAGAGATCGGGCCACACGCTCAATGCTCTCAGCGATGTTCTCCATTGCTGCCCCCTGCTGTTCTGAATTGGCAATCATGTCTTGCTCCCACTCAGTATACCGCGGTTGCGCGCGGCGACCGCGAGTCCAGGCTTGACCCCTGCGGGACCCAAGGACCGGGGGTCCTTGCTGTGTTGGCACCGCCCGCGGCTGCACGACTACATGCCCCCGTCGACGTGATGTCCCAGGCACATCAGTGACTGGTGAGAAGGGTGACCCTGCGTCCCGATCCGCCACGGGCGGAGGAACCAAGACTGTCTGATCCCTCAGTGCAGGTGTCGCAGACAGAGGAGTGTCCACATCAGAATCACTCACCCCTGACAGATGGACTTGATGCTCATCCAACTCAACATGGACGTCAGAGTCGTCATCAAGGCTGGACTCATAGGCAGCCAGAGACAAGATGGATTGTAGCACTTGGGGGTTTTCGTGGCCTACCACCCCACGACCCCCACTAGTGCCGGGTTGATGTAGCGGTACCAACCATGTGTCTGGCATGACAACACCATCCTCCGCCTCCATTGCGTCATCACCTGAAAAATAGAGAGAAAAAAGGTCACTACACATGTCAGAAGCACACAACACACACACACACCGACAGCAAACGCATCAGGCAGACATGTGACACACAACATATAACCTGCCATGCATGCTGGGTCAACTTTGAATTGCTTCTGTGATCAGACCTGTTGAAAGGTGGCAGTTTCCATGGAAGTGGGTCTATGCAGTGCAGAAAATGTGTACGCCACTCACTACCTACATGTACAAGGACTCCATGGTGTGTGCCAAGAAATGTGAAGGCAGTGCAATGTCAAATTCAGACATCACGTGCATTGTGCATTCAATGTGTACCAAGCACCCCTCCTCCCCAGTACCAAAGCAGGGATGCCTAGCATGGTATCAAAAGGCTGACCATACACCTGTGTATTGACAGGCAGTGTTGACTGGCATCAACAGCTGAATGTGATTCAAGCGACAACACTGCAAATGATGCAGGGACAGTAAGCAGGACACATGATGAAAACTATGTATTCCGCCCATGTGTGAAGAAGACACAGCAACAGTTGGACAGAGTCATTGGCCATTGAACAGGCTGAGGCCTGTGAGCCACACAGATTGTCAGACCCTAAACATGTGTGCAATGCAGGACTGAGCCACAGTTGACATGGGAAGGCTGATGAGATGGCAGGCAATGTATGTAACCAAGGACTTGTATTACAGTGATCATCCAGTCAAGGACACATAGGGGCATGCGTGCAATGCACATGGAGCATGAATGGGCACTCATGTCCCTGCGGGAGATCTGACCTATGCACAGTACAAGTGAGATACCCTGCATCAAGTACTAAGGCTGTACCACACGGCATATGTTTGGCAGATTCTTCGCTGGAAGTTAGCATCTACACAGGACGCATGAACAAGAAAGGACACATTGGCAAGATTGAAGAACACCAGTGCAAAGGTGGAACTGGGGTGCAGAGTGGCGGAGGAGGGGCAAGGGAGCATGCAGGCAGAGGAGACATGCATGACGGAAGCATTGCATTACTTACACATCAGAACCATGTACACGTCACATGTAGCGGCAATCATGCACAACAAATCCCACAAGTGAAACACACACGTCCTCAACAAACACGCATCAACACTCACTGGACTGGGCATCAAAGTCCAGCATCTCTCCCATTCCTTCGACCAATTCAGGTGGTATGAACTCCGCAACGAGTGCCTCATGCGGAGTGAACTCTTCCTCCTCTGGTGCAGGCCCACCGCCAGTCACCAGAGTCAAGTTGTAATTAGAGGCACGCTTAGCCTTAGTGCTGCGTTTGATGTCATTCCAACGCTTTTTGCACTCTTGCGCCATGCGCACCTCATGGCCGAATGAACTGACATGTTCCGCAACATGCTTCCAGTGGGTGTCACGTTGGGCAGCCGTACTCTGACTATTGGCACCCACTAGCATGTCACGGCTGTGGCCCCGCACGTAGTCAACGAGGAAGTCCATTTCCTGCTTACAGAAAGGCTTCTTCCTCGACGTGCAGGAGGTCGTGGCTGTGTGTGGGGTCCCAGCCTGTGCTGCAGGTGCAACCTTCCTCCTCTTGGATTGTGGCGCAGACCCTGGCTGGCTAATGCCGCCCTGACCAGTACGGCCAGTGGGTTTGGTGGATTGAGCCAAGGGAGTGGCAGGTGGAGGGATGACCAAAGGCCTGACTTGTGTCAGTGGCAGCTGGGTGCCCAGTAATGGACCCTGCGCAGCAACACCAGCTGTGGCAGGGTCATTGACCGCAACGGTCCTGGTTGGCAGACTCACAACCGGGGTGCTGTCGGGTGCATCTGCCCCTGCACTTGCCAACACCCGGCTGTTCGGGGCAGCAGGTGACATGACTGCCCCAGGGACACGTGTCTTGGTCTGAGCAGCCCGGCCTGCCCCTATGGTTTCCCCCCTGGCCTGTTGGAGATCTACCAAGGGCTCTTCAAGTGCCAATGCAGCCTGCGCTGGCAGACCCCAGGCCTGGGTGGCGGTGTCCACAGCTGCACCTGCAGCTACCACTACCCTTCGGCCCGTGGCAGTCGATGGAACGGACTGCCGGGTCACATGGGCGCCAGTGCCAGATGCAGAAGCTGCATCCCCCGGAACCACAGGGGGTGGTGGCATGACTGCACCGACACATGGCACAACATTGTGCTCAAGTGGTGCAGCCCTGCCTCTTCCCCCTCTGTGGCCGCCCTGGACACCCTGGAGTCCCCCTACTCCCTGGTCACCACGGCCACATCCCCGACCACGCCCGCCACAAGGAGGACGCCCAGCTGAGGCGCCCCTCACCTTTGGTGCCCTCCCAACCATGGCACAGATGTAGTAGTACTGGCACAGATGGAGTGGTGCCAATGGGAGGTGTACACCACAATTGACCTGGGCAATTGGGGTGAAGGGGGTGGGAAGCAAGATGTTAACAGCCCCCCTGCACCTGCAAGGCTGTATGTGACCCCGGTGATGTGGTGACAGGTCACGCAACGCTCAGGCACCCCAAAACTGCAGTAAAACCGTGCACGCAACCCTGCAGCCTACGTGCGTGGATTCAACCTCCCGCAGTATGCGGTGGCACCCAGTAACACGAATAACACGTACGCGTGGGACACGCAGGCTACTATGACATCGAAAATGGGTGCGATACACAGGGGCACCCGCAGTGGGAAAAAGACCGTGTGCGACTCACCGTCTGACTAGGGCGATGCAGAAAAGCACACATATCTAATACCCCCGCCAAAAGAAGAGATACGTCCTTGATAGCTGTGAAGTTGTGATGGCGCGCGAAACAACAGGAAGCAGCAACACACGTCGGTCTCCACGAAAGGCACGTACAGCGAACTGCTGGGCCGGCTCACCTTTAACCCGTGCTGAGGGAAACGCACGTGCGCGTCACGTCACTTACACGCATGAGCCCTTTCCTCATATTACACGCGGACGTGCAGTTTTTCACGCGCGCTGAAATGCCCATGCACACCTGTGCGCGTCACGTCACAGGGGCGCTTGCGCTTCAGGGGCCTTCGGTCCAATGAAATTGCGTATGCGTGCAGACGCGCTTACGCGCTAAGGGCCTTTCCTCGAATTACACGCTGACGTGCCGAATTAACGTGCCAAATCACTCCGTATCAAGCTGGCCACCGTAAGCACACGGAAGACCACAATCCTGCCCAGAAGGCCGTACTACTGCCCCCCAGAGCCCCGAGCACGCTCCCACCTGCCATCTGCTGCTGCCTGACTGCCTGCTGCCACCTGCCCTGCCATTTGCTGCCTGCACATCAGCCAGGGGTGCTGTTGCTGTGACCACCCCTGCTGGAACCGAAGACTCCCGACTGGGATTCCATCGCTCCACAGCCCAGCCCCAGGACCCAGTTGCCCACCCACTCCTGCCTCTGGGGTTGTCATGTCGGGCACTGCAACATCTGGCACCACTGACAACCCCCTGCCAGAGAGGCAGAGGGGCACCAGCTTCAGTGCCACCGAAGTTGGTGTCCTGGTGGAGCAAGTCCTGGGGCAGTATGATGCCCTCTTCGGAAGTTCCCGCGCCGACAAGGAAGGACGGACTCGGATCTGGACTGACATTGTGACTGCCATCAACGCGGAGGGGATGGCAGTCCGCGACTTCCAACATGTCAAGAAGCGCTGGGAGGACTTCAGGTCCAGGACCCTGAACAAGGCCCGGCGCCTCTTGAAGGCAGCGGATGCCAAGGGGCGCTGGGGCCACTTGTTGGAAGATCAGATGAGGGTCCTGGAACTCATATCCCCAGCGCTCCACGTCCAGGTCCTTGAGAGGCAGACCCGTCTGGAGTCGAGCGGTAAGTGTACATGCATCCTGATTGTGAGCTGTGCGTGTGGTGATGTTTCAGTAGTGTGCAGGTTGCACATCTGTTTGTATGGGGTTGAGTATGGGTGCGGGTGTACAGGGCCGTGGTGCTAACACATGCGAGGGCTGGAATGTGTGAGACATGGATGGTGCTTGTGTGTGTAGGCTTGCATGCCAAATGCAGTTGTGTGGGCACACATGTTTGGATGAATGTGTATGTAAGTAGACAGGTCCGTGATGCCACGCATGTATGTTGTTTTCAGCTGCATGTATCAGCACTGTGTACATGTGCATTTGTGTGTATTTGACAAGGGTGCAACAGTGATGCAACATGGATGCATGTGACAGCCGGATGTGGAAGCCTGATTGGCAGATGTGACATGGATGCCCATCTGAACACTGCGACACTTGGCAGAGGTGTACACATGCATGCAAGTGTGGTGGTGTGTGTACATGTGTGGTGCACTTCCTGTGTTGCATGTGATGTCTGGCTCAGCATTGCCTGCTCATGCTGTTGTATGGGTATGGATGGTGCTGGCAGTTGCGATATGGCTGTGGTATGGCTCATGTGTGGGAGTTGAAATGACATGTGTGTTGGGGATTGTGATGGCATGTCTGAGGTTTGCCAATGCCACTCATGTACAACTGTCATGTGTGTATGTGTCCATTGTACAGTGCCTGATGCCTGTGTTTCATTTCTCCCTGTCTGCAGCGTCAACTGATGAAGAGGGCGGAGAAGGTGCTGTGGAGCACAGTGGCGGGGATCCCACCGACAGCCGGAGACGCAAGGCCCGGCTCCCCTCCCATGTTGTCATCTCGTCGGGGAGTGAGGAGTCCGGTGCCGCGTCCCAGGCCGCAGCTGCCGGGGGGAGGTCCAAGAGGCAGAGGTTGGAGTTGGACTCCTCGGCAGCAGAACGGGCAGCTGGGACCCCACAGGGCCCAACGGGGGAAGATGGCACGGAGTAATCCAGGTTGGTGGGGGGTTTGGTGGAGGAGGAGGCCGTGCAAGCAACAGAGACAGGGTCTGGAGGTGGGGATCCCTCTGGTGCTAGTGGTGCAGTGCTGGACCAGGGACAGGAGGCAGCACAGGCCGCCGCGGAGGTGCCTGTGTGCAATCCTATCCCTGATCCTGTCCCTGCATCATCTTGCACCAGCAGGGATGCCCACGTCCAGACCCGTTTTCAGGCAGGGGATGAGCAAACGACAACTGGCCTTCCTCTGCCTGCGGACGTGGCTATCCGGGTCCGGGTTGAGCCTGTCCTGACTGTTGTGGCGTTGCGTCAACGATCCATGCAAGGTAACCAGCAGTCTTTTCATGAGGAGACAGCATGTCATCTCGAATGGCTCGTTGACCACGTCAGCCTGCTGGGACAGGTCACCCAGGCTGGATTCCTCCGTTTGATGGGGCTTGCTACGACCCCCTCTTCAACTGAACCCCCTACGCGCCAGTCGTCCTCTGTGCCATCTTCCCACCCATCAGTCACCTGGGTGCCCTGTGGAGCTGCCTCTGACGGTGCGGCCAGGCTGGTGGAGGAGGCATCCCTGCCAGAGTCGGGAGTCGGACGTCCAGCAGGGGTGGCCACATCAACGACTGCACCCCAGCCGGCGGAGGATGTGCAGGCAGCAGGAGGCAGTGCACGGGCAGAGGCACAGCAGCAGCAGCAACGTGGTGGGAGCCATGAAGGCTCGGGGCCTTCAACATCGGAGGGGCAGGCATCGGCCAGAGGGCAGGAGGACCCAGGACAGAGAGTGTCTTCCGTGTGGCAGCGGTTGGGCCATGCCATAGATGCGGAGCGGCAGCGGCCGGAAGAGGCATGGCTCACAATGGTCAGGGCGGACCGAGTGCCTCGAGGCAATCCGCAGGGTGTTGGAGGTGGACACGTCGACGGCCCTGCGGACTCTCGGGGCCATGGAGGAGGACCGCCTCCGGGACATTGAGCAGGAGTTTGATGATGCCCTGCAGGGGCGTTGCTAGGGGGGGGGCTAAAGGGGCTATAGCCCCTGATCTTTTGGTTGTAGCCCCGGATAGAATCTCAGGAGCTACAGCCAAAAGACTAGCTAGCCCCCAGTCCCAACAGTTCTGACATCAGCTTAGCCCCGAGTCTTTTCCAGACCTAGCAACTCCCCTGATGCCCTGGCCCACGACATCCAAAAGTGAGCCGTCAGACTATCCCGCTGCCCTTGTACATAGTTATGTAGGTAGTGTTAGGTTTCCTTTTTTTTTAAATTTATTTTGGACCTTTTGGACATTGGCCACATTTTTGTATATAGTTTATTTTATTAGTTAGTGTAGTTTAGATAGGTTTAATTTCTTTTGTTGGGATAATGGACCCTGGCTTGTTCGTCTGTACATAGTTCACTGTTGGATTGTATTTTTCTTTCCCAATTTACCCATGGAGCAATGGCTTTCAATTATTATTTCCCATTGGATTTTCTTTTGTGGACAGTGACTTTGGACACCATTACTTTGGATTATGATTTATGGTTTTGCTTTTTTTCACAGACATGCTTCTTTTCTTTTTTGTACATTCCCATTTCTGTTTCTTTATTTTTTATTCTATGTATGTTCCCTTTAATACATATTTTTTTATCGAACTTCAATGTGTAGTATCTCATTGGTTTCATGCATACCATGATATGGGTTTTGAGATTCACTGACACCCATTGGGTGTATGTGAGGGAAATGTGTTTGTTTTGAAACTTGCAATTGGTGTTGTGTCATGTAATTGCCAATTATGAGTGGGTGGATGCAATACTCGGGTGGGTGTTTTGCATTTGGAGGCTGACCATAGGGACCAGGGATCTAGATTGTGATGACATGTTGGCTGGGGAACATGAGTTGGGGCCTGCTGGCAGGTGCCCCACAGTGCTGGGGGGTGGGGGTGGTGGGGAACATGAGTTGGACATGGGTGGGGGCCTGCTGGCAGGTGCTCCACAGTGCTGGGGGGTTGGGGTGGTGGGGACATGGGTGGGGGCCTGGTGGAGGGTGCCCCGCATTGCTGGGGGATGGGGGTGGTGGGAGACATGGGTGGGGGCCTGGTGGAGGGTGACCCTGCACTGCTGGGGGGTGGGGGTGGTGGGGAACATGAGTTGGACATGGGTGGGGGCCTGGTGGAGGGTGACCCTGCACTGCTGGGGGATGGGGGTGGTGGGAGACATGGGTGGGGGCCTGGTGGAGGGTGACCCTGCACTGTTGGGGGATGGGGGTGGTGGGAGACATGGGTGGGGGCCTGCTGGCAGGTGCCTCACAGTGCTGGGGGGTGGGGGTGGTGGGGAACATGAGTTGGACATGGGTGGGGGCCTGCTGGCAGGTGCCCCACAGTGCTGGGGGTGGGGGTGGTGGGGAACATGAGTTGGACATGGGTGGGTGCCTGCTGGCAGGTGCCCCACAGTGCTGGGGGGTGGGGGTGGTGGGGACATGGGTGGGGGCCTGCTGGCAGGTGCCCCACAGTGCTGGGGGTGGGGGCGGTGGGGAACATGAGTTGGACATGGGTGGGGGCCTGCTGGCAGGTGCCCCACAGTGCTGGGGGGTGGGGGTGGTGGGGACATGGGTGGGGGCTTGGTGGAGGGTGCCCCTGCACTGCTTGGGGATGGGGGTGGTGGGATACATGGGTGGGGGCCTGGTGGAGGGTGACCCTGCACTGCTGGGGGGTGGGGGTGGTGGGAGAAATGGGTGGGGGCCTGGTGGAGGGTGACCCTGCACTGCTGGGGGATGGGGGTGGTGGGAGACATGGGTGGGGGCCTGGTGGAGGGTGACCCTGCACTGCTGGGGGGTGGGGGTGGTGGGAGACATGGGTGGGGGCCTGGTGGAGGCTGACCCTGCACTGCTGGGGGATGGGGGTGGTGGGAGACATGGGTGGGGGCTGGTGGAGGGTGACCCTGCACTGCTGAGGGGTGGGGGTGGTGGGAGACATGGGTGGGGGCCTGGTGGAGGGTGACCCTGCACTGCTGGGGGATGGGGGTGGTGGGAGACATGGGTGGGGGCCTGGTGGAGGGTGCCCCTGGTGGCTGGGGGTGCAGGGGGACATGCGTTGGTGGGCAGTAGTGCAAGTTGACATGTGGGTTGGCTGGGGGGCATGGCCATGGTGGATGGGGTGCCTGCATGACGTGGAGGGTGTAGAGGGAACACCTGGGAGGACCCACCCGTACCCTGATGTTATCGCGTGTGAAAATTCCTGCGCACCCCTGATGTACACGTACCCTGATGGAATCGCGTGTGGAACTTCAAGCGCACCCCTATAATACACGTACCCTGCTGAAATCGCGTGTGTGACTTCCCACGCACCCCTGGAATACACGTACCCTGCTGATATCACGTGTGAAACTTCCCGCGCACCCCGAAATACACGTACCCTGCTGATATCGCGTGTGGGACTTCCCGCGCACCCCGAAATACACGTAGCCAGGACATTCGCGTGTGGAACTTCCCACGCACTCCTGATATACACGTATTTTAAAGAAGTACCTGGTTTACTTTCCCTAATTGATTCTTTTTTGCTTGTGGTACTTGATGAAGTATTAGTTTCTTTTACTCTCTTTGGAGGATTTGCAGTGACATCCTGTTGCATTTCTGTTTGATTTATTTTTCTTTTATAACGTTTTACTTTTTGTGGAAAAGAATATGTGTTTAGGTGGGGGGTGTATAGTGAGCAAAGTCTATTGTATTCTAAAATGCAAGGAATATCAGTGTTTATTTTACTTGCATCAAAGTTGATTAGAAATAGACCGTCAAGTGTACGTAAGCGTGATAGTGCTACATAGATCATGCCTTCTTTAAAGACTGTGTTACCAATATCTATCATTGCTTTGTCTAGGGTAAGACCTTGTGATTTATGAATCGTGACTGCGTATGCAAGAGTTAGAGAAAATTGTTCTCTGCGTACATACATATCTTTGAAGAGAAGGAATCTAGCTGTTGAGCGTCCTATCCTTTTTACTTCTGAAAGTTTATCAAAGAGTATATTGACAAACTGAATTTTGTTGTCGCGTGGGTATGTTTGAAAGCCAACAACCGTACCCAGTGCTCCATTAACTAGTCCTTGGTTCACGTCAAGGTTACGTTTAAACATTACTCTGCAATTTAAGGATAATTTTAATATCTTTTCTAAGCCTGCTGTGCTTGAGATTGATTTTTCTAAACTATTTAGTCTTGTTGTGGCTTGGTCACACATGGGTAGTGTCATACCATGTACATCTAGTTTGTCTGTGGCACTAATTTCCATGATTGGTTGCATTTCTTTGCTTAGCATGATTTCATTGAATTTGAAACAGCTTGCAAGAGTTGGCATTAAGGCCATACAATTGACATTTTTGTGGTCTAATTGTTCCATAACATCTGTAGCACATGCATTATCGCCATAAAGTGCATTAATGTGCCGGGTTTTCAATATTGCTTCTGCTTCTTTAGAAAGTATACCAACTCTGATACTTTTTAAAATGTTGGCATAAGTGAGATCTGCAGATTGCCGCATGTTTTCTGTTAATTCTCTGTATTGGAAATGTTGCCAAAGGTTGACATTTCCAATGCTGCAAACAGTTTTACGGCATAGTTTGTGTCCTAATGTTTTAAAACTAGGCTCACCTTTTACTGGTGTTAATTGAAGCAGATCTCCAAAAACAATAATGTGTTTTCCTGCAAAGAGCTCTTCATAGTCTGTTTTGAGTACTTCTTGTAATCTGAGGTGAATCAAAGCTAACATCAGGTTGGAGACCAAGCTCACTTCATCTATCAGTAGCATTTTCATTTGTTTCAATACTCTGCGTAATTCCATTGCAGCTTCTGCAGAAAGTTTGTAATAGTCTAATTTGTTCTGGTGTTCTACTGGTAATAGTAGTAAACAGTGTAATGTAACACCACCTAAGTTGTAGGCAGCTAAACCTGTGGGGGCAGTGACAACAGCTGACAGTTTGCTGTTTGTCAATTGTTGAAGGAATGATTTTGATTAGGAATGTTTTGCCAGAACCAGCTTCACCACTGACGTATAGTAGTATAGGTTTATAATTATGGCAGGAACATTCTTTATTTACATGTTTTACATCATGTGCAATTTGTTTTGTTACTTCTTGAAAAATGCTACTTTGCTCATTGTTTAGTTTTGATTGTAGTATAGTTAAGTCTTCCTTATCTTCATACTGACACATGGTGTTTTCTACTTCTATCATAGCTAATTCTGCCTCATTTATTATTAGTGGTTCTCCCAGTGGTTCTTGGCTTCCTGTTACAGAAGGTTGACTACTGTCAGGAGTGTCCTTATCTAGTTGGGCTTGGAGTTCTTCTTCATGTTGCTGTTCATTGTGCAACATTGTTTTGTACTGTGTAAAGTTTACATCAGTTATAGTGCTTTCATTTGCTTTGAAAGCATCCTCATATGAGACATAGTTATCTAGTAATTGTTCTTCTTTTCTACATGGTTTGAAGAGTTGTAGCAGGGACATGTAATATACTTCTTTATGTTGAGGAGTCTTTAATGACAATTTGATATGATTAATTAAATTTGGTTTAGTGAGTTTAACTAAGCTGCCTTCACAGTTTGTCACTCTATATTTACCTTTTTTTTCATCATGTTTCATATTATTTTTGTATGTGTAGTTTTGGGCTATGTGGTATAGGCACATGTTTTCCAAAGTATTACTTCTGTTTGGGTAGTATGTGTCCAATAAATTGTTTTTTAAAATGTCTTGGCTGTTGGGATCATGTTTGGTTTTTAGAACTCTTTTTCTAGATTTAGCTGGACCAAGACATAGCCATACTATATTTTCAGATTTACCATACAATACAGTACCAGTTAAACAATCAGCTGCTTCATATGATCCACATTCTCTATGGGTGAGCATTTTTATGCCCAAGCTGTATAATTTCTGAGATACTGTTTTATCTGATGACAGGTCATTACAGAGGTCTTCGAGCTCTGTCTTTTCTGCTTTAGTTAAGTATGCTGTGAGATATCGTGCAACTGCAGTAGAATTATCTGCAATGTACTGCACATCTATGTTTGCATTCCATAAGTGGGCAATGATTGCATTATAATCACTGATATATTTTTCGTCTTCTTTTCTTTTTATGTAATATGTATTTTTAGGTGACTTACCTTTAACACTGTGTCTAACTGAAGACATGAGGTTGTTCACTTGACCTGTATTTGTAACTGGTCTAGGGAAACCAAATTGGCATTTGGTGTAGTATTTCCCTTTGTTTTTGTATTTGCGACGACAATATTTTCCACATTTGTATCTTTGAAATTGTAAAATTTGTGCATGAAGATCACTATTTGTGGATTCTGATGGAATTTCACAAGTGACATATTTTTCAATAAACTGTAAAACAGTGGCATCACTGTCTTGACCAAATTTAGGAGCATCTTTAATCCATAAAAGCATGTGGATATGTGGTGCTCCTCTGGCTTGGTATTCTCTTCTCCAATTGAAGTGTTGCACTTCTCCAAGGGGAGGAACAGTTTTATTACAAATAAAATGTAGCATAGCAATGAAGCGATGGTGAAAATATCTTGAAACATTAAAAGGATCCAAAGAACAAAGTTCTCCAGGTGTTAGTATATCTTATTTGATATGCGTAGGAAATCATGTAAATCTTCCCATGCATATTCTGCACAACTTAATGTAACAAACCAAGTGGGTGGGCCAAGGTTTCTGATCATACAACGTACATCTCCATGGCGTCAAAACCAGTACTCTTTAGTACCATGCATATTTGCTAATAGATTGTAAAACCTCATCCTTTTGTTGCACTTTTTCTAATAATTGTGTAGCTGTCATATTTTGAAAGTGTGATCCTGATTTTAATATGTGTGCAACTCCGTAACATAAAGTTGCTAGTTCACTTTCAAAGAGTAGGTGGAATATGTATTCCACATTTTGGCTAAATCTGGGATCTTCAGAATACACCCATAATGAGCGGTATTCTGAAGCTGATATTTGAATAGGTCTATCATCATACCTTCCTCCTTTGCCAGTAGGAAAGAGTAGAGGAAAAGCACGTGCTTCTATACTTTTTTCCCATATGCTGATTGGCGATCCTTTTGTTTGACGCATTTGGTAAGTTTCCAGTACATCTTCTACGGTGTCATTATAGTGCAAAGGATGAATTGTATAATGGTCTAAAGTATTTGATATTGTAGCAGGATCTAGTAGCTCAAATTGACCAGCTTCTTGTGTTTCTTGAATTATTTCAGTTGTATCTTTCAAGTTGTCTTCAATATTAATTTCTTTGTAATATTCATTATTCTCTTTAAGATATTGGAAGGCTTGTCTAACTTTATATAAATCTAACAGCTGTTGCCATATTTTTTTGTCTTTTGTAGGTACTCCATTTACTAAGATAATTAAAGATTGCTGCATTGGACGTTGCACTCCTAGAGTATGCACATTTTCTTTTAGATCTAATGGTAAATAAAATACTTTTCCACAAATGCCTTTTACCAATTCAGAGGGAGGCAATTTTGCTGTTTTTGGTTGAAGGCATATTATTGCTTGAAATGGGTGTATTGTTTGAATTATGATGCTCTCGTATAAATTAAGTTGTTGTAGGGGTTTTGGTACTGGGTATAATTCCAAATTATTTGTGATAGCACGTGAAGGAGTTTGGTTGTTGTCAAGTTTTGTAGTGCAGTAACTGCAAAGTATTAAGGGCTCAGTTATTTCGTATTTGTTTTCTGCTACAAGGTAGAGAGCTAATTCAAACCATTTAGAATCTTCATTGTCTTCTATTTTGTATGATAGGTCTACAGTTTTTGTGTTACTTTTATAAAAAGTTCTACGGCAACATACACATACATGGTTTGGTACTTCAGCTGATGTACTTTTAAATTTTAGTATTTCTTTTTTGTATGTGTTTAGCAAAAGGTTGCCATGTGTAGAATTGTTGCTTAATTGGTTTAAAGCTATTTCATTCTGTAAATGGCTTTCACTTCCAAAATATTTTTTCTGGATATAGTGAATTTCTTCAAGTAGGTCTTTTGCTGTACCATGTAGAAGGATGTTATTTAACTTTGCTAGTGCTAAAGCAGTACTTTTAGCATAGTACAGTTTATAGACTAGATTTCTTATAGTTGAATGATGTGTTGATATCCTTTTGATATCATGGAAAGTGGTTTTACAAGTAGGTCCTGTAATGCAGGCCAATGAATGTCCTTGTAGTCCTGTGTACTTGCGCACTGGACAGGTATCCATATTTTGCAGTCATTTAATTTTGATTTTGTCTTTGCTTTTTACATATTTATTGAGGAATTGGCATAAAGATTTGAAACATTGTTTGGGAATGTTACACATTGACGTGCATGGCCATTTGTACACTAGACGTTCTGATTCAGTTGAATGGAGGGGTAATTCTAAGTTTTCAGGGCATATTTTTGTAAGGAGTATTTCTTGTTCCATTATGGTATTATTCACTTTTTCATAACCTCGACCACTGCTATGTATGGCAATTGTATTTGTTTGCTTTTGTTTGTACGCTTCTTCATTAAAATATGGTTCTGTGCTCGTAGTGTGATTCCATTCACCTCCGCAGATACTTAAGAAGTTCTTTCTGTTGACATTTCGCTTATTGAGAAGTCTTTTTTGTAATTTAGTTATTAGTTTTGTTAGTGGTTTCATTTTGTTTAACAGTAAAATAAATAACTTTCTTTTCAGAAGAATTGCACTGTCCATCAATGCTTCTAAGATTAATTTCCTACGATAGGTTTTAAGCATCGAACCTGATTTCTCTCCTGTTTTTATAAGATTTTGAAGGACTTTGCGACGGTACATTTTAGCTAAAATACTTTTCTTGGTATGCTTACTTTGCACTATATTAACATTTGAAGAGGTAGTTTTATCTGTAGTGATAGCTGATTTTCTGTTAATTGTTTTTTGGTTTGTTTTACATTTTGATAGAGGAGGCAAAGTTTTTGTACTTGAAACTTCTTGTGTTTCACTAAATGACTGTATTAGCTGTTTTGTTTCAACTTTTTTTTACAAATTCTGCTAGAGATGGATGCTTATGTTGAACACTTTTATTTTCATTTGCTCTACTTTTGCGTTGCTTTCTACGGACTTGACTTTTGGTAGGCATTCTTTAGGGTCTGTTGAAAAAAATAAAGAAGATATGGGTTGGGGTGTTCTGGAATGTATGTGTGCTGTGTGCATGAGTGTTTGAGTAAGATGATAAAGATGTATGTAATGGTGTGTGATTGTGCATTGTCAACTACAACTAGTGGGGATAGGTATTCTTGAATTTATGTGTTAGTAAACTGGGGTTCAGATGACAAAAAAAAGTAAGCTAGTGGTGTGGAAAAGTACAAATAGTAAATCTAATGTATACAATTAAAACAGTTGTTTGTTCTATAATATGAAAATTGTAGCGTTTCAGTTGGGTAATTTGTGTGTCCAAAAATAGGAATTTGTGGTCCATTCTGGCTGTAAATCGCTGTTTAAGACATGGAGAGTGTTGGACAAAATGGTACACAATCTCTATTTTTAGGCACCAAAATAGCTTGTATTAATGTTATAGTATGTTTGATTAATAATACAAATATTATGGTGATATTCTACTTACTTTTTTTCTTAAATTAACAGGTAACTTCTAAGCTCTTCTTTGTTCTTCGAATTCGGCTGCTTCTTTTCAGTAGACTGGTCTTCACTGCAATTGTAAAAGCTTCAAATTAGTAACTTTGTTTGTATATAGCGCTGTTTTTAATTTAGATATTTATTTTTTTAATTGAAATCCTCGGTGCCTTCTTTAAAACCATTAAACTAATGTATATACATAAGATACATTGCATCAGTTCAGTACATATGATATGTTCTTAAGGAACAAATTGTATTGAATGACTAACTGTAGCAAAAAAAATATCTTTACTATATGTCTTGTGAAATTTATAATATACCAGTGAATACCACTATTTCTGTAAGTGAGCTGTTCTAGGTAATAGCGCCTCAATGTCATGTCTAAATTAAAGTAATTAAGTAAATACATAAATAAAAACAAAAAATATGAAATTGTATAAGTATTTTTTTAAAGATTTAAACATAGATTGTGTTTGCATGCATTTTGTTTGAATATATGTAGTCTATATATTTCATTTAAAAAATGTTAGTTTAACATGATTGCAGTGTGTGTGCATAAAGAAAGTAAATAGTATAAAGGTTTATAAGTGATAGTTGATTTTATGATATTGAAAAAAATACAGTAAATTCATTTTACAGATTACACAAGCTAAACGTTTGAAAATGTGTTCATCTACTGTACAGAAAATATGCATACCTGAAGTTTGTGTTCATGCATATGGATATGCATGGAGCTGTAAGTAGAAATCTTGGAGACTTGTACAGTATTTCTGGTAGATGGTGCTTGCCAATGATATGACACTTGTACTCAGAGAGATTCACAGTACATTTGAAGTGCTAATCTATGATGATGCAGTTAGATCTAGAGGTCTTGAATGTGATTGGTGCATGGTCATGTGATTTTTTAGCTACATCCAATGAGGGAATGGCAGAGAGAGTGAAGTGGAAATGATAGAAGGGCTGTTCATGTTACGACATGTCCGCGGATATGGCGGTAGTTCGCGGACATCAGGAGTTACATCCGGGGATTTTTGGGTTCAGAAGTCATGCAAATGAGAATAAGCACTGAAAGGGATTGGTCAGGAAAGTTTAGTGGGTGTGTTGTGCCAGGAGAGAGTTTCTCAGATACTCTTTTTGCTGAGAGAACAAAAGATAGCTATAACTGTGTGATTCAGAAAACAGATTGTTTGGATTTTGGGAGATTCGTGGATACATTGGTTGAAGGTGCATGCAGAAAGCTGAGGAGTAGCTGTAGATCTTGGATTCCCACATGTGGAAGTACACTGGCATGGAGTACGTGGAATGAAGTGGTTGGACTTGCTACCTCTCTGTGCTACTTTGGAGACAGAGCAACATCCAGACATAATTGTAATTCATTGTGGAGGGAACAGTTTAGGACATGTGACTGGAATTTTTTTGCAATTTGCTATGAAAGAAGGACTTGGGAAGGTTATGGACATGTTTCCTAATTCTCAAGTGATATTTTCATGGATTGCGCAGAGACAAATGTGGCTTCGTTCTTCTTCATTTGGTCCACAAATGGAAAATCAAGGCGCAATGTTAATAAGGCTGTTTGTGCCTTTCTAAGAGATTTTGGCATGTCCTCTTTTCACAATGAAAATATTATGTTTCGTAGTACATACATTTTTCGCAGAGATGGAGTCCATCTTACTTATGCTGGCAATAAGATTTTTCTGAGAAATGTACAAAATGCATTGCAACCTTTTTTGGAATTACAACAACCATTTTGAAGTAGGTGTTAAGCATTTATCATTTTTGACTTACAAACACCACCCAAAGGCTCTTTTCAGAGCCACCACTTCTTCCCAGAGAAAATTGCAATGTTTGTGATGGGGTAACAACCCAATTTTTTAAATGTTTGCGAACTGTCCGCGGACTTCTAAAAATACAAAGTGCCCTGCTTCATTTATTTTCACTTCTATTTTTTAACTGTGAAAGGCGGCTCTGAAAAGAGCCTTATTTTTTTTTGATTTTTGATATTTTGTATTTTTTTTTGTTTTTTTATACACAACACACTAGGAGAGGAGGGGAAAGTAAGGTTAAGGGGGGACACCAACCACAGGGATAAGAAAGGGCGATCTGAGAGAGGAAGATGTAGAGTGGGTTCTATTTGGGCAGTGAGCAGATCTTCTCGTGCTCTGAGACGATAGTCTCAAAAGCACTATGAAGTCGCTCCCCCCTGCAGAGTACTGTGTCAGAGTACATACATACAACTGTGACCTTCGAAAGGAAAGGGTCATCAGCATTCTGTATGGCCTGTGAGGCAGCTTGAGGAAGACGCTGTCCCACAGAGGTGGTCCTTGTGGTGACAGGATCAGAAACAGTGGATGTAGTAGAGGAAATCAACCTGCTACGTTCTTCGCAAGGTACAACCCTACGAATAGCCCCAGAGTGAAATGACCTCAGGTGTCGCTTCATAGTAGTTGTCCCAAAGCTGTACTTACCGTGCTTCCCACGACTGAGTATCATTTTGCACTCATTGCAGGTAACACGGTTCGCACAAGCCTTAGGAACATTACCATGAATGGTAAATAACCGCCACACCCAAGACTCACGCCTAGGGGGGCTAGTAGGGTTTTCCTCTACCTTATTCTCATCATCGTCTTCTTCCTCCTCCGCACCCTCACTCCTGTTCCCCTCTTCAGGCCCTTGGGGAGGTGGTGGTGGTGGAGGGGGTGGGGGTGGTGCTGAAGCAGGTTCAGCACCAGGTGGCAGTTCTGCAGTCAGGGATGCCATCTCAATGGTGTAATCAGCAAGTTGCTGGATAAATAGCTGTGCTCTGAAGAATAGCCAGAAACACAATGAGAATAAGCTCTAGGGCATGGTCTTTTATAGGGGTGCTTGTGCGCAGTTCGTGGACATGCGCGCTGTCCGCGGACAGATCGAACACAAAAAAAAGTTTGAAAAGTTTCAAAAGGTATGTAGAAACTCAGGATTACTATGTGGGACTTGTGCCATGGTGAGATTGTATTGAAAAATATTATGGATTAATTGAAAATGTACTTTTAATTTGTTCGGGGACCCGAACAGTGTCCTCATTCAGAACACGGAATCAGCGTGGGCGCGGTCATATGATCCGTTCGCGAACAAGTCCGCGAAGGAAGCGCATGTCCGCAGGACACCAAATGCACGGAGATTGGCTAGCGCATGCGCGTTGATGTTCTACGGACACTGTTCGGGTCCTGAACTAATTAAAATTGCGTCACACGTGAAACAAACATTTCAGGACACTGCGTGTGTTCTTAGAACAGTTTAAATTTGCTAGCGAACAGTAAGTACAGATATACTGTTCTTCAGGACACGTTCAATTTCATTCATGTACGAACATTTCAGGACACCAATTGTGTTCTTGGAACATTTTCAAGTTGCTAGCGAACAGTACGGACAGGTATTGTGTTCTTTAAGACACCTCCATTTTCGTTTAATTATGAACAATTCAGGACACCGCGTGTGTTCTTAGAACAGTTTGAACTTGCTAGCGAACACTACAGACAGATAGTGTTCTTTAGGACACTTTAATTATTTTTTTTACGAACATTTCAGGACACCGCGTGTGTTCTTAGAATAGTTTCATCGTGCTAGCGAACAGTACGAACAGGTATAGTGTTCTTCAGGACACCTCCATTTTTGTTTATTTACGAACATTTAAGAACACCTGCACTGTCCGCGGACACCTTCATTGTTTTTTAAAAAAAAAACGAAACTATTTACAACACAATATAAAAATTAAACTTTATTGAACATATATTAATAATTTATGAGATAGAAGGTGAGGCAGAAACAGAAACAAAAACAGGAGAATTAGGGGTTTCATCATGATTTTTATTAGGTGAAGAAGGGATGGAAGTCTCATCAAAACGTTTTGGGTTATGGAGAGGGTTTGGGGATAATTGATTGGGATATGGTGAGGGGGGACAAGTACATGTGAGGCAATGATATGACGTTTTTGTTTTAAAATGATCTTCAACAAAAGTTCTCAAATTATTAAAATTGGTCAACAATAAATCCATTTTTTCTTTTATGCTGTCAAGCGTGTTTTCCATAACAGCTTCTTCAGAGGTAGTTTCTATTTTGTTATGCTCTGTACAAAAAAAATATATATATGTTAAATGTATACAAAATAATAATATTAAATGGTTTATATTATAAAGTGTTTACCATTAGTTTCACTATCTTGTGACATTTCTTCATGTGGGAAATGTTCCTCTAGCCATTCCAGAGTACTAGACATTTCTGTGAGAGAAAAAAAAAAAAGATCATATATTTTTTTATCTAATACAGAAAGTTTATAAATATATGAATAAAATTAAGTACACTTACTATTTCAGGTAAGATATGTCCTATGTACTCAATGGGTCTGCTCTTGTTCTCAGTTCTGTTGTGTTTGTGAGGTAATTATGTTGGAAGCCAATTTATTTTCTTGTGGTATATTCCATTTTAGAACATAGTGCATTTAAATGAATGGTTAGTGTGTTGTATATATGGGTTACATTTCTTATGTTTTAGTACATATAATGTGTCTGTGAGCTTTTTTTTTTAATTTGTTAAATGTTCCTATGTTATGATATAACAATCAAACATACCCCCCCAGAGTTTTTTAGGTAGTGGTACTGTTCTTCCTATGAAATTCAGTGAAAGAAATTTGTTAAAGGGACGTTATGGTTAAGTTGCGCTACTAAAAACCTATGAAATTCAGTCAAAAAACTTTGTTAAAGGGACGTTATGGTTAAGTTGCGCTACTAAAAACCTATGAAATTCAGTGAAAAAACTTTTTCATCAATGACATTTGTGATGTCATCTTTGATGTCCTGGGTGTTAGTCTTAGCAGTGCACGGTGGTGGCGCGAGTTTTGGTTGCCTAGCTTACCATAACTGGCAAATTTCAAGGGTTTTCCGGTTTTACTTGGAACCATACCGTCCCTTTAACAAAGTTTTTTCACTGATATATATATATATATATATATATATATATATATATATATATATATATATATATAGTGAAAAAAACTTTGTATATATATATAAAAAACTGATATATATATATATATATATATATATATATATATATATATATATATATATATATATATATATTCAGTGAAAAAAACTTTGTTAAAGGGACGTTATGGTTAAGTTGCGCTACTAAAAACCATATGCATGAACACAAACTTCAGGTATGCATATTTTCTGTATAGTAGATGACATAGCTCTCAACCATTTTTGTTTTACAGGCGGGTGAAATCACCCGATTTTGTTTTTAGCGGGTGAGACGCCCATTGGAATGAATGGGCGTGCAGGAGGCTTGGCGGGTGAGTCTGCCCTTTACAAGGCGTGTGACACCCGCCAAAAGCGTGTGAGTTGAGAGCTATGATAGATGAACACATTTTCAAACAGACTTTTACCTTGTAAAATCTGTAAAATGAATTTACTGTACTTTTTTCAATTTCCTAAAATCAACTACCACTTATACACCTTTATACTTTTTACTTTCTTTATACACACACACTCAAATCATGTTAAACTAACATTTTTTAAATGAAATATAGACTACATATATTCAAACAAAATTGCATGCAAACACAATCTATGTTTAAACCTTTATAAAAATACTTATACAATTTCATATTTTGTATTTATTTATTTATTTACTTAATTACTTTAAATTAGACATGACATTGAGGCGCTATTACCTAGAACAGTTTACTTACAGAAATAGTGGTATTCACTAATATATTATAAATTTCACAAGACATAGTAAAGATATTTTATTTTTGCTACAGTAAGTCATTCAATACAATTTGTTCATTAAGAACATATCATATGTACTGAACTGATGCAATGTATCTTATGTAAATAAATGAGTTTAATGGTTTTACAGAAGGCACTGAGGATTTCAATTAAAAAAATCAATATCTAAATTAAAAACAGTGCTATATACAAACAAAGTTACTAATTTGAAGCTATTACAGTTGCAGTGAAGACCAGTTTCCTGAAAAGAAGCAGCCGAATTCGAAGAAGAAAGAAAAACTAAGAAGTTACCTGTTAATTTTAAAAAAAAAAGTAAGTAAAATATCACCATATTATTTATATTATTAATTAAATATACTATAACATTAATACCAGCTATGTTGGCTTCTTAAAATAGAGATTTTGTACCATTTTGTCCAAATATTTCCATGTCGTAAACAGCGATTTACAACCAGAATGGCCCACAAATTTCTATTTTTGGACACACAAATTAGCCAACTGAACCACTACAATGTTCATATTATAGAACAAACAACTGCTTTAATTGTATACATTACATTTACTATTTGTACTTTTCCACACCACTAGCTTACTTTTTTTTGTCATCTGAACCCCAGTTTAGTGACACATAAATGCAAGAATACCTATCCCTACTAGTTTTAGTTCCCAATGCACAATCACACACCATTACATACATCTTTATCATCTTACTCAAACACTCATGCACACAGCACACATACATTCCAGAACACCCCAACCCATATCTTCTTTATTTTTTTCAACAGACCCTAAAGAATGCCTACCAAAAGACAACTCCGTAGAAAGCAAATCAAAATTAGAGCAAATGAAAATAAAGGTGTCCAACATAAGCATCTATCTCTAGCAGAATTTGTAAAAAAAGTTGAAACAAAACAGCTAATACAATCATTTAGTGAAACACAAGAAGTTTCAAGTACAACAACTTTGCTTCCTCTATCAAAATGTAAAACAAACCAGAAAACAATTAACAGAAAATCAGCTATCAGTACAGATAAAACTACTTCTTCAAATTTTAATATAGTGCAAAGTAAGCATACCAAGAAAAGTATTTTAGCCAAAATATACCGTCACAAAGTCCTTCAAAATCTTATAAAAACAGGAGAGAAATCAGGTTCAAAGCTTGAAACCTATCGTAGGAAATTAATCTTAGAAGCATTGATGGACAGTGCAATTCTTCTCAAAAGAAATGTATTTATTTTACTGTTAAACAAAATGAAACCACTAACAAAACTAATAACTAAATTACAAAAAAGACTTCTCAATAAGCAAAATGTCAACAGAAAGAACTTCTTAAGTAACTGCGGAGGTGAATGGAATCACACTACGAGCACAGAACCATATTTTAATGAAGAAGCGTACAAACAAAAGCAAACAAATACAATTGCCATGAATAGCAGTGGTCGAGGTTATGAAAAAGTGAATAATACCATAATGGAACAAGAAGTACTCCTTACAAAAATATTCCCTGAAAACTTAGAATTTCCCCTCCATCCAACTGAATCAGAACGTCTAGTGTACAAATGGCCATGCACGTCAATGTGTAACATTCCCAAACAATGTTTCAAATCTTGGACATGCACCCAAGACTCTATGCCCTGGCAACAACCACTGCAGCATATCACATCCATAGAGTCAAACATTTCAACTATGATCTATGGGAAACTTTTAATGTCCGCGAACAATGTGAGTGTTCTTAGAACACTTTGAACTTGCCAGCGAACATTACGGACACCGTTTTCAGGACACCCCCTACGAACATTTCAGAACAACGCGATAGTTCTTACAACACTTTCAACTTAACAACTAACAATATGGACAGCGTCCTAAGGACACCCCCTACGAACATTCCAGGACACCGGGAGTGTTCTTAGAAGCGTCTTCAGAACACCACCATCTTGTTTATTTGCGAACATTTCAGGACACCGCGAGTGTTCTTAGGAGACATTCAACTTGACAAAGAACAATACGGACAGCGTCCTCAGGACACCCCTTACGAACATTCCCCGGACACCGGGAGTGTTCTTAGAAGCGTCTTCAGAACACCACCATCTTGTTTATTCGCGAACATTTCAGGACCCCGCAAGTGTTCTTAGGACACATTCAACTTGACAAAGAACAATACGGACAGCGTCCTCAGGACACCCCCTACGAACACTCCCCGGACACCGCGAGTGTTCTTAGAAGCGTCTTCAGAACACCCCCATTTTGTTTATTTGCGAACATTTCAGTACACCGCAAGTGTTCTTAGGACACATTCAACTTAACAGAGAACAATACGGACAGCGTCCTCAGGACACCCCCTACGAACACTCCCCGGACACCGCGAGTGTTCTTAGAAGCGTCTTCAGAACACCCCCATTTTGTTTATTTGCGAACATTTCAGGACACCGCGAGTGTTCTTAGGACAGACTCAACTTGATAGAGAACAATATGGACAGCGTCCTCAGGACACCCCCTACGAACACTCCCCGGACACCGCGAGTGTTCTTAGAAGCGTCTTCAGAACACCCCCATTTTGTTTATTTGCGAACATTTCAGGACTCTGCGCGTGTTCTTAGAACACATTCAACTTGACAGAGAACAATACGGACAGCGTCCTCAGGACACCACCTACGAACACTCCCCGGACACCGCGAGTGTTCTTAGAACAGTTTCACTTTGCTAGCGAACAAAACGGACACATATTGACTCCTTAGAACACCCCCTAGTCAGTTTATTTAGAACATTTCAGAACACCCGTGATGTCTGCAAACAAATCGAACACAAAAAGAACGTCTAACACATAAAAAACACAACTTTCATCCTATCTCACACACTCCCACCCTCCCCAAACACTCCTACACACCAACACACTCTACAAAATACACATTTTGAACAAAGTTTCACTGAGCTGTCCGGGGACGTCCGCGAATCAAATATGGCGGGCGCTACCGAAAAATCTGACGCGCCTCACGCTCCACGCCGTCCAATCAGTGAACACTTTGCATGTCCGCGAAAATCACGCAAGACGATTGGCCAATCAGGACACTTTCCGCGGAGCGAACAGGGAAGTGTATCTGCAAACCGAACACAGATATCACAAATTTTTTTTTACCTATTTTTACCTACTTTTTGGTCATTTTAAAAAAAACTACTGGACGAATTTTCACCAAATTTGCAAAAGCACGCTTTCAGGACCAAGCCGCTGCTCCTGGTCCAAATTTGGTGGAAATCCGTCCAGCGGTTTGGGCTGTATGCGCAAGCAAAATTTTTTTCCCATTCACTCTATGGAGAGTGAGTATAATGTATACAAATATGAGCATATAGAGGGAAGGTAGAGTAATAAAAATAAAACTATGACAAAGTGCTGATAACCATAATGATTATCTTCATGCACAGAAAGGATTTCTCTCTTTCAAGACTGTATCTTCCGCTATGTACATGTTTCATATGATGTGACAGGACCCCAAGTCTACACATATAGTACCTTTTCAATTTTTACTTCCTGACTGTTACTGAAGAAAACTATGTGGCTTCGATATGTCAGTAAAGGATAAAAAGGGAGAGCCAGCCATGTTATGTCATCAGTTATGTCATCAATGACATTTGTGATGTCATCTTTGATGTCCTGGGTGTTAGTGTTAGCAGTGAACGGTGGCGCGAGTTATGGTTGCTTATGTTACCATAACTGGCGAATTTCAAGGGTTTTTCGGTTTTACTTGGAACCATAACGTCCCTTTAACAAAGTTTTTTCACTGAATTTCATAGGTTTTTAGTAGCACAACTTAACCATAATATCCCTGACATGTAACATAGAACATACTAACCCCCTCGTAGTGATTTTCATGTCCGCGGACTACCACCATGTCCGCGGACACATCGAAAATCTGAGCGTGGTGAATGTAAATTTAAATAGTGTGCCCCATTTCCCCTTTGAAGTTGGCTCTGAAAAGAGCCTTTTTTTTTTTTTTTACAGATGCTTGACAGACACCTGTTATTTTATATTTTTTTCTTGTTTTTTTTTCTTACTTTACTCCTAAAATCTTCACATAACCTTCTCCAAAGCAACTCTTACATTCCAAAATAGAAAGGCATTTCTGGTAAAAGATAAAGAAATGCCATCTTCTTTAAAATTAACAGCATTACTGGCATCAATATTCTCATTGTTACAGAAGAACATACCAGCTCTAAGCATGAAGGCACACATGCCTCGGTTGATGACACACCTAGCAATGTTTTGCTGAGGACAAAAAACTGAACTATTGTCCCATATTGCCCTAGGTAGTAATCCAGAAAAAATTAGTTTCGCATTTGGAAGGATCTTCATTACGGCTTGAACCAAGCATTCCAAATCAGCCAACAAAGTAGGGGCACTGACGTTGCCCAAATGGAAAGCACCATAGTGCAAAACTACCACATGCGGACTGTTCATCGTGGCCATATCCGCACAAACTTGTACAATTCCCTGTACATTGCAATCAGGCACAGTGCTCCACACCACCTCCACTCCTTTCACATCAAAGTTCTTTGCAACATGCCTGCATTCAGCGTACTGCTGTAAACCATGCACAAACATATCTCCGAGCACCAACACCCTGACTTTCTCCACTTCTGCCATCTTCACCACACACAGTCTCTTTCAACACAAATCCACAACCTCGACATCTGATTGGCTGATCCGTACAGTCTTCTTTCCATGTTGGATTTCCTGGAAAAACCCGGATTTACCACGCCCTGTCCACGAACAGCCGCGGTGTCCACGGACGGCGTCCACTTTACTCTCTGTACCATTCCCTCATTGCATACAGCTAAGCAATCACACAATACGAATAACGTCCTCAGAACACCCCCATTTTGTGAATTTTCGAACATTTCAGGACAATTATCATTTCATTATTCAACATATTAACATTACAAATATTATACTTTTATCTTGTACTCTGCACACAATGCTATCTTTCTCCATTAGTAGCTCAGTATACTACATAGAATCCCATAATACAATGCTATTTATTGATATAAATGCATCGTTCAAAGCACTAATAACGGTATGATATTTATTGCAATATCCTTGACACTTTTTTCGGAACATTATAATAAAAATCCCTAGTACACAAATTCCATGAAAAGTACATACACATGTGATGTCATCAGTGATTTCATGAATGACATTTGTGATGTCATCTTTGATGTCCTGGGTGTTAGTCTTAGCAGTGCATGGTGTTGGCGCGAGTTATTTTTCAAAGCTTACCATAACTTGCTATTTTCAGGGGTCTTTCGACTGTACTTAGAACCATAACGTCCTTTAAACAAACTTTTTTTAATATCACGCAAACAATATACAAACATGGCGTGCAAAAACCAACTTCTACAGATGGCTTTACACAGAATGTTGCAAAGTGAGAATTTATGCTCGTTCACAGTGAAGGTCAGCTGCTTCCATTTTTTTCTCGGGCCCCGGAGAGGCTCACGAAGCAGACTATAAGGTTGTATTGTGTTTTGACCTTGACAGAGGGAGATTGTGATGAAAGACTTCTCTTGAAGGAGTGTTGCTAAAACGTAAGAGAAGATAAAGATGAAATTTCTGAAACGAAACCACTTTTACATATTATATCACTATGCGAAAGATCGTTGGCACACGCGGAGTCGTATTTTGGGACTGCACCACTCGTAGACAATGGAAATTGCAATTGTACTGTAAGTAACCCTTTAGATCACTTTATACCAAATATAATTACAATAGCGTAGCATTAAAGACCGCTGAAGTTGAACTTGTTCTTTGAAAGTGGCATAATGTTTTCTACCGCGCACTATCACCGCCAAATTGATCCCCTGTCGTTTAGAGGGCTCTGAAAAAGGCAGACGACGCAGAGTGGGTTAATATAAATAATTTAACCGGTCTATAGGCGGTCAAGCGCTCTACTCGCTGTGCCACTTCACTGTAGCCTGTTAAGTGGCACAGCGAGTACAGCGCTCACTTTGACATCCGTGCACAGCTTGCTAACGCAAGTTCGAATCCCGGCAAGGCGAAACTCAGCCTTTCATCCTTCCGTGGTCGATAAATGAGCACCACACACCGTGGTTAATAATAAGCACCGCTTACATACCTCACAGTTCTTAGTGCTATATGAATTGGAAAATATTATTATTTTATTATTAACATACTCTGTTGCACTATCTTCGATAGCAAATAGTTTCACGACCTAATAAATAAAATGATGAGACTAATTTATGTTTTTTAAAACAGGTACGTGGCCCCATTTTGTCTATGTCACGATTTACAGACTCCAGCGGATGGGGTCTTCAACTGCCAGGTGCAAGTCCAAATATGCAACTTCATGACCCTCACCATTTTATGGGACAATCGCCAAGGACCAATATGCCCTTACGCAGTACTAGCGGCTACAAACAACATACCAACCAATAGGGTGGTCTAATGGCTCGTTGTTGGAGCAACCTTCCGATTATCAGAGCGACCATTTACTGCTTTTATCATAAACCAACAGCCTATCTACCGCAAAGGAACAACGCGTGGCTCCAAATAAACTTTTGCTGATCGACAGCAGAGACAATAGCAAATCGCTGAATATTCACTAAACATTTCATGTGAAATAAATGTACTTTACCAAATGTACAATCCTGCTGTTTACTTTTAAACCACAGTTTCATATTCCGAATTGTGGCGCACTGAGTTGTAAGCTGATCTAACACTCTCTGTACCGCAAAGGAACATCGCGTGTCTCAACATGAACTTTTGCGGATCGACAACAAAGACAAATGCAAATTGCTGAATATTCTCTAAACATTTGATGTCAAATAAATGTACTTTACAACATTTACAATCTTGCTCTTTGCTTTTAAATCACAGTTTCATATTGCGAATTGTGGCGCGCTGTGTTGGACATAATGTGTGTTGTCTTCCGGGTTCTGTGTAAAGTCGCGTAGTACTGGAGACGACTGGGCGCGTTTCATTATGCACCCTGTAACGTCACGGAGAAAGGCGGGGAATATGAATGCTTTGATAATATCAGGCTTAGGGGCGGGAGATATACATATATAATTAATGTTTTTATCATAAACTAGAAATATGCAACTTACACAGAGTGACATGTGTGCCCACATTGCAATTCGCAACATAAGCGTGGTTTTTCCTGCAGTGGATTTCAACGCTCTATCTGCGGTAATGTGCAGTGTCCGGCCTGTTATCAGCCTTTACTTCACAACAAAAAGGTGGCATGATAAATACACTTTGACTTGCAACAAAACTTAGAGAAATATAAACACAGTTTTACATGCACGTTTAACTTCGTATTGCTAATGCAGTGCTTAAAAATGAAGTGAATTGTTTAATCTGTGCTACATAGTATCAACATGCACTTCACACGCCTCTCACTTAACGACATAATTACCTAGGTTAAGCTGGCTGTATTCAAGACTCAGCTTGGCAGTGACCCAGGGTCATTCACAGATAAGGTTGTTTCGAGACTGTAGCTTTTCTAAGGATTGCCAACCCAGGACAGAGACAGCCACAGCCTACCAGACTGTCAGCTTGCAAGCACTGAACACTCAGTCTGCCCAGGAACCAACACTTCTGCCTCCTTCGTCAGTGAGTGGACGAATGAATGCCCATCCCTCTCTCTTCAAATCTTTTTCACAAAAACCCCTATCACGCGAAATCACCTCACTTTGAGAAAATCATCCCACCAAAACAGCACTGTGCCTTTAGAAGAACCACAAACTGCATTGCTGAATAGAACTTGTTACATCTCTTCCTGCCCCAAGACAATGGGCCTCATTACGACGTTGGTGGTCGCCGTGCCGGTAATAATGGTTTTACTGGCACCCGGCAATGGGGATGTACTGGGTCATTTCAGCCCGGGCAGACCCAGTACATCCCCATTGACGGGTGCCGGTAATGATTACTCCCCATTCTCATTTGAGCCCCATTAGGCTCAATCGGAATGGGGAGTTTGGATGCACTGGCACCATTTGTAAATGGTGCCAGTGCATCCAACATGCTCTGCTCGCGGATGCTGGTATGCCTGCCAGGTCTGATCTGGACGGCGGAAAGGCACCCGCGAGCAGAACGCGTAGTTTGCCGGTCCGGTAGTAATGGCGCCGGTAGCTTACCGGCGCCATTATTACTGGACCGGCAAACTTGTAATGAGGCCAATGCCATGTTTTTAGTAGAACAGATCAACACATTCCTCATCTTACAACACAGCGCAGATTCAGCCTGCACATTTAAAGTTTATTTCTCCTTCCACACCACCATGTATTATCTGCATATATAATAGACTAATTTGCACTGAATGTTATTATGGGAGTCTGTTAAATGGGCAGGGGTAAATTAGTATATTAGTTTAATGTTAGTATAATTTTATTTTATTTTAATGCATCTCAGCCCATTAAAATAGCATCATGTAGCAAAGTGATCATTTTCTAGCATGTGTTCTGTGCAGTGGCATCTATTTAGATTCAGCCTGAAACTCATACCCTTGATTCCCATCTATGAGTCTCACACCCTTGGCCCTAGTTAAAATTCAAACCTTAGTTAAAATGTGAGTGATAAAAAACAGAGCCTACATTTCATCACCCCCTACTTTTTTGACTGCTAGGATATAACCCAAAATCACTGCAGGAAAAACAAACATATATGCTCTAAAACACATGTGTTTCTCCCAGTCGGACATTCTCTCTCCCCCTCGTCATTAAAACAAACATCTTCATATTATTTGTAAGTACAGTCAACCATATTAAAACGATCACCATTGGAACCACCAAAATCACTAAACCACTTTCCACCCAGGTCACCCAATTGAACCTATCTGTCTCTGTTCGGCCTAACCTGCTCACAGTAATGTTAGCTTTATGCAGATTCATTCTAATAGTGTATATGCTCTTATGTTTTAGTAAGAATTGAATATCTGGATCAATGGGAAATGCATTTTTCCAAAAGAAATCAATGTTCTCCACCTTCCCTTCGCACAAATCGCCATCGTCATGAAACAGAGTAAATCCACCCACCTACACCAGTGTTTCCTTAGGGATAGATATGTAGTACACGGCATGCTGAAGTTGTTTGACAATAAAAGAGCCATGATTAAGGTGAGTAATTGTATAATTTGTCATCAAACTACTCATTAACCACCTATGCTTAATCAATCTAGCATGGGCTAACTCCTCAACTTTAGTATTACTTATAATCACCTTGTTCAGGAGGAAAGGAATTCACTAACGGGTCCATGGGTCCGTGCTCACCCTCCAGAACTTGTAAGACAAGATAGCTGCACCATGTGAGGACAGGGGGCGCAGGATTCACTTACTCCAACATGACTCAATAATGAGGGAAGTCCGTTTAATGTCAGGTACATCAAACAGAGAAACAAATGGAAATTAGCAGCATTGTGATCACCTGTCTCGCTCCGACTTCCTCGAACTTCAGTTGAACAGCAATTCTTATAGGCAATATTCGGCATCATTGACGTCTAACTCTACAAAACTCGACATGCAATATAATTGGTTAGGAAAGGTAACTTAAGCATAGGTGCTATATCTGTATATGATAATAGGGCATGCGGATTGGATAACTCTTATCGGGTGAGCGTCTACGCCCATCCCACTACACCACACGTGATTGACATCACTACAAGTATGACGTCTTATTGGTTCCACTATTTATAGGACTCCAGATACCTTGGTCCATTGTGATTGAGCAGGTTACACGCCTAGACATAAATCTCTACTTTTAATTAGCAGGAGCAGAATGGACACCCAGGTGCCTAGTGCCCAAGGATTCACCCTGCCTCCTTTCCATCAATCAGTGTTTTAGGGCGATGTGTCAATTAGTTGGCTAAGGATGGCCTCGAAACTGTTGTCTCTTATCCGGAAAAGTTATGGCATCCTCGGGTCCTGGATGACATCAGGCGGTGGTACATCTTCATGCCTGGCTGGTCACGTGTTACTTCACCATGAATCTGCTTCAGTTTCCAGCTTTTAGTGCATTTAATTCTGTTTCAGCCTATCCACCTGCATGGGCCCCCCTTATCTTGACCTTCATGAGGCAGGCTGTCATGCTCTCAAGTTTGAGTCTTGTTAGCTGACGCTCTCCTCCATTTCTCTGGTTAACCTCGATTTCCTGGGCATGAGCCTCTCTTTGTTGAGTTTCGATTCCGCTCCTTCTCTTGCCTTTGGCTGGGTTACGAAACTTGGTCTGTCAGGCCTCTGGCAGCCTGGGTACATTTCTGCTTTTACAAAATGGAGTCGCACTTGTATGATGTGCCTTATTGAGGTAGATATATGTTTGGCGCTTGCCGCTTTGATCTTCTACTAACCATTGCAAGCAGTATCGTTTCTTTTGCCTCTTGCATTCCAAACCTGTTTACACACATTTGACAGGTCGGTTGCTCCCATCTTGTCTCATAGCAACGTTTCCTCACGTTTTAACATCGTCTCTTCTCTGTGTCCATTATATTTATTTTCGTAGTTACTCGCACTGGTGTGCTATCTTCGATAGCTGCTTATGTTCATTCACGAGTCTTTTCAGGCCCTTGAGTCTTTTCCACTGGCCTTCCATTAGGGCTCTTTGCTCTTTGGGTCTCTACATGGACCGTCTATAGGTACTCTTCATTTCGTATCAGTGGCTGGTATGGCTGTCTTATAGGGTACCGTGCTGCCCAGGGTTGTCTGGTTATGGACGCTTCAACAGGTATGGATCTTATGATGTATTCTGGGCAGAGTCCAAGTGCAGCTCTTTGTTGGTTAATTTGCTCCTCATACATCACATACCTTGACGAGTACGCTCCTGGTACCTCGAAATGAGGGGAAGGGGTGCAGGCCATGTCTGGGACCTCCTCTACACTCCCCCCTCTGGTCGGTTCATCGACCACTTCTGCAACCTCTTTTGCATTTATTTAATTTGATTCTTCGGTGTCATGTTCATCGTCTTCAGGGTTTGTACATGATGGTGTGAATGTGTGAGCCTTTGGAGTCCATATTTTTATCACTCCTTTCAAACTCCCTGCTGTTTTCACATGTTCGTCTTTGTGCCATTAGCTAGCATTGTCCATTTGGGCTGCAGTAGATCCATTTTCCTTCATACCTTCTTCGTTTCTTAGGGCATGTGAACCTTGTTCCTTCTGGCGCAAATTTGCTGGCCTTCACAAAGTCTCTTATTTCTTCATCAGTCAGGTCTCTGGGCTTCCATCCTGGTTCAACATCAACCATTATTTTCATCCCTATGGCTTTCTTCACAGTTTTCTGGCACTGTGTAATGATTATCTTGATAGCACAGAATCCTAGCAATACCATTGCTAGTAGAGCTCCCAGAAACTTGAATATATCTGCCATCCATTGTGGGACCCACGAGAATAGTTCTCCAAACCAGCTGTCATCGTCCACTTCATCACTTTCATCGATCATCTGGTTTTTCAGGTTTGTCAACATGCATATGGCCTCTGTTAGGGTTCTGTTCTCTTCATCGTGTGATGGTACAAATGTGCAACATGATTCTCCGATGTTTGCACAAACACCTCCATCCACTGCAGTGATCATGTCAAGCACATATCTGTTTTGGAGGGTCATCAGTCTGATTGCTCTCAGCTCTTCTTTGAGCGATTTGAATCCTTTTATAGTGGTATTGATGATCTGCAATAACTCCCATCTGGTTATCTGCAACCATTTTGCATTCACTCCAACTTGGATGTAGGGCAGGAGTAGTGTTGTGAATACTGTTGAGGTGAGGCTGAACAGCCTGTGTTCATACGGGATTGCATGGAATGCCTCTTCTGATTTGGGAGAAAATTAATTTTCCCTCTTCAACCTAGATACCAGTTCCACAGATCTACTTCTTCTTAGATGAGCATCTGCTTTCGGGAAACTATCCAACTTCAGGTCATTCTTAGGGATCACTAGCGCGGGCACGTGGACGTTCACTAGTGTGCATATGCCTCCCCAGTTTTCGGCAGCCTTATGTATGCCTTGAATCCACACGCCCAGTAATGGTCCATAATAACTGCGGTTCCTTGTGTCATTCCTGGAGCTTCAAAGATTTGTCCGCAGTTTTGAGTCTCTCTCATCTTCCTTGTGCCATTGTTTCTGAAGCATAGTTCCGGGCTCTCCAGTGGCACTATCTGCAGGGGTCCCCCTCTATCTTCGACTCATGTTAGTAACTTTACTAGCTTTGACCATAGGGGTTCGCACAGTTTTTGAGAGTTTTCTATTGCTTCTTTGCAGGCTCCGAGGACCATCCAAGCTCGGCAGATCACTACTTCTTCTTCCCATCCATTTGGGGAAACCACTGTTCCCCAGATCTGCATTTGGCTTCTGTTCTTCCAGATTTGTGCCTCTTTTGCTGTTTTTCCATGAATGTTCAGTCACGGGTTTGTCACCCATCATGTCCCTGATCTTTTGACGTCAGGATTCTCGCATCGGATCACATGATTCCTGGTGTGCACCCTGTTTCTTGTTCTAATGTCCTGGACGTAGCCATCTTCATCTGGGTAGTCTTTTTCGGTGGCCCATATCAGTGAAGTGTCTCTTCCCATAAATTGTCCACTGGTGTTGCACATTGCCACATGTGACATACAGTGTGCTGTAGGGACATCAATTTCTACAGCCACGAAGATCTTGGATTTTCCCATGCTGTATGGTAGGAGAGCACAGGCGAAGCATTCTCCTTCCGAATGCCTTCGTCCTACTTCCTTCATGTGCTGGTACAGGTCGAGGAGGTTTACAGTAGGTAAAGTCCAAGTGCATTCCTCAAAGATGGGCTGTGTAGCTTTGTGTGGGCTTCTCTTGATTCTCAGCGTTCTTCTGTAGTTTGCTATGACTATGTCTCTAAATGCGTCTGTGTTGCTTTTCCTCTATGTGCGTCTTGGTGGAGCAGGCTGCCTCGACTGCATTGCTGTGGTAGGAGAAGGTTTTTCATTTCTCTTCCTCTCCTCTTGTAGTTTTTCATTGTGGTTCTCTGGCCGCCATTGGCTCACCATCTCCTCAATGTGTGGCGGAGTCATAGATCTGGTGCTTGTTTGCAGTGCTCGAGCTGGCGTGCTTGTCGTTATAGTCTCTGCAGTTCTATGTTCCAGCTCCTCGTGCATTTTCATTGCTCTGATTATGAGTGGGAATAAATAATCTATCAGCGTTTGTGTTTTCTCTGTGAGTTCCTTTGTGGCTACTTCTGCTCTTTCGAGGGATTTTGCTTTGCCCGCTCTCTCTAGTGTTTCACTTGGCTCCTCTTGAGTACTTCCACTGTTTTCTGGAACTGATTGTTTGGCAGGCAGTCTCCCCTCTCTGCTGCCTTCGTTGGAGGTCCTGTAGCCATTGACACTTGCCCTTGTCTGTGTGCATTCTGTGTGTGGGTGCGTGCAGTGGTCAGTGCAGCGTTGTCATTCATTCCGTGCTGTCCCTGTCTCCAGCTTTTCTCTTCATTTGTGACCTCAAATGTGTCTAAATTACTGCTAATTACATTTAATTTTAGTTTGTTACTTTTATCATCAGATTTTCTTGGGACTGGAATGACTATATAGGGTCTGGGTGCTTTCGTAGGCCCCAGACGTTCATTATCTCGAGGGTGCACTGAGATTGGGACACTTCGTGCACCAATAAAAAAAGCAGTTCTGATTGTTAATGACAGAAAAACAATAATAATAACTATACATATACACATAATCGTTCGGAACGACAATTTGCAGCATTTTCTTCCAGGGAAGTGGCGGCACCCTTCTGTTGGGGGTAAAACCAAGTTACTGTTCTGGGCTCCCATTTCGAATGAGTTCATAGTCAGTTATTTATTAATTCTCTTGATCTCGTAGTTCGAGAGTTCATTACTATTAAGTGACGAGTGCCTTTCAAATGTCCTCCCTCATTAGCCGGTCAAGTGGCACAGCGCGTAGAGCGCTCGCTTTGACATCCGTGCAGGCAGGCCAAACTCAGCCTTTCATCCTTCCGAGGTCGATAAATGAGCACCACACACCGTGGGTAATAATAAGCAGCGCTCAGATACCTGAGGGTTTGTAGCGCTATATAAATGCCTAATTATTATTATTATTATTATTATCATTATGTGAGTGACAACGGTAGTCTCTGGGGACTCAGTACAGTTCCTGTGCTAGACTATGGAAAAGGAATTTTGGTATGTCACATTTATAATGCATATTTACAGTAGGTAAAGTCCAAGTGCATTCCTCAAATATGCCTTGGCCCTGAGGACATGCTGGAATCTGTTCAATGCGAAGGGCTGAACAGATGGAATTGCTGTAAATCACACAAAATAAAATGTCGTAAAAATAAAACCAAAAATAAAAATAAAAGTGAACGCATGAAAAAATAGGAAAAATGTAAAAAATGAAGAAAAAGGAAAATAATATGGTGAAGTTCTTGGGTCTGCTCCTTTCGCTCGGAAGAACAGTGTCTCTCTCCTCGACCTGCTCCACGGCGGAAAGATGATGAAAAGGATAATAAGAAAAATAGAAGAAAAAATAAAAAACAAAGTAGGAACAAGATGTCGTAATCCTCGTTTTCTGCTCTTCTCGATATGTCCTCGGCGGAAGAATGAAGAACTGTGTCTTTGTCTCCTTGATCTGTCCCTGGCGGAAAGTCTCACTGCAATCTCCTTAGGAATTCTCGCTGGAAGTTGGACAGATCCAATTGGAGCATTATACCATGGAGAAGTGCAGGGTGTTGGCTGGGTCTTTAAGGAAGGTAAGGACGTCAACATCTGCAGGCCTTCCTACCATTTCTGGATAGTCTGTGACTAATCTAAACAGGACGTCTGTGCTAGCCGGGTGTCCTCGGGTGATAGGGACATTTGCCCTGTTTGGCTGTGTCCTGATCAAAAGCTTTTCTTTTGACTAGCACAGTCTTTGCACTTTCCCGTTGCGTGGATTACCACCAAATGATTTAATTTAGTCCACATCTGGCTCAGTTGAGCTAGGTTTCTTGGATCTCTGATATAAGTGCGTGTATCACTTGTTCTCCCGACGAGCACTGGGCATTTCTCGATTATTTGGAAGAACAAATTAAACGTGAGTTCATCAATGTCAATTGGCGGTGGAAGCATTTGTGTCCTTCTCACTATGCTCGGGTAACTCAGCGAAGACCTCTGCGATGACGGATAGCAGCCGCCTGATTACTTTTTTGTTAGCTGAATAAAGTCTGTGACACTGGCTTCTCTCCCTATGAGTGATGGGTTTGATAACACCACAAGTTGAAAATAGGTTAGCACATCCCACTTGAGACTTCTGCTGGCATGTACCATAAGTTCTGTGCACAAAGTCTCAATATTGGTCACATCAGGATACAGTGTTACACTCTCAGAGAATATTTTGTTTACAGTCTATAAGAGTCTTGATTCTTTGTACTACTTGGGCATGACGTGCTTTCAAAAGTTCGTTTTATCAATGTTGTTGTGGCTTTGGATGTGCTTCTCTTTAACCTGCAACTGGGATGCACAGAGTGTCCATTTCATTTTCTTTTATCCCCTTTAGTGCTTAGAGGAAATGTTTAGTGTAAAGCCACAATTTTCACAAAGAGCTCTCTCGTCTTGTCTTTTCTGCTCATGCGTCCTTCTTCTTCGCCATAGATCTTGTCTGCACATGCTGAGGTCCTTCCCCGTTGTCTGTAGTTTCTTTGCAGTTGGATGCATCTGGAAGGCTCTCTCCTATATAGGGTTTAATGTAATTTATGAAGATCCATGCCCTTCTGCCCTGGAGCTTGACGGCGGACAGGGTGCAGTCCTCTACGATGAAGGGGCCATTGAATCTTGGCTTGTCCCACCTCTTCCGGGTAAAGTTCCTTATGAGTACTCTGTCGCCAGGGAAGACGAGGGGCGCATGTATACCTTGCGTGGTGTCTGCTTCAGCACTTCCTGATGTGTTTCGTGCTGTGCTGTCCCCTTTTAGCCATTGCTGCAGTTGGCCTGAAATGACAGAGGCGCTGGATGTCATACAGTTAAGGTACTCCTGCATCTCTGTTCCCAGAGCCTCTCTAGTTGGCTGGGCATCACATCTAGCTCTATCTCGGGGGGTAAAAGGGGTCCTCATCCTTCTGCCTGTAACTATCTCGTGCTGATGATGGTCGGAGCTGGGTTGGTTCCGAAGTGCATACAATGCCAGTGGTAGACAGCGCAGCCATCCCTTTCTTAATGTGAGCTTCAGCTGGGCTATCCTCTCCTTTAATAGGCCGTTGAGCCACTCACGTATCCCATTCCCCTCCTGGTGATACACCAACGAGAACTTGTGCTTTATACCAAGCATCAAGCTGATCTGTTTGAACACTGCATTAACAAAGTGAGCCCCGTTATCTGATCTCATTACTTCGCACACCCCCCATCTAGGGAACACTTCACTCACTAGGATTTGGCAGCACAGGTAGCGTCTGGGTGTGTACAGGGGCCAGCTTCTATCCATCCAGAGAATGGACACACCACCACAATGAAATACCTGTACCCGTTGCACACTTGAATCATGTCGACATAGTCGAAATGCAAGTGCTGGAATGGCCCATTCGGACGGGAGATAACTCCTCTCACTACTTTAATGTGGGCCCAGCGGTGAACTGTGGCAGACAATGCAGTTTACCATGAAAAATGCAACATGCTCTGCTAATTTCGGTGTGAACCAGTCTTCTGCGAGCGTTGCAGCAAGCTTTTCTTTTGTCATATTTATAGGGCAGTTTAACTGCTCCAATGCTACCTTCGGTAGGGCGACAGGCATTACCGGTTTACCAGTGTTGTCCCGCCTCCACAAACCATCAGAGGGGTTTAAGGAACACCCTCAACGCTTCCACAAATTTTTCTCTTCCTGAAGCGCTTCCCCTTGGAGTTCCATTAGGCCTCAGATGTGGCTTGCGCTACCATCATCCTCTCATGGGTATGTGCCACCTCCATGTCCATGATTCTTTCAGTTTTGGATGCCATGCGCTTGGCTTCCGTGTCTGCTTCATGGTTTCCACGTGACACGAATTCTGTCCCCTTAGTGTGGGAGGTGCATTTCACGACTGCTATGCCCACTGGGAGCTGTAGTGCTTTTATCAACATGTCCTGTGTGTTGCACTGGCGTGCCGTCCGCTCGGAGGTAGCCCCTCCTTTTCCAGCGTGCTAGACCTGCATCTACTGTGGACGTCACATAGGCTGAGTCACGGTACACTGTACACAGTTACTTCCTGGTCTGCATGATTCTCAATGGCGAGTATCAGCGCCAACAGTTCTGCAGTTTGCGCAGAATAGTGAGAGGGTATTCGCACACTGACGAGTACTTGGAACTCTCCATTCGCTAGGTGTTTTACCACGGCCACGCCTGTATATCTTTGTCCGTCTTCTTGATCGATTCTTGAAGAACCGTCAATGAATACGATTTCGCCACCTGCAGGGCATTTTCCTTTACCCTGGGGATTTCATCATAGAATTCCTCATAATTCGCACAGTCATGTATAGGTTCTCCTTCTGCGACTGGCTCAGCTATGAATGTAGCAGGGTGCACAGTTTTACATCAAACTATTTTGATCGATGGGTTGGAGATAATCACCTCATAGGCAGATGCTCTCTGTGATGTCAGCGTGCCCTTTGGCTTCTCTAGTATGGCGAATAACGAGTGCTCGACGTACAATGTCATGGAGCACGCCATCACAATAGATGATGCCTTCTCAATGGCGAACGCGGCAGCAGCTAGATTTTGTTTGCATGGGAAGTGGCCCCTCATGACTGGGTCCAGACTCCCGCTGTAATATGGTAGGGGCTTGTACCCCAGCGAGGTTCGCTGCGTGAGCACTGCCGTCATAAAGTTACCATCAGAGTGGAGAATAGGTAGAATTCCTCTGCATAATTAGGAATCCCGAGAACTGGGGCCTTACAAATTGCCCCTTTAAGTTCTGCAAACCCCTTCTCCATTGCCTCAGTCCATTCAATTTCTCCTTTTGTTGCCGGGGCTTTCTTCAAAGCCTGAAGCAGGGGCTTAGTATAGGAGCTGTAGTCGAAAACCCATGCTCTGACATAATTGCACAGGCCTAATAAGCTTTGCATTTGTTTTATCATGAGTGGTTTAGCTGTGTTCATGATAGCTTCAGCCCTTTCCGGGGTTACCTTTTTCCCTTCGTGTGAGATTAGCTGGCCTATGTACAGCACCTCTCACTGACAGTATTGTAACTTTTCCTTATCAACTTTGTATCCTTTCTCAGTCAGGATTGTCAGTAGCTGGACAGAGTCACGCCTGCATTGTTCCTCAGTGGTGCTGCAGATCAGAATGTCATCCACATACTGCAAAATAACACTGTCTACTGCAAAATTGTTTAGGTCCATCTGCAGGACTCTGTTGAAAATGGATGGAGACTCACAGTACCCCTGTGGCAACGTCATGCTTTTCAGGCGCATTTGTCTGAAAGTAAATGACGTCAGATCTTGAGAGTCATGGTGCAACGGGATTGAGAAAAACACATTTTTCAGGTCCATCACCATGAAATATTTTGCCTCATTTGGTATGTTGCACAGAATTGTGGATGGATTAGGGACTAGTGGGATTTCGGCTTCAACTATATCGTTTAATGCTCATAAATCCTGGATTAAACGCCAAGACTCTCCCTTTGATTTCTTGACAGGGTAAATAACCGTGTTGCAAGGTGATTCTGACGTCACTAGGATGCCCTGCTCCATCATGGCAGAAATTGTCTTTGCGATCCCCTCATCTGCCTCTCTGGACATGGGATATTGTCGCACTTGTGGTAAAATTGCTCCTGGTTTCAGTTTAATTTTTACTTCACCTGCCCCTTTCAGGAGGCCTACATCATAGGGCCCTGTAGCCATGTCATCATCAAAGTATCCTGGATGTATCAGCGCCAACATCATTCTCTGTGGCACCTCCCGACTTACTTCCACCCTCGTCTCTTCCAGGTCAGGGTGTTCTTCGAACAGATCATCATCAGTGACGTCAGTCACTCGATACCCTTCCTCAATGGTGATAATAGTGCACCATTGTCTTCCTTCGTCATCGAATCCTTCTACCAGTACCACTTTCCCTCGCACTGCGGCAGATTGTATCATTAAGGGAAATACTTGTCCCTCCTCTTCGTGCATAGGTAGTCTGGGTCTGAATAAAAGCTCATCAGTTGTCCTCATAGTTCTATCTGCGAGTCCTGGCAATCCCACCATGAGCACCTGCACCCCATATGCCAAGACTTCTGGCTCTAACGGCATAGCTCTCATGGCTATACGTCTGGAGTATGCTCTGATCATTTCGCACACATTTGAATAATGCATTCCTAGAGTGGAGCACACTATACTGTTCTCGGTAAACGAGATTGTCATATTCAACTTAGTCATTAAGTCCTGACCCAAGATGTTTACTGGGGTCTGACGTGAGTATAATAAGGGTACATTAATTTTGCACTCTCCGACAGAGACTGGGAGTGCGCCTGTAAAGGGAACTCTACTGTGAGCTCCCTTGAAACTCTGAGTATCTATGGCCTCGCCGGACAAGAGAAACTTGCCTTCTCGTATGCACGAGCGCGTCGCACCCGTGTCAACTAAGAAGGAATATTCTTTACCCCCTATGACGACATTCACCCTAGGTTCCCTATTAGTGTCTGGTGTCACTGATAGGATAGAACACATCAGAGTCCCCCGTGAGCTGTCCTATTTCATATATAGGTTCGGCCCACTGTATACTTGTTGATTTCTCCCAGCCCCAGGATTGACTCTCCCTCCGGAGCTAGTGCGCTGTGACATTTGCGGTGGTGTCTGCTGGGATTGTCCCTGCGGTACGTTCCCCAGGTGCGGGGGATGAACCACTTGCTGTGCACCTTGCTGCAGGCCTGGCTCCTGCTGCTGCACTGTGTGATTTTGTGCAGTGCCCTGCTGCGGGACATGTTCTGGTACAACAACCTTCTATTCCCTAATATAAATCCTGGTGCTTCTTCTACTACAATTCCCAATGCCGTTCCTGGCTCTATCAGAACTTGTCCTTCCGCAAACATGACACCTGGAGCTTTCATAACTACTAACACCAAAAGTAGCCAAAATATTTCATTTTTTGTTCTGCCATACAGAAAGCGCAGCTAGTCATCCTTTTCTCTGCAATCAGAATTTTCCTTTGGGGGTCATTGTCTTCACATCTTCCGGGGTCATCATCTTCAGCTCCTTTTTCGGCCCAGTGGGCTTTCCAGGGAACTCCAGTGGTATCCTCCAGGTATCCGGCATTCCAAGGATCCAGCACTGATGGGGAAAACAATAATTTTTCTAGGGTAAGTGGGATTTCGGCTTCAACTATATCGTTTAATGCTCGTAAATCCTGGATTAAATGCCAAGACTCTCCCTTTGATTTCTTGACAGGGTAAATAACCGTGTTGCAAGGTGATTCTGACGTCACTAGGATGCCCTGCTCCATCATGCCAGAAATTGTCTTTGCGATCCCCTCATCTGCCTCTCTGGACATGGGATATTGTCGCACTTGTGGTAAAATTGCTCCTGGTTTCAGTTTAATTTTTACTTCACCTGCCCCTTTCAGGAGGCCTACATCATAGGGCCCTGTAGCCATGTCATCATCAAAGTATCCTGGACGTATCAGCGCCAACATCATTCTCTGTGGCACCTCCCGACTTACTTCCACCCTCGTCTCTTCCAGGTCAGGGTGTTCTTCGAACAGATCATCATCAGTGACGTCAGTCACTCGATACCCTTCCTCAATGGTGATAATAGTGCACCATTGTCTTCCTTCGTCATCAAATCCTTCTACCAGTACCACTTTCCCTCGCACTGCGGCAGATTGTATCATTAAGGGAAATACTTGTCCCTCCTCTTCGTGCATAGGTAGTCTGGGTCTGAATAAAAGCTCATCAGTTGTCCTCATAGTTCTATCTGCGAGTCCTGGCAATCCCACCATGAGCACCTGCACCCCATATGCCAAGACTTCTGGCTCTAACGGCATAGCTCTCATGGCTATACGTCTGGAGTATGCTCTGATCATTTCGCACACATTTGAATAATGCATTCCTAGAGTGGAGCACACTATACTGTTCTCGGTAAACGAGATTGTCATATTCAACTTAGTCATTAAGTCCTGACCCAAGATGTTTACTGGGGTCTGACGTGAGTATAATAAGGGTACCTTAATTTTGCACTCTCCCACAGAGACTGGGAGTGCGCCTGTAAAGGGAACTCTACTGTGAGCTCCCTTGAAACTCTGAGTATCTATGGCCTCGCCGGACAAGAGAAACTTGCCTTCTCGTATGCACGAGCGCGTCGCACCCGTGTCAACTAAGAAGGAATATTCTTTACCCCCTATGACGACATTCACCCTAGGTTCCCTATTAGTGTCTGGTGTCACTGATAGGATAGAACACATCAGAGTCCCCCGTGAGCTGTCCTATTTCATATATAGGTTCGGCCCACTGTATACTTGTTGATTTCTCCCAGCCCCAGGATTGACTCTCCCTCCGGAGCTAGTGCGCTGTGACATTTGCGGTGGTGTCTGCTGGGATTGTCCCTGCGGTACGTTCCCCATGTGCGGGGGATGAACCACTTGCTGTGCACCTTGCTGCAGGCCTGGCTCCTGCTGCTGCACTGTGTGATTTTGTGCAGTGCCCTGCTGCGGGACATGTTCTGGTACAACAACCTTCTATTCCCTAATATAAATCCTGGTGCTTCTTCTACTACAATTCCCAATGCCGTTCCTGGCTCTATCAGAACTTGTCCTTCCGCAAACATGACACCTGGAGCTTTCATAACTACTAACACCAAAAGTAGCCAAAATATTTCATTTTTTGTTCTGCCATACAGAAAGCGCAGCTAGTCATCCTTTTCTCTGCAATCAGAATTTTCCTTTGGGGGTCATTGTCTTCACATCTTCCGGGGTCATCATCTTCAGCTCCTTTTTCGGCCCAGTGGGCTTTCCAGGGAACTCCAGTGGTATCCTCCAGGTATCCGGCATTCCAAGGATCCAGCACTGATGGGGAAAACAATCATTTTTCTAGGGTAAGTGGGATTTCGGCTTCAACTATATCGTTTAATGCTCGTAAATCCTGGATTAAACGCCAAGACTCTCCCTTTGATTTCTTGACAGGGTAAATAACCGTGTTGCAAGGTGATTCTGACGTCACTAGGATGCCCTGCTCCATCATGGCAGAAATTGTCTTTGCGATCCCCTCATCTGCCTCTCTGGACATGGGATATTGTCGCACTTGTGGTAAAATTGCTCCTGGTTTCAGTTTAATTTTTACTTCACCTGCCCCTTTCAGGAGGCCTACATCATAGGGCCCTGTAGCCATGTCATCATCAAAGTATCCTGGACGTATCAGCGCCAACATCATTCTCTGTGGCACCTCCCGACTTACTTCCACCCTCGTCTCTTCCAGGTCAGGGTGTTCTTCGAACAGATCATCATCAGTGACGTCAGTCACTCGATACCCTTCCTCAATGGTGATAATAGTGCACCATTGTCTTCCTTCGTCATCGAATCCTTCTACCAGTACCACTTTCCCTCGCACTGCGGCAGATTGTATCATTAAGGGAAATACTTGTCCCTCCTCTTCGTGCATAGGTAGTCTGGGTCTGAATAAAAGCTCATCAGTTGTCCTCATAGTTCTATCTGCGAGTCCTGGCAATCCCACCATGAGCACCTGCACCCCATATGCCAAGACTTCTGGCTCTAACGGCATAGCTCTCATGGCTATACGTCTGGAGTATGCTCTGATCATTTCGCACACATTTGAATAATGCATTCCTAGAGTGGAGCACACTATACTGTTCTCGGTAAATGAGATTGTCATATTCAACTTAGTCATTAAGTCCTGACCCAAGATGTTTACTGGGGTCTGACGTGAGTATAATAAGGGTACATTAATTTTGCACTCTCCCACAGAGACTGGGAGTGCGCCTGTAAAGGGAACTCTACTGTGAGCTCCCTTGAAACTCTGAGTATCTATGGCCTCGCCGGACAAGAGAAACTTGCCTTCTCGTATGCACGAGCGCGTCGCACCCGTGTCAACTAAGAAGGAATATTCTTTACCCCCTATGACGACATTCACCCTAGGTTCCCTATTAGTGTCTGGTGTCACTGATAGGATAGAACACATCAGAGTCCCCCGTGAGCTGTCCTATTTCATATATAGGTTCGGCCCACTGTATACTTGTTGATTTCTCCCAGCCCCAGGATTGACTCTCCCTCCGGAGCTAGTGCGCTGTGACATTTGCGGTGGTGTCTGCTGGGATTGTCCCTGCGGTACGTTCCCCATGTGCGGGGGATGAACCACTTGCTGTGCACCTTGCTGCAGGCCTGGCTCCTGCTGCTGCACTGTGTGATTTTGTGCAGTGCCCTGCTGCGGGACATGTTCTGGTACAACAACCTTCTATTCCCTAATATAAATCCTGGTGCTTCTTCTACTACAATTCCCAATGCCGTTCCTGGCTCTATCAGAACTTGTCCTTCCGCAAACATGACACCTGGAGCTTTCATAACTACTAACACCAAAAGTAGCCAAAATATTTCATTTTTTGTTCTGCCATACAGAAAGCGCAGCTAGTCATCCTTTTCTCTGCAATCAGAATTTTCCTTTGGGGGTCATTGTCTTCACATCTTCCGGGGTCATCATCTTCAGCTCCTTTTTCGGCCCAGTGGGCTTTCCAGGGAACTCCAGTGGTATCCTCCAGGTATCCGGCATTCCAAGGATCCAGCACTGATGGGGAAAACAATAATTTTTCTAGGGTAAAAAGAAAAGACAACCTAAGAATCAAGTACATCAAACCCTTTTCTTTCCCCTTTTAAAATGATATCTGAAAAAATCAAATTCAATTATGGACACAACTGCAAATTATACCAAATAACATATCATGCAGCCAAGCCATCCTTTTAAGACCATCTGAAAATCATATAAATTAAGCACAATATTACAACATGGTATTTTTCAGGAAAAAGTCTCAAGCACAACTCTCCTTTCTCTTAGTTACTTATTTAAATTATTGATCACTCATTTCTCTTTTTATCTCTTCAAATCTCGTTTTGATATCTTCGCACTATTTACATCTATTCACCTGGTATGGTAATTCTATTTAATAGGTAAGTGCTTTACTTTTTAATTCCCTGCTAGTCTCAATTCACTCTAGTCTTTTCACTTCATGTTTGGGTGAAAGGGCTTAAATTGATTAATATGGACAAACTGTTCCACTGTTCCACTGGTAATTCTCCCTCCTTTTTAGCGTTTCTATGGACCACAGGTGAAACCTTATCTAAAATTCTACATGGCTCTTGCCATGCTGCAAGAAATTTAGAGTTTTTATGCTTTTCTTTTCCGAAGTTAAACTTATACTTCTGGTCTCCTATTTCATTTTCTCTCACAGATGCCTTCCCATCATAATTTGTCTTTTCTAAATTTCGCTGAGCAAATGCAAATGCATATTGCAAGTGCTTTCTCAGTTCTTCCACATATTCATGATTTGTGGGTGCATTTACAAGAGCCTGTTCATTTCTTCTGTAAAGTAAGTGGTGTGACAAAACCATTTCTCCTCCTGTCAAGATTTCATGGGGGCTGATATTTGTTGATTTAGAGGCCATTAGTACCAGTGGAAGCCGCAATTTCCAACTAGATCCTGCTTCAGCTACAAACATTTTCAAGATATCAGCTACTGATCTGTTACATTGTTCCACTCCGCTTGAAGAGGAGGGCCGATAAGAAATGCATAGCTTCCTCTTCACACCCAAGATTTGCCACATTTTTATCATCAATGCACTAGTGAAATTACTTCCATGGTCTGATTCTATTCTTTGAAATAAACCAACTCTTTAAAAAATATGATTTACAAGTAAAGTGGCCACCGTTGGCGCACTGCCGCCTAGAGCTGGAATGCACTCCACCCATTTAGACATTATACAACTATAGATAAGAATTTTAAAACGTTGTACGACATTTTACGGAAACACCAGGCTGAAGTCAAGCTAAGGTCCCGGGAGGATAGCTCAGCGGCAGCGTGCGCGTCTTGGAAGCAAGACGACACGAAGCAACAACAGGTTCGATCCCCGGGTCCGCGCTTAGAAACCTCTGGGTGTTTAAGCGCGTTATAAATACGTAACTAAGATAAAAAAAAAAATACGCAACTAAGAAAAACAAAAAACAATTCCTGCAACAGCGCCTCGATGCCTGCGGGCTGTGTGAGCGCTTTATAAATGTAAAATAAAAAAAAAAATAAAAAAAAATAAGAAAATCACGTAAATTCTCAAGAGACGACAGAGATTATCGCGACAATAGAATCTATACATATCAGCCGAAATATGATGCAGTCTCTAGGTCAACATCTAGTAGTATTGCATCTTTGTCTATCAGTTCAGACACAGATGGTGAAGCAGATAAACAAAATACAGTGACTCCAGCGTCAGAAGAAATCCTGCCTGGGAATGGCAAATTAGTTGAGAATAATGTTGAAGAATTACAGCATCAATTAGAACCTTGAGGACCCTCTCCTTTTTTGGAGCAGATCAGATGCTACAAAAAAGGCAATTGGATAGCAGCCACAACAAAAGAAGTGAGATTTCAAAGTCCACTGGTTACCAATACTACAATTCCAGGTCCTCAGCAAGGGGCACAAGGGGTGGCAAGCACAAGCAGCGGAAACATGCCTCCTCAACCTCGCAGGCTCACAAGAGCCGTGTACCTCCAACAACAACAACAAATTTACAATCAGAACTAGTGAATCTGATTTATAACCTTAGCAAACACCCTCTCTCATTAGTGGAATAATCGGTACTCAATAAAGGTCTCTCCTTTGTGCCATCAGCCTTTAATAATGATGTGGACATCCAAATTGATATATTCAAATTTACTCGGAAAATAAAACTAAAAATATTTTTTGCGACACAAGTTCGTAACTATACTCCAGAACCAATTATACCACCTTCCTCACAGATTGCTTTGCAAACGATGTTAAGTACTCAAATCCTTGGTAGATTGTGAACCCAATCACAATCTAGTATTATGAATGTTTTATCAGATTTGAATGTTGTTCAGCAGAACCTTAAAATTAAAGACCTTAATAAAAAATCCAAGTTCACATCAATTTTTCAGAATGGTAACATTATTGACACTTTTCATCAGGCTGTTATCAAGGATATCCTTCGACTGGCAGATGCAACACATAAACACCCCACCCCCAAACACAAGTTGAATTTATCAAAAGCAGAATATCTAGCCATGGATAACCTGGCAGATAACTCAGAATTAATAATTAAGGAGGCAGACAAGGGGGGTGATGTGGTGGTGATGGACAAAACAGATTACATTACTATGGGGCTCAAGAACATCAACTCTGGTGGTTGTTATTTGGCACTTCCTTCTAATCCCCTAACTCAGTTAAACCATCAACTCTGGTGGTTGTTATTTGGCACTTCCTTCTAATCCCCTAACTCAGTTAAAAACTTTGGCCAATCACCTGATCCAAAAATGTCATAAAAAAAGGTATACTTACAGATGTGGAAAAATAATTTCTTTCAGTTGATAGCCCTACCATGCCTACTGTGCATTTTTTGCCCAAGATACACAAATCATTCCAAGGTATACTGGAGAGCCGACCATTTGTTAGTGGGGGAGGAAGTATTTTGGAACCTATTTCTGTTTAAATTAATGAATGCCTGCTGCATTGAAAACTCTGACGCACATCAGAGATACTATGCATATTTTGGAAATATTGGATAAACTTGATTTTCGACCTAACTTTTGGCTAGTAACCTTGGATGTGAAGGCATTCTACACATCAATCAATCACCACAAAGTCATTAAGAGTGTAAACTATATTTTTCGGCAAACATCTGCATCTTTTTATGAGCATATAGAAATGATTAAGGAACTATTATTATTTACTTTACAACACATTGTATTTCTTTTCAATAACATTTTTTACAAACAACTGATTGGCATCACGATGGGTGCAAGCTTTACCCCTGCGCTGGCCAATTCGTTTATGCACCAATTGGAGCAGGAATTTGTTTTTACTAATGTGGAATTCAGGGACTCTATTCACCTATGGTAAAGGTTCATAGATGATGTTCTGATGATCTGGACTGGTACAGAAGCTGATCTGACACGATTCGTAGGATTCCTCATCAGTAACAATGTTGGAATTCAGTTTACAGATTCATATAGTCAAACTCATATTAATTTTCTTGATTTGACCTTCTCAGCATCTGCAAGTGTGTTTACTACTAAAACATTTTGGAAAAGCACCTTGGTTAATTCAATCCTGCATGTGGAGAGTTGCCATAAGAGATATGTAATTGAGAATATCCCAAAAGGGGAATTCATACATGCTAGAAGGAACTGTACAGAGCCTACAGACTTTGAGTCAGAAAGTGCCTGCATCAAATCCAGATTTCAAGCAAGAGGGTACAAAAACCCTAATCTCAATAAGGCTCAGAAAGTTGTACACTCACTAAAGAGAGAGGATTTGCTAGTGCCATGATTGCGTGATACCTCCCTAGCTGATAAGAAAATTCGACTTATTAGCAGATATAATACGGATAGTGCCAAAGTGTACAGCATTATCAGAAAACACTGGCATCTACTACATTTGGACAAAGACATTACCAACTGGATTGATCAAAACCCAAGCTTTACCTATAGCAAGGGCCAATCTCTTAAAAATAAGCTGTCTCCATCATTCATGGGTAACCCTACACAAAAGCCCCGCCAGCTGAATTTGGCCCAAAACAAAGGGTTCCCTAAATGTGTGAGCTGCTCCATGTGTACTCATGCTCTTGAAACTTCCTTGGTCCATTTTGATACATTAGGTGACCATTTGATCGAATCCTTCATAAATTGCAATTCCAAATTTGTGGTGTACTGTGTGATCTGTGTCTGTGGACTTAAATATATAGGAAGTACTGTAAGACCACTCAAAATTAGAATAAGGGAGCATTTGTCAACGATTGGCAACCAAGAAGCTAAATATCCACTGGACAGTCATTGGCAAGCTCGTCATCAAATGGACTCTAAGGAGGACATTAAATTTGTGGGACTTGCCAAAGTAGAGTTGCTTCAACGAGAGGGGAAATTTAGTTCTCAAACTCAGACAACTGGAGGCTCAATTTATATGCAAATACTGAACAGTCTATAGGGGATTAAATTCGGATCATGAATTTGCAGTTTTTCTGTAATTTAGTTTTTAGACATGGTTTATGCAGTTACATCTGCACATGTCTTTTAGTTAATGTAAACAGTATGCCAGGACCTCTTTTCTCTCAATGCTGTACACTTGTTTAAATGCAGCCATTCACACATAATGTTTAATAATTAATGATCAACCTTGAACTATGCTGCATATGCTCTGGCTTACCATGTGAAATATTATTTTGCCTGTATGGGAGAGACAGGCTGTTTAGTATATGTGACCTATATTGATATCCATTTCAGGTCGGCGTGGCAGGATTGTTGGAAACTTTAATTCAAGTAGCCACTTGGTAAATTCTTACCCCCCCACCCGTTTTGCTTCTTAACCCAACAGGGTTTAGTGGCATTTATTTCTTGAATTTCGCCCCACCCCATCTTACGTGCTCGCACTTTCAATTGCACACTCAACTTGCTTCAACACACGTCTGTGTTTTTTGGACTGCGCTTATTCTACATGGAAGGTTCAGTACACGCATCCAAGATAGCGGAGCGGGATGTCCGCATTTGGCTTGTTGATTTAACAGTCCAAGCATTTCTTTTCCTACTTACTTCAGTGATCCTTGCGCGGCGATGCAAGCTGGCGCTCGAGGACACTGCATTTTGCTTCTAGTTCTCAATTTAGGACCTTGTTGGTGTGGTCCCCGCTTGTTAATAGTATTCACTTCATGCACTGTGTGCTGACAGGTTAATTAGCAATCAAGAATGAATTTGTAGATATAATAATGAATCCTTTTGATTTTAAACCTTGGTTAACAGCTCAGCCGTCAGTATTATGGTGTTTAATCCATTTAACCTGCCATTGGGTTATATATTCATACTTGGTGTAATAAATACATTTAACAATCGTGATTGCCTTGTTGGCTTTGTCCCTTTGGGAGTCTAATGTAGTGTTTCCCCCTTCTCTTTTTTTTTTGTCTTTGTTCTGTATATTTAGGCTTTCCGCATATGCGAAGCATAAGAGGTAGGATCTTTTGTTACTCACTGAGTGTTGTGCATTCTAAAAGTTCTTTAATTTAGTAGTTTTGGAAAGGCAGTCTTTTCTTTGACTGAGATATATATTGATCTGGTGGTCAGTTTTTTTCTGAGGATTTATCCTTAATGTATTTTAATTTATTTCCTTGAAATTTTAGTTAATACTTATTTGATGAGTCACGTTGAGACCCGGCTATCAATCAAAGGTATAGTACAATTTTGCCTATTCAATTTCGCCTTGAATTTTTGTTTTCGACCATCTGGTCGTGCTGCACTGAATTGGAGCCATATACTATTTCAAAACCTGTGGATCTCTCTCCATATCTCTCCCACCCTCCTTATTATCATTTTTGTCTTCTTCATGCATTATTCGGTTGCAGTCATCACTTCTAATCATGTATGTACTTTTTATTTTTTATATAAACTGTCACTTGTTAATTTGATCTTTGGGGCAAATTTTTGCTCTTGTTTGACATAACCACACCGTTGTACCCTACTGACATGGGGACCTTGTATTTCATTTATGTTTTTGATTTCTCTTGTCATACCTGTCATTGGACTGTAAAATTTGATTAATCAGCCTCGGAAGAAGAGCTGGATAGCTCGAAACACGTGTCAGGCTGACCTCCTTCTGTTGAATTAAATGCAAGATTGCATCTTCAAAATTGTGGACTCTTTGTGGTGCAGTGTCTCTGGAAACCCTTGTGTTTAGTTTTGTATTACTTTGGTGTATATTGGCAGTATACCCAGTATTTTCCAGCTAACCTGCAGCCTTCTAGTCAGTCCTTATAGTTGTGTGTGCAAGCGCTGGGCATCCCTTAGGCTTTTGTGCAGTTAGTTCCTTTTTCCATTTAGACATTAGACAAGTGACTGTCAGCATGTACCTGTTTCCCCTTGCTGATCTCCTCACGGGCCCTACATAATCGACTTGTAAATCAGACCATGGCAGGGTCAAACCTCTTTTCATTCATGGTGCTCTATGAGCTGGTGATACAGGCTGAAACTGTGAATGCACTAAACACCCTCTGGTGTGGAGCCCAACATCTTGAGACATGTGTGGCCAATAGGCGTAATATTTTAAAAGTTTTCTCTGAACCTCTGTGTCCCGCAGTGATGGCATTGAGGGCATGATGTAACATCAATCTCCGAAATGACAAAGGCACTACCCATTGGATTTGGCTTGTCACGGATACTCTAATCATCAGTCCGTCTTGTAACCTAATTCTCTTTTTGTTTTTTAACAGCACCCTCAATTCCTATTTCCATTTGCAGTCCTCTTCAGTCAGAGGATTGCGTTCTGCATCTATGAAATGGTTGTAAAATGGGCCAAGAATAAGATCTTCCTTTTTTGCCTTAATCAAGTCTTGATCTGGAGTATCAAAGTGCCATTGTGCCACAGGCTGTTCAACTGTTTTTTGAGTTTTTGAACGTGTTATCGCATCTACCTGTGTTTTACAACGCAGGTGTTCAATAGAAAATAACTCCCCCATTACACTTACAATTTGATTTGATTAATTGATCTGCCTTATCCTTTCCTTCCTTATCCTCACCTGGTGTTTTCAAATGACCACAAATTTTCTGACACAAGTTTGTCTATATGCTGAATCATCTTGCCATGTTTAAGTGGCTTCTTGTTATATGTGAGCATGCCTTTCAGCCAGATAAATACTCCACAAAACCATTTTGCACATTATTAGAATCAGTGACTAGAACTATTTCTTTGAGTCTATTTTCTACTGCTGTAGATATCGCCTTATAAATAGCGGCCAATTCTGCTAATTGACTGCTTTTGGGGCCTATCCTCATGCTCACTCTTGGAATGCTGTTAAATTTAAACCATATATTTCCTATTGCTGCTAGAAGCTCTTTTTCCATATCATTTTCTACATGATATGCACATCCTTATACATACACAGTTGGTAAATCCTTGCATGATTCTTTGTTGAAACCCTTGTTTGCGGATTATTATTCAAATTCTGTCAAACTTGTCTCTTGCTCTACGTCATCAGGCATACAGACAGCTGCACAATCATTCAACTCTACTAGTCCTTGAGCAACTGGGCTCTTTTTATTTTGTCCATATCACACTTCTACTGGAAATCTGTGTATTGCTAATGTCCATTATGTAATTCTTGACTGGGCCAAATTCCCTGATCTGATTCTCTTACTTTGCAAAAATTGCATAGGCTGGTGGTTTGTTTCTACAATCACCCGCTCCCCTTGAATTAGGTGGCGGAAATGTTGTAAAGCCCAGACAGTGGTCAGAAGCGCTTTTTCACATTCACTAAATTTGGACTCTACCTATGATAATGCTTTGCTAGCATATGCAATGGTTTTATTATTTGCATTGTTTTTTTGATATAATACTGCTGACATACATTGATCTGTAAATCCTATTTCTACAAATACACCCTGTTTTTTCAATGGATATGCCAAACATGGCGCTTTCATTAGACACTCTTTTAGAATGGCATTTGCATCACTTTGTTCCTTTTCCCATTTTCAGGGACACCCACTTCAGTAATATTGTCAAGAGTTGTATAATCCCTGCATAATTTGCAATACATTTTCAGTTGTAACTTGTCATTCCTAATAAACTCTTTAAACTTTTCAATTTATTTGGATCCTTTCTGAATGGCTTCCACTTTTTTCTTTTGTGGGTTTAATCCATGCTCTGTCACTCCATGACCTAGGAAGTATACCCTTTTTGTGCACCACTGTGCTTTCTGTAAAGATATTTTGCACCAGATTTCTGTAGCTGACTGAGCACGTCTAATATCATTGAAGTGGCTTTTTAGATCTTCATTTTTGATTAGTACATCATCCACATAACCTATTTTTCCCCGTTCAGCTGCATCCAGAAGTGCCTTGCTCAGGAATATCCCAAACTCGCTCCCACTATTGACATACCCAAAAGGGGTCCGGGACCATGCATTTTGTGATTTGTCAAATGGAAATGCAAATACATTTTTAATATCTTCAGCTAGTGGCACACACCAGTATCCCGCTGTAATGTCTAATCTGGTAAACACGTTTGACCAGTGAACTTGTGCAAGACCCTGATCAAGAAATGGAAGAGGCCACCTTGAAACAGGTCCTTTTTATTTAATTCTTATAGATCTGCACACAAACGGCATTGGCCAAACCTAATGTAGGTGTAATTGATGTACTTTGAATAGGCCTAATGATTCCTCTAGATTCAAATGTTTTATTATTTCAACTAGTGATTCCAAACATGCCAGGGGTAACCTATATTGCCACACAAATACTGGCTCTCTACCATGTCCTTCTGGTAGTGTGGCCACATGTAAATCGGGCAGCCCACAATCATATGCATCTTAGACAAAAACCTGTATGAACTCCATGAAAAGAAATTCCAATTGGTCTTTTTCTTCATCATTTGTGCAAGCATCTGCAGCTTGAATCTGCTCCTCCACCACTTTAGAAACCTTTGTGACGTACTCCAAAGGAAGAACCTCTTTACTTTCCTCTAATCGTGTGGCAGTATCTCTTTGGAGTGGCGCTATACTCAAATATTTTGGAATATTGACCTCCGTTTCAATATACTGTTTTTCTCTTTTAGATTTACCTAATTTGAATAGGATACAATCATCCTGAAGACAGCATACCATTTCACTTGGCTCATAAGGGCACACATAAACTTTAAAGATTCCTTTAGGATTCGACTCCAATTATTCTGTTAACTCACCCTGTGCACTCACAAAGCTTTCAGGAATGTTCCCAATCACTGGGTTACTGAAATCAGCAGTGTAGTAAGATGTTGGTATTGCCATTCAAAATGCTGAATTATCTTCCAAATGAATGTCTTGACACCCTTTATTGTCCACCAGGATATGAATTGGCCCATCCCCAATATCTATCAGTGGTGTATATTTGCATTCTAATCCTTGCTGCTTCATGGATTCATTTAGGCATACAAATGCATCAGAACCTTTCATCTGTTGTCCCTTCCTGTATTTTAATGCTACTGTAAATTGTCTGGTAAACGCGGGAATAGAAACATCCCTTTTTACCTGAAGCTCAATCGCAAATGATATGATATGGCATTTATAGCTCGCCTATACACAAGTGTTTCAAGGCGTGATGAGGTAAGGGAGGGGGAACAGAGGGAATACAGCAACACATGATCTTACAGGCCAAGTGATATTGAGATCACGCAAGTGCAGGGGGAGTGGAGAAGGAGAAAAGTGCAGGGTAAGAGGGAGGAGGCAGTGCAATACATAGGAAACAGTAAAATAAATAAGACAATAAATAAATAAAGAGTGCGGCCAGCTGGTGGCAAGTGCAAGGGTGAGTGAAGACATCAGGTGTCAAGAGCTGGTAGGAAGCTGTAGGGATACAGAAACCTTCCCCAAGTGCAAGGGTTGCCAGGGGGGCAGTGCCAGTGCAACTGGCGGGGAGGCCACCTGGGCCCGATATCAGAGGGTAGGCAGGTATCCAGTGCAGTTTCAGTTTCAGAAAGGGGATCTGCAGGAGAGAGGAGGAGAGAAAGCAGAAGCAAAGAGGAAGGTCTTGAGGTACTTCCGGAACTGGAGATGGTTCTACTCAAGTTTCAGTGAGGCAGGGAGGCTGTTCCAGAGGGAGGCCCCAGTCAAAGAAAGAGATCAAATTGTTGCTTGGAGAAGCGACTCACCCTGAGGTAGTTGGAGGCGGATGAGTGGGGAGCTCGAGAAGGAAGATATTTAGGAAGACAGAGTTGAAGGTATTGATGCTCCAGGCCCCAGAAGGCCTTGTGGACAATGCAGAGGGTTTTGACCTTAATCCTGGCCGCCACTAGGAACCAGTGCAGAGATTTTAGTCCTGGAGAGATACGATCCCTGGGCTTGAGGCCAAGGACAAGTCTCACAGTCCTGTTTTGGATGAGTTGCAGAGGGCAGAGAGTAGAGGCAGGCAGCTTTAGAAAGAGACTGTTGCATTAGTCCAGCCTAGAGTAACCCAGAGCTCTAGAGACAGTGAGCCTCTGCGGGAAGGAGAGGAAAGGAATAATACCTCTGAGGATGTGAAGGTGGTAGTGTGACTTCTTGGAGACGTCGGAGATGTGAGGAGAGAAGGAGAGTGTGGAGTCGAAGATGACCCAGAGGTTTTTAACCTCACGGGTTGGAGCAGGATGAGGGCCAAGAGAGGCAGGCCAGAGAGTGACAGGAAAGGAGGGAGCAGGTGTGCCAATGAGGAGAATCTCTTTCTTATTGGCATTAAGGCTGAGATAATTGGTGGCACACCACTCCTGGATAGCAGACAGTCAGGCAGAGATGAGAGAAAGAGAAGAGGTGGTAGAAGGGAGCCTGAAAATGAGTTGAGTTTCATCAGCATAGCACTGAAAGTTGGGGCAGAGAGCGGCAATGCGGTGGGCAAGAAGTGCGAGGTATTGGTTGAACAGCCAGGGAGAGAGGTTAGACCCCTGGGGGAACACCACAGGTAGAGAGAGGAGAGGAGTGACCCAAGTTGGATCTGGGAGGGTCGATTGGAGAGGAAAGAAGTCAGCCAAGCCAGGGCCTGATCAGTGATACCCAGGTTATCATGGAGACGGTTGAGCAGGATAGCATGGTCGACTGTGTCAAAGGCAAAAGAGAGATCAAGTAAGATGAGGACACATGGGGTGTTGAAATCATGGTTGGAGAGCAGGTCTTCACAAATTTTCAGGAGAGCAGTTACCATGCTTCTGGCTGCTCTGACACCAGACTGATGGGCATGGAGACAATGAACAGCTTCACTGTGGAGATTAAGCTGGGAGATGGCCAGCTTCCCAGGAGTTTGCCTGGGAAGGGAGTGATGGAGATTGGGTGATAGCTAGCCGGGCAGGAAGGGTCAGCAGACGGTTTCTTAAGAGGAGGGTGCACAAGGGAGTTCTTCATGGGAGAAGGGAAGACTCCAATGGTGAAGGAGTGGTTGCAGAAGTCAGTCAGAGAAGGAGCCAGGGTGTCAATTTGGTCCTTGATGGTTTTGACGAAACAGACAAGAACCTGTTTTGACAAGACTTTCATAGATCAGACTTGTCTAGAAGGTGGCAGGTGGAGAGGAAGAGAGAGATGAAATGAGAAGCCAGGGCTGTGCAGAGGGCCTGGGAAGGGACAGGAGAGGTAGAGACTGCAGCAGGATTGGCCAGCTCCTTGCAGATTTTAAAGAGTTTGGCCGAGTTGTTAGATGCTGCAGAGACGCAGACCTGGATGTGGGCTCTCTTCTTGGTGCAGACAGAGAGCCAGTATCGCCTTTGGAGCAGGCGGCAGGCCAGTTTGTCAGAGGATGTACCAGAAGCACGCCATTTCCTCTCAGCCACCCTGAACTTGCATTTTAGGGTGGTGAGGTCAGAGTCGTAACAGGATTTGCACTTGGCTTTGGGCTTCAAGCGGATCCTCATGACAGGGGAAAGAACATCAAGAGTATCAGAGATAGCAGAGTGGAGCATGGAGAGGGATGTGTCAGGGTGTGAGTAAGCCGACAAGGGACGGTGGAGATAAAGTGGCTGCAAAAGCCTCAACTGACACACCCTTCATGCATCGGATAACCTAGAAGGTAGATGGCAGTGCTGGAGTTGGGTTGGCCTGAGGGGTGGAGAGAGTGATCTGGGAAGAAAGGAGAAAGTGATCACTCCAGGAGAGAGGAGTGGTGAGAGGGATAGAGAGAGGAGACATTGGCTTCATTTGGGAACATTGGTAAGCTTGTCTTTTGTCTTCAAATTCAGGAGCCGCTCCACCCAACCTGGACCAAAACCTTTTGATTTGGAAAGTCTAATACCATACACATCCTTTGCATGATGTCATTTTCCAAATACCATTTTCCAAATAACATTTGTTTTGTGTCCCGCTCACGATCCAAACATTGTGATGAACTTAGAACCAATTGTAATCTTTAACATGCATCTTCCTACAATTCTTTGTCCCAACTCGGGGTCATCTAGGCCAAAATGTGTTGATTCTTTATTCTGAACTTTGGGATCTCCTCCCTGTCAAGTATCATTAATGAAACTCCTTTCATGCTTAAATGCTAAAGCAGATACAATCATTTCAGGGTGCCCATTCACATGGGTAGGGATCCATGGCTGCCCTTCTCCCATTTGTATTTCTGAGATTGATGAAATGTGTTTTTCTTGATTTGACTCTGGAGTAATATTTAGTTTGCGTTTTTCTTCATTTAGATAAAAATGCAATGTGTTTCATCTATTTCTGTTTGGCAGTGTTTCCTGGGGCCCAAATAAATCTCCAAAGACTGCTTCTCCTTTTCTCCTCGCATTTCATCCTGACACATGAGAATGACAGTGACGCTGGGCACACAGCCATTCTGAAGATATATTTCCACTGCACCTTTTGATAGGAACGGTGTGGCATTCTTTTACACAGTTGCTTTGGGTCATTATTTTCTTAGGTCTCAATGGTCTCAATGGTCTTTCTTACCAAGGCCCATAATACTCCATTTACCCCATCAATGAGGGGTGATAACCTCTTCAGACTAATCATCCCTATTAGAAAGTTTATTACATTAATTGATGTGACACACACTTCCTGTCTCATCCGATACTTCCCTATCTTTATGTCATCCTCAGTGACACCTTCAATAGGTATTTCTTCCCCATTGAAATTGTGCATGGGGGCCTTCATTTTCCTCACCTTTACATGATTTTGTGGTGATTTCCCTTCATTGATACTTTTCACCAGTTCTTTTGATAGTATGGTTGCTTGGGCACCTGTGTCAATCATTGCAAATGCATTACATTTTTCTTTAGTGGTGATTGGAGCATAGTACCTTCAACCTCTTCTAGTACACATAAAAAGTATGAATGTTTGCTCATTTCAGAACTTACTTTTCTTTGCTCTTTTTTACTCTTTGTTAGGCGAATGGGCATATGAAATGACATTTCCCCCCCCCCCACTTTTTTGCCCACTTCATTTTGAATTTCTTTGTCTATTCTCCTGGGCTTAGAACCCATTCGGAGTGTAGCCACTGACTGCCCCTCTGACTTGGGAACACGCGTGTTCACACGCCAATTTCTCATAGTGCCTTTCCCATTGTACGGGTCCTCTCTACTTGCTTCCACATTGCAACCTATTGGCTGGGTATTTTCAGAAGTGTCACATCACAGCATGTCAGCTTCTGGCGTATGACACTAATCTGAGTTTTGCATGGAGCCTGTCATTTCTGTACCTTGGAATATCTTTGGTTCACAATACTCCTCAGGTGACTGACCTGCACCCGCCTATTGGTCAATTGTTTCCTCTGTGTGGGTATCAACAGTATTTTCATTATCAAGTAAGGATAATCTATCTGTTGATCCTAATTCTTTGTTTTGTGTTTTATTTTCACATTTGATGCTCTTTTTAAATCTGCTTCTCTGTTCTTTTGTTTTTTCTTGTTCATTGTCCCCCTTTTGTTCTTCATCTTCAGACACCTGAATAGTCTGGTTGAACCCTAAATTGAACCACACTCCGTTTTTTGTGTGTAATGAAATTCCCTGTCTAACTTTCATTCATATGTTTTCTCAGTTTTAAATCAGCAAGAAATTCAGTATTTTTATTCAAGGGCAATTCATGGCCATCTGCGTTTTCATCAGTGCGGAGGTCATTAGCTAGTCACTTGTTCTCACTACACACAAGATCACTCTTATGGCCCTATGAACCTTCACTTGGCTGTTGCCTTTGGACTGCACATCATTTTCCTATCTGTTCAGACAACATTTTGACTTGGGCCTCTAAGCATTGAAACCATGTGTCTGAATACCTCTCTTTGTGGTCTGGGCCGGTAGTAATTAAACTTTGTCTGATATCTCTCAGGAGATTCATTTCTATTTGTGTTAACTCTGAATTCACGTGACACAGGAGGTGGAGAATGTGGAGTGACCATCCTTTGACCATGGTGAACCAGTGGCTGTGATTGATTATATTGGCGAGGGACATCATTCATATTTTGTCTTTCATTTGGTGCGAATTGTTCCCTATGCTGGTTTCCATGTTCAATGAATGTATCCACATATCTTGGTCTTTCTTGGTGACCATATACAATTGTATTAGGGTCAAATATACTATGGGCCCCTATTGTCTGGTATGGGCCATTCTACATTTGATTTTGATTGTTATTTAGGCCTGGCATATCATGGCAAAATCCCACTCTGGGAGAACTACCAAGATATCTAGGACTAATGAAAGACCTCCTATTGCTGGGATCATTGGACTGGAACATAGGGTTTGGGGTGATGTTCCCTGTGGAGGCACGCCCCTTTAACTAGATGGCATGCAGTTCTTTGCCTGCATTTGGGCTGATGCTAGCTGCATCTTTACAGATTTTACCTCCAAAATCGCTGGTGTGGATTCCTTAGACTTTGGTTTTGTCTCTTTATTCTTAGGCCCCTCCTCAATCTGACGAAATATCACTTCATACAGTTTGGTCCCCTGCTCTATTATCCATTCTTGGGGGTTTTCCCTGTCAAATTCACAAATTAACTGAGTGACAATTTCTTTTTGGAGCCCATAAAAGTATGTTGTTTTAAATTCTACAGAGTTAAGGTTCAAGGCCACATCAAAGCCTGAAAATTTTAAGTTTTGAAAGAACTGGCGAAGTGACATATCTTGCTTTGCTGTCATAGTATACGCTGCTTTTCTGGCATTCTGTATAGACTGGTAAGGTGAGAAATGATGCCTTACCTCCATCTCAAAGTCCGCCCATGACAAATCTTCCTGTTCAATGAGACACAAATGATCCTGGCAGGTGCTGCATCTAGAGGAGTGAGGTGAAAGTACTGTCTATAGTGTTCCCTAGGGATCTGGAGGGCTTTGAATATATCTTGAATGGTCTCTAAATGGTCTTCCATGCAACAACCCCCCCTTTTTGAATGGTTTAATTAAAGTCTTTATGGATATCATAATTTTTATTGGACTACATGGTGCATTCTGGTATGTGTCCTTTTGTTGCTCATTCCTGTTCTCTTGTGGGCAAGAATGTGTGTGAATATTTACAGGTGATTCAGATCCTACCATTGGGGTATAACCAGGTCTGACCAAGAGAAGAGATGTTGGTACATTGTTTCCTTGGCCGCAGCTGTGATTGAGTTCAGCTCCAGTGAGTGTAGTACCCTGTTGCTTTTCCGGATATTTGAAATTAAACATTTGCTGTTCCAGGTTCTTGCACTGTCAATGACGCTGTTCTGCCTCATGACAGAGATCAGAATTCTCATCCCTGACCTCATTGATTATTGCTTGCAATTTATTGACTTGTGTCTGAGAATGATTAAGTGTGTCAGCCTTTTCGTCATTTTCTTCCAGTAATTTAAATATCTCCTGTTCCATAGCTGTCATGATTCCTGCCCCTCATGTCCCCAGCCCTCCAAGATGTCAGGTTGGAGCCAGGCCACGATCACCTACATGGCCCTCAAGGGCCTCTCCATCCCTCCAAAGACCCACTCGGCGTGTGTGGCACCAGACTCACTCACACCCATAGGATAACATTGGGGATTGGACTTGTAGTGCATTGATGGGACAGGATGGATGTCCCCACATATTTCGGTTCCGAGAACTGCATCTGGGGTCTAGTCTTTTGGGTCTTTTGGGTGTGGTTTAGCCCAGAGACACCTGGAATACCCAGAGACTATTTAAGCCACACCCAGGCTGAGAAACATGCTTTGCGTTTTATGCACCTGCAGCGTGACACTCACTGTGCTCGGATCGGTCTCCAGTAGGCTTGCATCTTTCTTTTGCGCTCAGCTCCTGCAAGAACAAGAACAACGTTAGGAACAGCCTTACCTTGCAGCGCTTCTGCCCATCATTCATCGCTCCTTCAGTTCTGCGGGCATCTTCGGCGGTGTCATTCCCAATCGGGCACGCCGCTTCCTAAGGAAAAGGGAAAAGAACAGAAAAAATGCATTAGTAAGCATTCTGCAAATCTTCGCTTATTTTTAAATACTGTACGAGCTTTAAACGCTTACCTGAATCCCAGCCGCTCTGGGGGAACTCTGTCTCCGGAACTTCCCATCCATCTGCAAGAGGGAAAAGACACTCCAGGTTAGCGTGGAACCATCTAGAGGCGCCGCATACTGTGCTTACCCACCGCATTTGTTCTTCATAACCAGCATCCACGCTGAAAAAGTCGCAGCACATAAAAGACACAGAAAAATAACTCAGTTCAATGCAAATATGAAAGGGGTGCATCGCGCATCGCGCTCTCACTCACCTTCAGCGCTACTCATCTCAGCAGCAGGCCGCCATACCCGAACGCCGGCCATCATCTAAGGAAGGAAAAAAATGAAGTTAGAGAACTGTTCAAAAGACTCATTATACTTACCTGTCGGACTCTTGCCAGTGAAGTAACTAGGCAGCAACGAGCCTGCATCAATCAATGCGCCCCTGCGCTGAAAGCAGGACGGAGAGCACACTATCCAAGAAAATAAGTTCAGCTGTGAATCAAAGGGAAGGGTCGGACCCAGGGGAAGAAGGGGTTCAAGCACACAGAGACAATAGGGAGTTAAACTCTACCAATCCTGTGTTTCAGGCCCAGTCTCCGGTCGAATAGCCTCCAGAGAAGGGTTCGAGGTCATAAGAGGTCAGAACAGGCTGAGTGACGTCCCTGTGGATACCTGGTGAGCGTTACAATAGCATGAAGTTCTTTATCTTTCTCCATGCCATCTTCGCTAAGGGCTTGCATTTATGAAACAGCAATATCTTTATCTTGTCTTATATCATCCAATATTGCTTTTTAGTGGGTTCATTCTTGCTCACTCTCATTAAGTTGTTTCGCTCTTTGAGCCAATTGAGTAGCAAGATTGCTACATTTGGCTTGTAGTTCCGTGTCTAGCTCCCTCTGCTTTAACTTCACTTTTAATTGCTGCACCTGATCACATTCATTGTCCAAACTGCGCTGTCATTTGCTAATGACTTCACTATCTTTCTTTTGCATCTTTATAGGTCTGTGTAGCAGAAAGCAAAGTTTTGCACACAGTCTGATGATGCAGTTGCTCTCCTATATATCAGAATAATCAGAAGAGACACACCTGCACAATGCTTCATTAATCAAAAACATTTTCAAATGACTCCTTTTCTACCTCGAGGTAATCTGACAATTTAGAAAGCTCAGCCTGAATCTGTGACATGGTGGAACTATTGCCAATGACACTATAACAAGAGTCAAGTGAGTACACCACTGCACTACCTCACAGCACAAATTCAATTAATGAGTGCACAATATGGTTATGCTTTAGGATGCAAGGCCACGCTCAGTAATAATTTTAAAGTTCCACGGCCAATGCACCAAATCTGTTATTATTTGGGTTATATCTAGTATTTTGTGGTATTTTGTGGTATTTTGCTCTGGTGATATTTTTATAGTGGTGAGACTAATTTCAAAATACTGCCTAATAATTATTGCACCAGGGTCACTAACGGTAAACAGATACTGAATTTAGTACACACTGCATAAATGGCACAAGCTCTCCTGTGATGTTTTATCTACAACATCACACTGTTATGCCCTTTTGGCTTTGTTTGAAATATATATATATATATATGATAGGTTTTTAGTAGCGCAACTTAACCATAACGTCCCTTTAACAATGTTTTTTCACTGAATTTGATAGGTTTTTAGTATCGCAAGTTAACCATAGCATCCCTTAAACAAATTATTTTCACTGAATACAGATATAGATAACATGAATTTGATAGGTTTTTACCAGGATACCCTTAGTTAATATAGATATACCATACAACATACTGAACCCCCTGGCCCATGCTAATTGCTGCAATGTCCGCAGACCATACGACTGCCCGCGGACTCGGGCAACACCAAAACTGTCCAAAAGCTCAGAGGGTATCATACATTGTTGTATCATACAACATACACACTGAACATGTTCAAATAGCAGCATATAAATGAATTACATTCAAAAATAAATAAGAAGTAAAAACTGTATACGTAAGACATCAACAGTGCAATTACATAGGATAGGATATACAAAATAATGTAGCACAACAAAAGAAAATAACATATGCCTCCAGCAGAATTACCTCACTGATGCTTTATACAGAAACTGCAAACCAGCTATAAACAGCACACATACAAAGTAGTAAAAGCAAAACTGAAAAACAAACTGGTAAGTCCACTACATTAATTCCTATCGTTATAAACTTTCTTTAGTAGGATAAACTAAAAAATAATGTATCTTTTTTTTACACAGAAATGGCTAGCACTGTGGATTGGCTTGAAGAACATTTTTTTTAATTAAAATATTTATGGTTTGTATCTTAAACCTTACATTTGTTAACACATGTAAATCAACGTCAATGAGTTAATGTACAAATCCTGAATATTTTCTTCTTCTTCAGATCATCAGGTCGAAGCCATCGTCCGAAATGTCAGTACAAAAATGGATGACGGTAGTTACTGTTCTTCTGTTGTTACCCATTCATATTTAGGACCATTGTTCAGAAGATTACAGTTCAAACAGGTTGCTTGAATATCTACGACTGAAAACGAGACGTTTTTGTGTGAGCGCTTGACATTCCATGAGGATATGGTAGATGGTTTCGATTGTCTCCTCATTTTTGCAGAATCTGCATGATTGGCTGATTTCCTTGTTTTTACTTACTCTTATCCCTGTGATCTCACGAGTCAGTAATAAATTCAGTCTGAGTCTTAAAAATGCTTCTCAGATTTGTCGATCTTGAAACAGATTAAGTGCGGTAGTTTAAGGGCTCTTGATTCTCCATCACACGTCAGGTTTAGTTTATATTGATTTTTGTGGTCTTGAGTCTCAATCCAATCCAACTTCGCAAGCTGTTTTTTTACTTTCTGAGGTCTATTGATTAGCGTGTCCATGGAGATGTCTTTTCCGTACATATCTTTTTGACAGTTTCTTTCCATTTTAGCAACACAGCATCATTGGCGTTTAGGTTAGTAGTTCTCAGGATATGCAGCGCTGGTATGTGGTCTTCGTTGGTCAATTTTCAGAAAAGATCAAGAGTTTTCCACTTGACTGCAGTGATTGAAGTCCAAGCTTGTATCTTATCCGTGACATGGGGGTGGATTGAGGAAGAGCTAGTACTTTTCTCCAAAAGAGGGCCTCGCTTTTACCCAAATTGTTTGGTCAATGTTTATCATAGTTTTGCCTCCATAGGCAAGTATAACAGTCACTTTTTGCCTGTAAAAGGCCATGATTGACTTGAACGAGAATTTGCCATACTTTTTAAGGTTAGACGTACCTTGTCTCGCTAATGACTTGGCTTTGGATTTGAGATGTAACACCCACTGTTGTTCTGTGGGAGATTGATTGATCCATATGCCCAAATACTTGTATGTTTGAACTTGTTCAAGTTTTTGCTTTTGTAGATAGAATGCTTGTTGTACACACTTTCTTTGATGTTGCTGAGTTAGGTTCATGATTTTTGTCTTTTTGACATTAATTGTAAGTTCATTCCTGACCATGTATTCTTGAATTTTATCTAAGGCAATCTGAAGGCAGCTGGGTGTTTTGGTCAAAATGACAATATCGTCTGGGTTCATTAACCAAGGTATTACAGTCGCATTGAGTTTTGGTGGGTTCATGTGAGGAGTTTAGATGTTTGCTTCAAAGTCAGAGGTGAAAAGATTGAACTGGGCTGCTGCAAATGGACATCCTTGTTTTAATCCGTGGCAAGTTCGTATGAGCTTTGTGACAATCCCATCCAAGGTCATTCTGACTTGGATTTTGCTATTTGAATATAATAACTTTATTGGCTCTTGGATTTCAGTGGGGCAGCCACATTGCTCAAGTTTCTCCCACAGGAGATCCCGATTTATCCTGTCAAATCCGAGGTGTAAGTCAACATATGCAGCGTATATTAGCGTTTAGCATTCATAGCTTCATGTTTGAGCATATTCAGGATCATCAAGTTGACACTTGTCCCTGCATACTTAACAACGCCAGTTTGTCTAACAGCCTGGTGCTGTGCCATTTTGGACCAAATGTTAAGTTTTGTCAGCATTAAGTTTGCAAACATTTTTCCTAAGGGATCTAATAACGCCAAAGGGCGATCGTTCGAAGGTTCTTTTGTCGATCCCTGTTTATAGATCGAATTAGTGTTGCCCATTGCCATGACGAGTTTTGAAGTCCTAGCACCAAAATCTTGGAACTCACTACCACCTAAATTGATATCTGAAACATCACTCCTGGCCTTCCGAAAGGCATTGAAGACCACTTTATTCAAATAATATCCCCTTTCTGCTCCACTGTTCCCATGTAACCTTGGAACATGAGTAATGTCTTTAACTAATCCTGTTTACTGTTTCTTCAATATTGTACTTATGTCAACGTCAATACTGTGTCATGACAAGTGAGTTCTCTGTAAACAGCGCCACGATGCCATAGGGCAGTTGTGCGCTTTAAAAATGCAAATGCATAAATAAATAAATAAATAAATGACTCAGGAATTGCATGTGTTCTGTTGATTAATTCGAAGATTTTGCTGCAAAAAGCAGCCCAGATATCTGGATTCTTTTTAATTGTGGCGTTCGAGAGGCCATCAGGGCCAGGGGCTCTCGAGACAATGAGTTTCTTGATTATCTTCATGATGTCCATATGTTCCCATGGCAATGACCATCATTTTTCATTCAGCATTGTCACGTCTTTATTGATCGTGCCTCTCTCTTTGTATAACTCTTTGAAGTATGCCACCCAAGCCGTTTCTTGAACATCCACTATCATATTGTCTTTCAATGACAGATTGGAGTTTAAAAGATCCCATAAGCATTTTCAGCAGTTTCTTGGTCTTGTATCATTTTGGCAGATTTTAGCTAATCTTTATATTTTTGTTTAGCTGCTTGGATCTTAACTATTTTTGTTGGTAAAGGATTGTTTTTAGCTTGTTTCGCGATTTTTTAAAATGTCTTTCCTTTTGTTAGCTATAACTTTGTTGTAGATGTAGTTGGGTGTATGATGAGGAAGGATTTTGGGCACAGCCGTTAGCCTGAATCTGTAAAAGCAAAAGGAAATATCGAGGCTGAGTACCACAAAAGGAAATACACCAAACGCGGGTTTACAAAGATACACAGATCTTTATTCAAAGTAACTGAACAGTTTTCAAAGGAACAAAGTATCAGATAGCTATCTGGCCCTCAGAACAATACAACGAATACCAGCCCGTTCGATGTGAGAAGTGAGTGGGACTGTACATCAGAATATTCACTCTTTTATACAGTTTTGTAACATGATGTTCAGCCCCTCTGTACGTTAATAATTCCCAATCTAGGGTTCATGCCGAGTTCACCTCTGACTCGCCCAGCTATATGCATATGGATCACCTTCAGTTTACATGTTCAACAAATCACAATGGCAACAGTATATTCTCGAATTTAACATAAGCCTTAGTACATATTTTAATACAATGCAGTTCAACAAGTGTTCACGTTTAGTATTTACACAACATTGTGCTTAATATATGCTCGCAAATCAGTTACGTTGGCGCAGGTATTCCTCGATCGTTAGGTCAACGAAGGACAAGGTCTCATTACATGACCCTAACATTTGGCCGTCGGGCAGTTAGGCATTAACTTGCATACAGAGGTCAAGACGGCCATGTTACAAACAGAAGGACACTGTCCACCATTGTAGAACACAGGGTGACTTTGGAGTGAGAATCAAAATGGCGGATGAACCTAAAATGGCGGCTTAATCGATATAAGGTCCGAACCTTGCAACGTGGATTTCTTCGCAGAGCGACTGGGCTTAGGCCAATATATACAATAAAGGAGGCACAATATGATATCCCGTTCAACAAACCCTCCTTTTGGCCTAAGCCAAGCGCTATACTACTTCTAGTCACTTCACGAGTAACTCCACGTCTCAATGTCCATACATCCTGAATCACTATCGGAGATATCAATTGCTATAAAATCAGATACTAAGATTTCTTTCAGCACATATTCATTGGAGCTCTTTTCTGTGGCATATACTTTGCGTCCTAATGAACCCATCACCAGTGCACAACATCCTCCTTGCATCGAATATATACCAGGGAAACATTGTATACAGCAACAAAGAAACAACAGGATTCCCAAAATAATCATCAATACCGAAAGTAATTTCCATCCCCAAGCAGTCCCAGAACCAAGCACTAAGATCCCAGTTTCCCTCGGGAACATGCACTTCTGAACTTGGGTCATGCAGATTCTGTATTGTCTTGAAGATAGTTGGGGAGGAATCTGGCACGAAAACACAGCAAGCGGACCCCACTAATTTACATACCCCACCACGTTCAGCCAAGATGACATCTAATGCCATCGGTTCCGAAGTGCTACTAACCTTATTGCTTTCTGTTATAGAGTCATATTATAGAGTATGTCAGTGGTCCGGTTGATGGTCCTCTCCAGTACTCTCGCTTGTCTCCTGATAGCTTCAGAGTTCATTATTTGTCCCCAAAATGGCACAAAGGATTTAGCTACATCACCCAGGACTTGTGCTGAAGTGTCACAATTCTCGTCTTGCCGTGGACGAGCCTTTGAAATCTCTACAGTACTTGCAATGAATACCCCGGGTAACAGGATCCCTAAATAACAAGTTCCCTGCCAACCCCTCGGTAACCATGGAAATGCTACATTACCGCAAACAAAGTAGACAGGTTCGCCTACATACAAAGGTCTGTCCTCACCAGTCAAAGTCGCAACGTTGGCACAACCTTTACAATCACCCATTAACTGAGTACCATTCCTTTGTATGCAGAAAGAAACTGAATCGGGGCTATGGTTAACAGTGTAAGAAGGAGGCGTGGCATCCGTATTGCCTATAGGAGCCATCTTAAAAGAGATCAAAGATTGAAAAGGAAGGGACAGTCTATCAGACAGCCTAATAAAAGCAACATTAAGCTTAATCCTATTTGCAAAAAGCAAGCATCCCAGGGGCGTCAGAACACATTTTTCGAACTTGTTCAAGTTAGTCCCATCAAAGTTCCCCGAGATGCTATCGTTCCATCGGCCAAAGAATAGTGCTTTAAGAGAAGCATAGCATGCAGTAGTCAAAGGTAGAGGATGAATATACCAACCCAGCCCCTTATCTCTGTGTTGCGGTAAATGTGAACAGACTCGGCAATTAGATTTGTTAAAAATGGCATGTGTAGCATTCATGATGAGTAAAAGTGTGTTGTTGTGATAATTCCGTCTGTGCTGAGAGTCTCTAGGAGATAGAGTATGCAGATGCACGAAGGGAGTAGAAATAGTAGGTACATTTTCAGTAGGCAAAAGATTCTCAAACGGATGTACTAATACCAGAAACCTAAAACAATGACTATTGTGAAACCAATTAACATTATCACAAGACAGCAATACATTTTCAGGGCCCATACAGTGGATTGTCCATTCTTGAAGCTGGTCCACGTTCTCTTGTCAGTCCTGTACAAGCGGAAGCAGTTGCAGGCATTGTAGTCTTCAAACAAAAGCACCAGTGTTATTTGCTGGCGACCTCCAGGCCGAGCGTTTTCTTAGTCTTTCCACAACCCTAGCCAACAGAATCCCCTTCTATGCAAGTGATCGTGCCAAAAGAGACAAGCCCTTTGATGATTTCCCTCGATAGCACAGCTGAACCATGCAGTAAGTCTATTTCCTCGGACGCAGATCGTACCTTGTGCTTCCTGGTACTGAGTAATCTGTGAACAACGTGTCGTCACTTCCCGTTGGAAGCGACGATTCCAAAGCAGGATCGGATGCAAGATCCGGAACAAATTCAAAAGACGAAACTGTTGGAGAATGTGAAGACAAAATGGCTATTTCCCCAGGCCTCACAGGCTCAGGGAGAATCTCTTATACACTCTCGATGCTATTTACTGTTCAAAATCATTGGTTGCAGTACTGGTAAGGGATTCTGTATCTTCTGTAGCGTGTGGCACTGGGTGTGGAATCTTCTTGGTGTGCGTCATGTGGACCCAGTGTTTCCGGCCTGCTACCCACACCGCAGTCTGTGTGACCAGCAGAACTTGGAAGGGGCCCCGCCACCATGGTGCGAGGCAAGAAGATTGCTCAAATGATTTGACGAGGACGCACTCCCCCGGTCGTATGCTGTGACCGGGACTCTTGTACCGTCCAGGTAAAGCCTCTCGCACCTGATGATAAATCAAATACAGATTTTTAGTTAACTGGCCACAGTAATCAGAGAGAAGTACATTTTCAACATCTCGTAAAGAGCGAGACTTCAAAGGGAAAGAGCTCAGTCTTAGTTTGAGGGGCTGTTCGCATAGATAATAACACGATCGATAAGGCGTCCGGCCATTTTAGTTTGGTGCCAGCACACGTCTTAGCGAGCTTGTTCTTGATGATGCCATTGTGTCTTTCCACTAGTCCAGCATCTGAGCGTGTCTAGCCGAATGGAACCCTTTATCGATCTGTAATCCTGCGCATATCTGTAAAATTACAGCAGCAATAAAATGTGGACCTTTGTCCGACCAGATGAATCTCGGTAACCCAAACCTTGGAAAATATTCCTTTACCATAGTCTTTGCCGTGGTCATAGCTGTGGCATCTTTGACAGGATAAGCCTCAACCCTTTTGCTGAAAGCACAGATTACTACTAGTACATATTTAAAACTATTACTACGCTCCATCTCAATAAAATCAAAATGAATAACCTCAAAGGGAACAGAAGGTGGACCAAAACTACCCCTAGGAGTTGATGTGCCCTTTCCCACATTATGCTGCAAACAAATCATGCATCACTGAACAAAGCGTTCAGCTATTGTAGGGATTGTGTCATTTACCCAGCCTTTCTGCAACATTTCAGTAATTTTACGAGCACATATGTGTGTGGGACCATGAGCCATAACAACCATCATCATAATGTATGCATCAGGCAGTAACCACTTTCCTTCAACCTTGTCCACCCAACAACCATCATCATCCAGTTTCCCAAGCCCTTAGCCCATTTCTTAGACTCTTCTAATGTGGCATCGGCTAGGATATTCCTTACGGAATCAATACTCTCATCCAAAGTATAGGCATTTGTGGCTTCCCTTTAAGTATACATTTCTGAAGAGAGATCAGTGGCAGTCTGTTTGGCTATCTGGTCAGCAAAAGCGTTCTCTTTTCCTACATGATGTACAATTTTCTGATGCGCTGCGCATTTTATGAGAGCTAGCTGAGTAGGGAGTGCAAGTAGTCGTACTATCAAGGAGCCATGTTGGATTTTAGTGCCATGTGAGGTCAAGAAACCTCTTTCTGCCCAAAGTCTACCGAAGTTGTGAACCACCCCAAAGGCGTACTGACTGTCAGTATATATGTTTACTGTAAGCCCTTCAGAAAGTTCACAAGCTCTGGTCTATGTTATAATCTCTGCGGCCTGCGCAGAGTTATGCGTGATTCTCTTGGTTTCCACAATCGTGCTCAATGTTGTGATTGCATAAGCAGCTGTGGATGTACCATCCGGGAGTTTGAAGCAGGAGCCATCACAAAACAGCTCCCCTTGTGGATTGTTCAAAGGAGTATCTTTCAGATCGATTCTACCCTTCGTTTCTTGTTCGGTAGTGTAAAGGCAGTCATGTGACTCTTCGTCACTGCAAGCAGTACCTTGCTGGAAAGGTAGAAGTTCAGCCGGATTAAGAATACAACACCTCTTAATTTGTATGTGCGGTGCAAACAAGATGAATTCATATCTCGTTAATTGTGCAGAGGTGAGGTGTTGCGTTTGAGTTCTGTTCAGTAGAACATCTACAGAGTGAGGTACCATCCGGGTTAAAGCATGGCCTAGGACCATTCCCTCGCTTTGCTTTACAGACACAGCAAACATCTTGGCAAAGCCCATGCTACAGGATCAAGGGCGCAAGAAAAGTAGCCGCACAGCCTATTCTTCCCTCCATGGTCCTGCGTTAATACAGCCAAAGCATATCCATCACATTCATGCACATACAACACAAAGGCCTTTTCATAGTTTGGTGTGCCCAAAACGGGTGCCAAGCACAATGCAGTCTTGAGCAAATCAAATGCATGCTGGTGTACCACGTTCCACAGTAATGGCGAAGAAATGCCCTTCTTCTTCAAAGCCAACATTGGTTTAATCACTAGTGAGAAGTTGGAGATCCACTGCCTACAGTAAGAAGCCATTCCTATCAAGGCTCTAACTTCCTTCTGCGTATTTGGGACAGACAAGTTTTATCCATTCAGGCGTCAACCTTCTCCCCTCCTTTGACAGGAGATAGCCTAAATAGGCGACCTCTTGACAACAGTATTGAAATTTTTTAAGCAAAGCTTTATGTCCATGTTTAGCCAAGTGAATAAGAAACAACACAGTGCCCTCCTTATAAGCGCTCTCTGAGTCAGCAGCTAAAAGCAAGTCATCAACATATTGAAGTATTGTACAAGTAGAGGGCAACTCAAGGGTATCGAGCTGCTCTTTCAAAGCCCTACTATAAATGCTCTGACTTTCCATGTTACCTTGCGGTGCACGAGTGAAGGTAAACGAACGTCCCCTAAGGTGAACGCGAACAGGTATCTACTGTCTTTGTGTATTGGAATACTAAAGAAAGCGTTCTTTAGATCCACAACACTAAAATGCGTGGCTGAAGCCGGGATCATAGTTAATATTGTCGTCACATCAGGCACAATTGGAAATTGTGGAGCAACGATCTTGTTGATGGCATTATCACCTTTTTTGTACATGGGCAAAATCGGACTATTGCACAAACTACCTGCAATTTCCTCAATCACCCCTTGACGCACAAAATTGGAGACGATGCATTTCAAAGCTTGCTCACCATCGACCGAAATCTTATACTGTGGAATACGTGGCAGCTTTACTCCATGTTTCAAGAAAATTTTAACAGGTTCGATTTGCAAAACACCGACATCATTGTCGTCTTTTGCCCACAAACACTCCGGAACATCACTGAATTCCGGCGGCAAAGGTTTGGTCAAGAATTGAGAGACAAGTTGCTGTGGTAAAATCGTCAAACGCACTCCTTCAGAAGAACAATGAATTACCGTATTTAATTCCTTCAACAGATTCAACCCCAACAAATTCTCCCCACAATTCGTAGTCAAAAGGAATGGACAGTGGTCCATAAATGGACCCAAAGTAATAGGTACGGGCGAAGAAACCAGACAGACAACTGGTGTGCCAGAAAACCCTACAGAAACATTGGTTTGCCCTGACAGTGGAATGTTTGGAACCCGTGAATGGTCAATGGAACACTTCTGTGCCCCTGTATCTATCAAGAATAGATGTTTCCTATTTCCCACTAACATCTCAGCGTAGGGACCTTTCTGATTAACGGGAATAGGTGTCGGTTCCAAACCCTGCTTTGGGCAATCCTAACGAAACAGAATGTCATCAAAAGGAAGTTCTTCAGAGAGGTAAGCAGCAGAAGGATGATCAAAAATGTTTCTATTATCCACACTCGATGCCTGATTGTCCTGTGAAAAAGGTTGCTGTGAATCCTGTGAAAACTGACCTCTACCAGGACCCCCTAAACCTGGGCGACCTCTGGATTGTCTACCCATATTTCCAGATGTGTTATTTGACCTCTGCTGGAGGATCGGGCATTGTGCACCCCAACGACCCTCTTGTCTACAATAAACACACCAGTTAATGTTTACAGGACCCAAGGGCACATTTCCTTGTGGAAAGTACTGAAATTGCGAACTACCCCCTCTAGGACCTCTAACAATTTGCTGTAATAATACTTTCGTCTTTAAGTCTCCTATTCTCTTCTCAACTCTTTCTTTTTCATTATTGACACGATTCTCGTAGTATTGAGCCATGTGCAATACTTCTGACTGAGACTTCACTTACCAAGCACTCTCGGAGGACTTAATTTGCGACTGGATGTCAGGCAACAATCCACGCACAAATTTGTCCACAAATAATCTTTTCCCAGACTCTGTGCCTAAATCTTGTCCAGTAAAATCTGAAAATACCTGTTCGAACCGATGGAAGAACTCGGTAGCACCCTCAGACTTCCCTTTGGTCACAGGCAGTAAGCTTGTCCCAAATAATTCTATTCTCAGGAATTATAGTTTTCAATTTCGTAACTATCCTGTCAGGCAAAGTTAGTATTACCTGAGGCGGTCTTTCACAAGCTGGCCTTTCTCCATCGAGTCTAATCATTTTAGTCCATGTATCTCCTAACCCTGGTACATCATCTACAGTTCTAATCTGTTTCCACAAGTCGTCAGGTAGGAGTACAGGAAATAACAAATCGACATCACTTAAGGTGAATACCGATGATTGCAAGACAGACTCTATTTCTTTGTAGAACCCTGTTGGATTTTTCCTACTGTCGGGAATAGATTGTTTAATGGTGTTCACTTCCTGTCTCGAGAATGGGACGTGAACAAACTGTGACACATAATGTGCAGGAATTTATCGAGCAACCGTACCTGCTACAGCATTAGCGGGAATCTCCACTTTTGGGACAAATGTCAGAGCAACCTCTCTCATAGGCAACTGAGAAGTAGGCAACTCCAACCGCTTACTAAACAACAGAACCAAATCGAGTGGTAAAGCAGCTGAAGAAGTGTCAAATGAAAAATCTCCCTTACAAATACTCAATAACTCTGCGGGAAAACAAATATTTTTTTCACACACTCATCCTGTATGTACTCTACCATTACCTTTATCACTTTCCTCTGCATTTCTGGCGTATACTGACTATACGTGTCATGTACTTCAACGGGAGTTATCAACGTATCTGAGATCCATCTAATCGCATCTTTCACACAAATTCGCGTTTCCTCAGTTATCGATTTACGACAAGGAAGGAACTGTTTCTGCACAAACATAACGTCCAAACTATCACCATCTTCATCATCATACCCTAACCTTTCCAGCTCCCTTTTATACTCAAGAATCCTCTCAACATGCTCTTGTACCTTTTCCACAGTATCTCTAGAAAACGCTAAAATATTCAGATCCCTCAGCCCTTGTGGGAGATCTGTATTATTTAGCCTATTCCACATTACACATAAATGAATTCCTAATCCTTCAATAAAAACGTTTTTCTCAGGAAGATTGTCTATATTAGAAAGTGTGGCAAAAACATTAGCTCATTAATACTAATGTTTAGACTGAATGAAGACTTGTCATAACTATCAATTACTGAACCCTAGGTTGTTCGTCATGTATAAGGGAGGGCTGAATGGTATTGTAAAGGATGATTTATTATGAATATATATGACTGCTTTAGCGCTGCTCGCTCTCTCTCATCTCACAGTGTCTGGCAACGCACGTCGTGAGGCGTTGAGACTCAGTCGGCCGACTGAGATACTTTATGAATAAACCAGACTTGTTTGGAATTCAAACCTCACGACTGGCGTGTCATTTAGTATATGATTATTGTGCCTTTATTCCATATATGGTCTAACAGATCAGATTCCCTTCTTGGTTGTACAGATGAAAGTTGAAATCTCCACATATAATAAATTCCACACGTCCATATTTCAGAGTGGTCTTGTCCAATTGATTATTGTTAGAAGTCCAGCTGATGTGCAACCTTTCACTTTACAGATTGCTTGTTCATGTGGACAGTGTATCCGTCGCAGATGGGGTGCTGAGCTATCCATGTCTCCTGTAGGCGTAACATGTGCGCTTTAGTCGAATTCAATTAGGATATTTTCACTATTTAGTTGTTACTCGCTCGTGGTTATTATCTTTCACGCTCACTTGGACCACTTTGTGTGGTGATGGATCACATGTCGCGCCAAAAAGGGGATTGATATAATCCAGGAGAGCGATGGTGGTATCTGAGGTACCTATCTCGGTCATTGTGTCGGTCGTCTTTCGGTGTTTCGCTAACTTGGAAGCTTTCACAACTGCTTACGTTAGAGCATATTGTAATGTTAATCTTTCCTTGGTTGGATTGATTTTGGGTATCTGGATATCTTTTGACTTTGAAATCTTCGATGGTGAGTTAAAATCCAAGGGTATTAATTGCTCTTGAGCATGATTCAATCGATTTTGATATTTCAATCGTAGTACAATCAATCCAGATTTTGTCCAGCCTGTTTGTATCTATAAATTCTATTAATTTAATGTCTTTTGATGTCAAGGACCACAGTTTAGGTATTATCTTCAAGAGACGCAGTGTATTTGTTCTATTGAGGATGACCTCTTCACCAAGTTTAATTTTCTTTCAAGTTTCAGCCTGTTTCTCTTGCTCCTTTGGTATGGATCTACAAAGTGTGGAAGGCTAAGTGGTTCAGACATGTTTCCAGCACTTTCTTTGAGAGATTCCAAGCTTGGTATTCCTTGCGGTCGTTGGGCTTGTCTATTACTACAATGGCTTCCTTCTTGAGCAGACACATCCGACCGTGAAGGGGTGGAAGTGTTATTGTGGCAGCTTAGACCTACATCTGAAATATCTTCACATGATAAATCAATGGATATGTAAGTTTCCACGCATGACTCTTCATAACAATCGAGGACTATTAATGAAGACTGGTCGGGTATCAAACTGCTTTCTTTCAAGGTATTATCATGCTCGTCCATGGAATAGGTGCACACATTCATTAGTAGGTCAATGTTGGCTTGTACCTCGTCAGGAGGTTTCATTATTTTCTGTATGGTAGCACTTCTTGGGCTCTCTGAGTCTTTCACTTTTTTATCATCTGAGACTTGTTTGGGCATCGATTTCTGCTTTTCTTTCTTCGTTATATTTAAAGTATGTGTTAGGTTTCTCAGAAACGCCCGGGATCCTTTTTGTTGTTTTTAAGTTGCTTCTTTGGTTTTGAGGTAGGGGCTTCTTGATTTTGCTCAAAAATGCTATAAGTCTGTTTTATTATTTCTTTGCCAACACCTTTGTCTCTGCTTGCTCCATTTGATTGCGTTTTGTTGGTTTTTGTCTATGTCACAGATAGGTGAGTTGGGCGTTAAATCAATCAAGAAACCTTCAGGGGTGGATTTCTGGGTGCTTTCTTGCCTGTCATCTCCATGGGGGGCAACAGTTTTGGCTGTGGATTTCCCTGTTTGGGTTCCAGTTTCACAATGTATTTGTGTGGCCGGTAAAGGACCTTCGTTTCCCGACTGCTTTTTTGATTGGAAGTTCTTCATCATGGCAATTAGAGCTTCTGTTAGCTGCAATTTGTCTGCTCTATCTTGTCTGCCAAAGTCGGCAAGTCGTCGTTGCCAGGTAAAGCTTTTTTCAGCCTCAATGTTCAGACGTTGTTGAATCTTGAACATGAGAACTCATTGTTTTTTTTTTTTTGGCGTAAATGGAGGCTTGCGATGTGGCATGTTCTTTCACAGTTTGCAGGTTGACTTCTTGCAGCTTCATGTATGGAATCATTGTTTGAGTGGTGACAGCGATCAGCATATTCTGTAGGTCAACCATGGTGGCTGGAATGGTATCTTGATGGATGTGATCTCGTTCTTGACATGAACAATAAACCGACTCTTTGCTAGGGCCCTTTTTGTGTTCATCCATGTTGTCTTGTTTCTTCGATCTCATATTCGGAGCTCCTAGATCAGAATTGGTTACAACGGGCTCCTTTATAGGAATATATTAATTAGCCTGTTTTTTGTTTTTTTGGTTCTTTTCTTGTAACTCCATCAGGGCCTCGATTTCGGTGAGGTCTAATGACAGTCATTCCAGACGTCTGCTGGTAGAAGGTTTTGGTGCCACATCTTGGCGCTCTGATCTTGCGCATCTTTCGTAATTTTTTTCCCATTGTTTCTTAGCTTTTTGAGCTTTTTTTGTGTCAATATTATTGAATTGTCACAGATTTTGTCTTCATTTTGTTTACTTGGGCGCAGGTGGTTGAAACATTTGCTTGTTCTCCTATATATATGTCTTGGCTTGGCATCTGATTTTCATAAAGAGAAGCTGGCCAATGTTCGCCTATAGAAAATTCTATAGTGGACATTAAGGTTGTGGGTTTAGGGTTTCTTTCCTGTTCACATATTTGGCCAATTTGAGGTGGATTGAGTTTGGCATCTGTGCTGTTTATGAAGAAGCCAGGCTCATTAGTATCCATGTCGCGTGGTTTCAGGCTCATGTTGTAAGTGACATCACTTGCTGCTAACATATGTGTTTGTGAGTGACCATTTGAGCCACTGAACACATTCGTATTATTTCGGGAGATTTCTTCATCTGATTGTACTGATGAATTATTGTCTTGCATTATCTCATCTTGATGGTCTGCTAAAGTGACAAATAATTGCTTTGCTAGTTTGTTTGATGGGCATTGCAGCATGGATTTGCTATTGTATGTCTCTTTAAGTTGCATTTTCGGCTGATGAATTGCTGAGGTGCACACGTCTTGGTCTGTGTTGGGGGCTGCTCCGGTCCACCGGGCAGCCCCATACTCGTGTCGGGCAGCGCCCGACACCACATGCTGCAGTGCGGCGATCACGCCGCACTAGGAAGGGTGGGGGTTCAGCCCACCCGCTCCGGGACACCGGAGCGCCACACATGGCCGGCTGGCAACCGGCTTACCGCGGCCCCGGCTCTGGGGGCACCCAGGCCGGGGTCGCCACCATGGCCCAACTCACAGGGCCATGGGGACACACAGGGATGGTGTTGCCCGGCAGGGGCACCATCCGGACGGCGTTGCCCGGCAGGGGCACCGTCCTCCAACTGGGCCCCGTCCTTGGGCCCAGCACACACAGCGCAGCACCAGCATGGTGCTTCTCAAAGAACGACGCTGGAGCCAGAATGGGAGTGACTGGCGAGCCGGAAGCAGCTCGCCTATTTTATTATGTTGGTCACGTGGCTACTGCCACGTGACCCATTACAACATCCTGGGAGCTACCATGCTCCCAGGAGGGGTTCACATGCAACACCACTCCATTTTTTAATGAGCAACAAAACAAAACACACACCACTACTGCCCACTACTACTCCTACAACCACTCTACTAATACACCCTTTATTAACCTGGGTGAGTGGTCTCATGTCACTAAACAGCACCACTGGGGGCTACTGGCACCACATAAAGCACTCCGAGTCTGCAGGTGTGCACCACACAACATTACCCACTAACCGGGCCATTTTTAAGCAAGTCCGTGTCTGCCGGCTCACAGTCTTCCGGGGAATGTCACTCACGATGTCCATCTTCCGTATGGAGTCGCCGGAAACCAGCTCGCACCCTCACCAGGGTTCCATTTCGGACAGTTACAACACAGTCACACAAACACCGGCAAAGCCGCACCTGGGGAGGCCCAGGGGCCACATCGGCTAGGTCTATTTGTATGGGGGCACCACCCCTCAGGGCCCGTGTCCTTGCGAGCCCAGCTGGTGCTGGGCCCGCCTCCTTTGTTTCCTTTGCAGGCCCAGTTGGATTCGGGCCTGCAACATACATTTTGTTTCTCTTTATTTTCCCCGCGGGCCCAGCTGATCATGGGCCCGCCTTCCGTTGGGGGCCGCCTCAGCTGTTCCGCGGCCCCTCTTTTCCCTCTGCGGGCCCCGTTGGAGTTCAATGCTCGCCGTTTCCCCTCGTCGCGGGTGGGGGAGGGGCAGCGCCTCCTCACCGCGGCCGATGCCGCGGGCCTTCTTCATCTCCCTCAGGGGACGGGACGGCAGCACGCCGTCTTCCTTTTCCGCGGGCCCAGCTGGTGATGGGCCCGCCACGCCATTTCTCCGGTGCGGGCTCCGTTGGAAATGGGCCCGCACCAAAACCTCCTGGGGGCACGCGGGGCCCCCATCCTCCTGCGGCCGACGCCGCTCATGCGTCCCCCGCCCCCCGCAGCGGCAGAGTCCGCATCCAAGGTGGGGGAGGGGCGCAGCACGCACGCGGCCGATGCCGCGGGCTGTCCCTCGTCAAGGGGGGGAGGGGGAGGGGGGGGCCCACGCGGCCACCGCGGCCACCGCCGCCATCTCCTCTGCCCTCCCCCACGCGGTCCGGGCAGTACTTTTGCGGGCCCAGTTGGAGTTGGGCCCGCATCCATCCTCCCGCGGCGATGTTAGCCGCTCCTCGTCGCGGCCGCCGCCGCGGAAACTTCTCTTCCCCACGGGGAACGGGGGAAAGGACGCCTCCGCTCCTCCACATCGCGGGCCCAGATGGAGATGGGCCCGCACCATATCTTCTCCGGGGCACGCGGGGCCCCTCTCCTCGTCGCCATTGTTGGGGGCTGCTCCGGTCCACCGGGCAGCCCCATACTCGTGTCGGGCAGCGCCCGACACCACATGCTGCAGTGCGGCGATCACGCCGCACTAGGAAGGGTGGGGGTTCAGCCCACCCGCTCCGGGACACCGGAGCGCCACACATGGCCGGCTGGCAACCGGCTTACCGCGGCCCCGGCTCTGGGGGCACCCAGGCCGGGGTCGCCACCATGGCCCAACTCACAGGGCCATGGGGACACACAGGGATGGTGTTGCCCGGCAGGGGCACCATCCGGACGGCGTTGCCCGGCAGGGGCACCGTCCTCCAACTGGGCCCCGTCCTTGGGCCCAGCACACACAGCGCAGCACCAGCATGGTGCTTCTCAAAGAACGACGCTGGAGCCAGAATGGGAGTGACTGGCGAGCCGGAAGCAGCTCGCCTATTTTATTATGTTGGTCACGTGGCTACTGCCACGTGACCCATTACAACATCCTGGGAGCTACCATGCTCCCAGGAGGGGTTCACATGCAACACCCTGAGTCTCGATTTCCAATTGATGCCTGATCATAAGTTGTTGATTCACTCATTATTTTTGCTCTATGGCGAGTGAGTTGCCGCATTGTGGATGGTGACTGTGTGCTTTCATGTATTTTTTACATTTCTTGGCGGCTGCGCACCACGACTGCAACTTTCACTTAGTGGGTCACACAGGCTTTTCTGCTGTTTGTGTATGTGCTTCTGTGCACGCCTCCTCCGACAACGCCACACTCCGCAAGCACAGCGCGGAACAATCCGCTTCTGCACACCCGCCTGCCATCCCCCACACATACAGCGAGGACGATGGAAAACTCAGACGGGCAGAGGCACGGCGGCTCGGAGACAACGGCGCTGTAGATGGAACCCTTCAACAGGTAATTTCGAATATATCTGTCACAGTTAATACATCTGTGCTTATGTTTTGATTCTAGTCTGACAGACGAGAGTTCTTGTGGGCGTGACTTAAGGTTCGTCAGAGTCATGTGGGTCATAGGAAAGAATTCCCACAGTCCCCACACAAAATGGAAGTGAATGAACGATTGTATAACTTGTGAGGAGAGTGCGGCAGGATTTATAGCGAGTATGTTTCAGTGTGACGTGGTCACTTTCGATGCATGTAGGATATATTACTCCGATTTTCAATGTTAGACAGTAGATGCAATCAATGCAGCAGGGAGGTGTTTGGCTTCTTACTTTTCATGGTGTATGCGTATGCGTATGTTGTCCATTTCCACCATTCCGCCATTCACGCAGACTCTCACAGACTCTCCTCACTCTCCCTCCTCACTCCGCGGCCTTCTCTGTGGCCGCGGATAGCAGTAGTAGAATTCCTGGGCCAACAGGCTCCTCCTCAGTAGACAGTGACAACAGACTGGGGCAGCGCTTGCAGACTCTCCTCACTCTCCCTCCTCACTCCGCGGCCCGCTCTGCGGCCGTGGATAGCGGTTGTAGAATTCCTGGGCCAACAGGCTCCTCCTCAGTAGAGAGTGACAACAGACTGGGGCAGCTCTCGCAGACTCCCCTCACTCCGTGGCCCACTCCGCGGCCGTGGATAGCAGTTGTAGAATTCCTGGGCCAACAGACTCCTGCCCAGTAGACAGTGACAACAGACTGGGTAGCTCTCACAAACTCTCCTCACTCTCCCTCCTCACTCCACGGCAGGCTCTGCAGCTGTGGATAGCAGTTGTAGAATTCCTGGGCCAACAGACTCCTCCTCAGTAGACAGTGACAACAGACTGGGGCAGCTCTCGCAGACTCCCCTCATTCTCCCTCCTCACTCTGCAGCCCGCTCTGTGGCTGTGGATAGCAGTTGTAGAATTCCTGGGCCAACAGGCTCCTCCTCAGTAGACAGTGACAACAGACTGGGGCAGCTCTCGCAGACTCTCCTCACTCTCCCTCCTCCCAGAACATTTTCCCCAGCATGAAATGAGTGAAGACAGTGATACTACTGGTAAACACTGCAGTTTTCAAAGTAAGCCAATTAATACACATTATTTCACATGTTTCTAACACATTTTTTTTTCTTTAACAGTACATACAGAAAATAAGAATAATACTCCAAAAACAGTACATCATGTAGTAATGGAACAACAAACACACTGTGGAAAATCATCTAGTGCACTTAGAAGAAAAAATTGATAAATTATTCACCAATTTAATTATATTGAAGAACTTTGTAGAAAACCATATCAAGGAAAAAATGTAATATCACTGTCCCACATGCACCTATACCCAAAAATCCTCCATCACCAAAAATACGATGAGACCTCAATCCCTTCCTCCCCTACCACCCTACATGTAGAAAACCCTAATTCCCCTGTATATGTCTCCATTTCTCCTTCCCCCTCTCTTTCATAATTTCTATATGTTTGTATATTAATAAAGTATTATGTATACTGTTCCTATATGTGTCTGTGTTTTGTTTTTAAAAAAAGGCTGTTTGGGAGTACACGGACAGCGCAACTGTCCGTAATGTCAGCAATTAACCAAAATGGGGGTGTCCTAAGGACACTATGCCTGTTCGTACTGTCCGCAATCAAAATTAAGGTGTCCGTAGGACACATAACCTGTCTGCATGTCCGCAATTAACCAAAATGGGGGTGTCCTAAGGACACTCGGCCTGTTCGTATTGTCCGCAATCAAAATGCAGGTGTACGTAGCATACATAACCTGTCTGCATGTCTGCAAAGTTGTGATGCACCTTTAATTAGTTCAGGGACCCAAACCCTGTCTGGTGAACACTTGTGCGCATGCGCATCCCACCACTGGAGTCCTACAAACATCACGCCTGTCCGTAACTGTGTGTGTCACTTTTTTAATTAGTTTGGGGACCCAAACTCTGTCCGTAGAACACCTGTGTACATGTGTACAACCAATCCTGCGCAATAGGTGTCCTACGGACAGCCGTCCCATTCGCGAACGTGTCCATGACATCATCATGTGACCGCACCCACGCTGAGCGTAGGCACTTTGACCGCAGACAGAGTCCAGGCGCGCAGAGACCTAAAAGCACTTTTTTGAGCAATCCAAGATGATGTTTTTCAATTAAACTTCACCCTTGTAGAGGTCCCAGAACATGCCCCTACCTATCTGGATACTTTTTGGAACTTTGTGAGCCCTTTTTGGTGTTTGAATTGTCTGCGGACAGCGTGGCTGTCTGCAAAGCGCTCCCCAGCACCCTTATAAAAGGCCACACCCTAGAGCTGCTCCTCATTCTGTTTTTTGCTACCAGAGTGAGCATTGCTCAGTATTGATGGTATGCTATATTGGATTGGCTGCTGACCTCTGCCTCCTGTACTGTGTGTGCTACGCCATATTTGGAGAAGAACATTCCTCTGCCTGCTGTGCTGTCCTGTGCTACATCCCAGATGGCAACCATGGCTTCAACTTCTGCAGCTGCCTCGGCATCAGCACCACCCCTACCCCTTCCACCACCACCATCTTCCCAAGGGACTGGAGAGGGAAACAGGCATGGAGATGTAGAGAGGGATGAAGAGGATGACGAGGATGAGGTAGTGGAAGTCCTTACTACTGCCAGCCACTGTGAGTCTCGGGTGTGGAGGCTGTTTACCACTGTTGAAGGGGTACCCAAGGCACATGCATACAAGGTGCGCTGCACTTAGTGCAATATTGTGCTCAGTCATGGCAAACTGGGTCTGTACAGCTACGGGACCACTTCCATGCGGCGACACCTAAGGTCATTCCACAGAGCGGGAATTCGAAGGGTCGTCCCATTCGATCAAAGTAGTAGGTTGAGTTCCTTCTTGCATAATGTTTAACCCTTCTATACACTTTTTGCAACGTTATCCACTGTTTTTGCATCTGTCGACTACGCAAACGTCTGATATCATCACAGACCGTCCGGACAGTGCCACATGACCATGGGCTCTCACGCGCATGATGACGTGTCTGCGAAGACGTCCACACTTCGCGATCGGGTCCATGCTTCAAAGATAGTTTGGAACAGCATTTTTCGACTGATCTAGGAACTATCAGGCTCAAAATGTACCCTTGCACAGCTCCTACACCGATACTTACTCATTATCCATTAACAATCTTGTGCAAAGCACATACTTGGAAGAATATTAGTAAAACTGCTAATTCTCTTAAAAACGACATCAGCTATTGCCCACCCTCCTCCCAAGATGGCCACCATGGAAAGAGAAGGCAGTGCTCCATACAGAGCCCCTCTTCCCTTTCTATGGCAGCCTGCAGAACCCTACGACCATATTACCACGAGCACATTATTTTCCCTTTCAAACCTATCCTACTTTCGAATCTCTTTACCACATAGCCGGTCCCAGGTGGACATGGCCACTTTGACACCATTTTTCATCCACAACAGGGGATAACAGCCTGGCAGCCCACTTTATCGGCCCAAGCGAAGTGTCTCTGTGTGCGCCCTGATGTCTGCGGGCTTCAACGTGTTATACATAAATAAATAAATAAATAAATAAATAAATGAATGAATGAATGAATGAATGAATAAATAAATAAATAAATAAATAAATAACAAGGACTCCGGACCATTATCTTCCATTGCAGCCCCTGCAATGGGGGATAAAGGCCATTAGCAACCCTGCTTCCTAAAGCGCGAAGCTGGGGTGCTAAAAAATAGATTGTTCTTCCTACAGCTGGACGCCTCCGTCCCGCTGTCGAAGGACAATCCTTTTCCAAGATGGCCACCATGGAAAGAGAAGGCGGGGCTCCGTACAGAGCCCCTCTTCCCTTTCTATGGCAGTCTGCAGAACCCTATGACCATATTACCACGAGCACATTTTTTCCCCTTTCACCCTTTCAAACATATCCTACTTTAGAATAACTTTACCACACAGCCGGTCCCAGATCGACATGGCCGCTTTAACACAATTTTTTGTCCCTCGCGGTCATGGCCAGTTATAAGATTGTCCGCGTCATGACCTTATGCCATGACCCATACAATCTGGCTACTGGCCACACCCACAGGCATTATCTCAGTCACCAAAAGTATATGACTATTTTTTTGTACCTATATGACATTTGTAGCAGCTTTTTAAATGTATTATTCTGACTGCCAGTGAACAAGGCCACCTGGCCTATATATGTAAAGGAACAAAAACAAGTGGCCCAGATATTTGATGTTATCAGTGATGTCATCAATGACATTTGTGATGTCATCTTTGATGTCCTGGTTGTTAGTCTTAGAAGTGCATGGTGGTGGCGCGAGTTATGGTTGCTTAGTTTACCATAACTGGCGAATTTTAGGTGTTTTTCTTGGAACCATAACGTCTGTTTAACAAAGTTTTTTCTTTGAATTCCATAGGTTTTTATTAGTCCAACTTAACCATAACGTCCCTTTAACAAAGTTTTTTCAGTGAATGTGAAAGGTTTTTATTAGTGCAACTTAACCATAACGTCCTTTTTACAAAGTTTTTTCATTGAATTTTATAGGTTTTTATTAGCGCAACTTAACCATAACTTCCCTTTAAGAAAGTTTTTTCAATGAATTTCATAGGTTTTTACCAGTGCATTCTATTTTCCTACAACTTACTAATATCATACTTACCCAGTGTAGCAATATTTGTGTCCAATTTCCAAAGTTTCACCTTAACACTCTGCCATTTCACACCATCTGGAATAATTTTTAACACTTCTATACACTTCTTGCAACTATTTCAACTAGTTTTGCATCCGTAGACGTCTACGAACATCTGACTTCATAGCGGACCTTCTGGACAGAGCCACATGGCCATACGCTGGCGTGCGGCATGATGACGTGTCTGAGAACCCGTCCGCACTTCACAATAAGATCTCTGCTTGGCAGACAGTTTGGAACTGCATTTTCTACTGATCTAGGAACTTCCAACTTCGAAATGTCCCTTGTACAGCTCCAACACCTATTCCTACTCATTATCCATTAACAAGCTAGTACACAGTACATACTTTTAGCAAAACTGCTATTTATCTTAAAATAGCATCAGCTAATGCCATCCCTCCTCCCCAAGAGCCAACACCACTGCTGTAATCAAGGAGCATGAGAAACAGTGTCCCCTAACTTAGAAATAACACATACGCAACATTTTCACTTGTCCACCTACCCCTACATATTAGTATTTGGTTGCTCTTCCCTCATTTCTCTCCCCACCTTTCGTTCTCAGCTCTCCTGCCCAAAAAAATACATTGAAAAACAACAAACGACATATTCCTTTAGGAACCACCTTTCACAGTTAAAAAACAAAACTAAAAAAAAAAAATGTATTGACTCCATCTACTTTATATTTCTCAGTAAAGTACATATAAACTAAATAAGATTTTCCAACATTTCCATTTGCATTTTGTGCTATGCTAATGGGAATATTGTGGCCAAAATTTCATGCAGTTCCATTAAGTGGCGCCAAAGTTATAAGCCATCCAAGAACTGCATTTCACCAACCCTGTAAATCTGAGGTGTTCGCAAACTTTTCAGGACACGGCCACGGATATATATGACACAGCCACAGTAGTGGCCGTGTAATTATGGTTAAGTTGCTGTTTCCATAGGAAGAGCACTTTCTGGGCGGCTTATAACTTTGCTCACCCTGGACGAATCCTCACCAAACTTTGCAAAAGAAGTATATGGCCCACTCTGAATTTTTTTGCAACGTTTGGTGATGTTTGGTCGAGGGGGGGCAAAATTATAGGGGGGTCCCTAAACGTTTTTTTTCCCATAGACTGAATGGGGGAAAACTTTGCGCATGGCTACAGGCGAAACCGCTGGACGGATTTGCACCAAATTTGAGGCAGTGGCAGGGGCTTGGCCATGAAAGTGTGCTTTTGAAAATGTTGTGACAATCCATCCAGTAGTTCCCTTAAAACGATCAAAAAGTATGTCTCTAAAAATTGGTGATATCTATGTCCGCTCTGCGGTCACACTTCCCTGTTTGCTCCGTGGAGAATATTTCAATTGGCTATTCTGTGGCGTGCTGCCCGTGAACATGTTGCACTTTCACCGATTGGTTGTGGCACCTCGTGAAGTGCATCGTGATCTTTCGATAAGTCTGCCATGTTTACTTCATTTTCTGTTGAACGCGAACATTAGCGCTAACATACCTAAACGAAGAAGGCACCAATGCACTTATAACACTTATGGAACACTGTTTCGAAAGGTGAGCGTTAAAGAGACGTGGTAGTAGAAAGTCAAACATTGAAGTATTCTTGTTAGCACTGTCATATGGTACAGTGGGACTTGCTACTCATTGTACGAAATGAACTTACTTCGTCCATTTTACAATCCATAAACAACATTACTGCAGTCAGACTGGTGGGAATCTGAGGCAGCCACCTGCTCTATTTCGTACACACAGCCCTTCTGCACGTGTACGCCAGTAGCGGTTCTCATAAATAGACGCTGATATGTTGTTGCAAAATGAGAATGTATTTGCATTCGGAGTGAAGGCCACTGCATTTTCTCTTTTCAACATGAGCTCAGTATGGCCACATATTTGTCGACACCCATAAGGTCCCTTGTTTTTTAACCTTGAGGTACAGGGAAAAAGTAGAAAGAATGTAGGGAGAAACAGTTTGAAAAACATATTGTTTGATAAGATAATGCTTCAAAAACTTTTGCAGCGACAACGAGAAATTAGTTCCCGAACAGGCAGTCTTCCACATACACTAGTGTCTGACTACAGCGAACGCAATGGAGGTGCTCCACATCATGTACGTGTATTTTTGCCCCCTATATTCTGAATTGACGTTATGTTTTAGTTTGTAAAAAAATATATATATTTTCCCTAATGTTTTACAAGTTTTATGTGCCTTTGCAATGTTTTTCCTATTATGGACATTGCACATTGTCGCCATTTGTAGGGTACCACTACATTTCCCCAAATTAAAATAATTTTTAATTAGAAAGGTATGTGGTCGAATTTTGTTTTGTGCACAGGTTGTGCAGTGATACACATTTTATTTCCCCTTCCACCGCGCAGCTACTTCCAAAGAAAAGTTGTATTATTTATAACGACGTTCCAACTTTCTGTGCCGTTCGATTTATTTTTCCAATTATGGACATTGCACATTGTCGCCGTCCCTAGGGTCCCACTACATTTCCTCCTATTGAATACATTTTTTACTGAAAATGTTATGCAGTACAACTGTGGTTTATCCAAAGGTTGTGTATTCATACATCTTTTAATTCACATTTCCTCCTCAGATACTTTCTTCCCTATTGTGATTGTCAGGGATTACTGATGCCAAGTGACGGGTTCTTTAACCATCAAATGCAACTGTTTATAACCGGCTGTCTGAGCATCATAATTCACTGGGATGATTGTGTGGGCCCTCTGTGTCCCTATGCTGCTGTCGCTATAATAAGTAACATTCCATCCTTTCTGGTGCTGTAGATCACAGCGGTTGACGTCGTCTTGCACATTAATGTGGGAGGAAAACGACTATTGTGGCGGCAACGCTTACTTTCTGTGTGTGGAAAAAAACAACGTGACCTTTAACATTGTCATTGTCGACCAAAGAGCCAAACTTAATACTTCTATGGAAAAGTGAATATTGCCATCTTTTCACACAGTTCAATGTGAAACAAAACTACTTTACTACTTGCATAGGGCGATGACTTCATTCACTTTATTGTGAAATAAAAGTACTGGGCAAATTGTTAAATGTTAGTGTTTTCTTTACAAATTTACTCTCTGTTTGTACAATGTGGCATGCTACTTTGCAGGTCGTAATGTGTTCTTTTGTAGGTGCTACATCACGGCACGTACGTCCATATGGACACATTTGTTTAAGCTGCCAAGGAACTTTATGGAGAAAGGTACTCCATACCACTTGCATTGGCTATGGGAGGGTCTGGCCCATCTCATATGCATTAGTGCAGTCAGGCCAATTTCTGTCACCCTCAGCCCAATTTCTGTCACCCAGATGCCCTATGCACAGATATGTTTGTACAATAATATATGGTTCCACCCTCCCAATACAAATATCTTCACACCTTTCCACCTGTGTCACTTATAAAATTTTGTGTCGAAAGGTGAGTGGTAATAGTGTTGCATCCAGTATTTCTGACGTCATTGCGCTTCGCATCACAGAGTTTGTTTGGCATTTTATGTCAACGTAAGTACACTACTTCTTTGCTGTTTTTACGCACATTTTAAAGAAAAAAATGAGTACATGTACAACACATGTATGTAAAAGTCATTGACAACTACTGAAAAGCTTTGTGTTGTGCATGTGATAGTCTTTTCATATTTAACGGTACAGCGTCCGTCTCTGAGGGGTAGCCTCTATGTATGGGAAGTGCCCACAATGTCGAGGATATGGCTACTGGCCTTTACTGCAAGGGAGAAAACATTGCATTGAGGTCGCCATGTCCACCAGGGAATGACTTTCTGGTAAAAGTCTTGCTCATAACCACACATTTATCAGGGAACACAAATGTGGTGCTGCCATAACAGTAACACCGTTTCTTTTTTGCTTTCTGCAGCCTGCAATGGAAAGCGACAAAGGCTTTCTATCCAATGCCTGTCTTCCCTTTGTATGGTGGCCATCTTGAAAAAGGATTTGTTTTCTTCAGCCGGGAACGCCGGAGGCGTTCCGGTTGAAGACAAAAAATCCTCTTTCTTGGTATGACGAATTACTGCTGTAAAATCTCGATTACCAATGGCATACATCCCCCTCTCTTTGGGGAGGAATGGGGGTGAATGATCCAGAAACGTCGGTAGGCACTCTTGCTTATATTGTGTTGCACACTTGCATTGTGGAGTTCTGTGGCGGAAATTTTGCAGTTAGAAGTTCTTACAACAATACCCAATGTACTTTCGCACTATCAACCAGTTACACATGTCATTGTGAACTGTGTATGACTGTTCGAACACGCCCCCATGCTATACATTAGCATATGATAATGTGGAATTCTTCGAAAGGTGGGCAGTTACTTAAAATGTTCCTTTACAGTCGTATGCTTACGTGTTACTATTAGAACCTTGATAAATGTAGTCGAAAATATTTGTTAAAGTAATTTTATGATGCATTTATACTACTAAAAACCTATGGCATTCAGTTAAAAAAAGTTTGTTACAGGGACATTATGGTTATGTTGCCCTCCCAAAAACCTGTAAAATTCACTACAAAAAAAACTTTGTTGAGGGGACGTTATGGTTAAGTAGCCCTACGAAAAAAATGTGCACTTCACTAAAATAAAATGTTCGCCTTCCCCATTGTGGTTCAAATTAAAAACGAAAAACCCCTGAAATTCGCCAGTTATGGCAGACTGAGCCCCCTTACTTGCCATCGCCACTGTGCACTGCTAACACTAACACCCAGAACATGAAAGCTGTCCTCTGAAATGTCAATGATGACATCACTGACGACATCACATGTTTACTCTATTAGTTTTCGTTGCCTGCCATATAAATATATATGTGTCACGACTCGCTCCCTTCGCTCCCGTTCCCACCACTTGGGGGCATGATTTGGGGTTTATTCCCTACTGGACCTTTCCTCCGAACCTTATGCTACAGTGCTGTGATGAATTGGGAGCGCTAAATCCCTATTTTCCAAGCTACTTCCCTTCCGGATCCATTCCAGGTTTTTGGCAGCCAGCATGCTTCTTTAACCAAATGACTATGCTTCCCAGAATGCCTGGCCCACTTCTCCACCTCCACCCTTGCAGGACAAGGTTGGGTGGAGGATAGGTAACAGCTGTGGCTGCAGGTGCAGCAATCAGCACACCTGAGGCGTGTGCTCGTTAAGCAGCTTTAAAAGCCTCAGTTTTACTTCAGTCCAGCGCTGGTCATCGTTTGCAGTGTTCCTGTTGTGACTAGTCCCTTGTTCCTTGTTCCTTGCCTTTGTACCTAGTTCCTAGTTCCTGTTTTCTTGTTCCTCCGCCCTGAATCTCGGATTCATGCGCTAATTGATTTCTGCTCCTTTGATTCCCTTTTTGTCTTCCTCTGTTTGCAGGCAGCATTTCTCAGTGCTTTCCCCTTTTAGATGCAGCCCAGTTTGTCTGTGTTCTATATTTCTTTGACTCTGTCCTTTGCTGCTGTAAACCCGTATGCCTTAGCCTTCCTCTTAGATTAGCTTCCTGTCTTTTCCTTGGAGGGGTAGGGAGAAGTTTGCATTGGTTATTTCGTTTTTCCCTGCTCCTGATCCTTACTTTCTATTGGGATCCATTCCATGTTTTCCATTGCACTTCTGCATTTATTTCCCATTTGATTATTAGGTGTGGTGTGCGGTTGTAGCTAGCTCCTGTGTGAATGCTTATGTTTTCCTCACTAATTTGTAATCACTATTCCAACTTAGGTATTTAGTTTTCCTCCCATTGCTGTTCTAGCCTTTCGGGGTCCCAGTTTCATCAACAGGATTCGTGGGCTAGCTGACATTCAAGAGGTTTATCTCGTCCTCGTGAGTACAGTTCTTTAGTTCCCTTATTTAATACCATCAAGCGTGTTAGTTCACAGATCCTGTCATTGCTTGCCCTCCACGTGGGTTTAGCGCTGTCAGTACCTGTAACAGCAATTGGGGGTAAGGCGCTTGCCGACTTTCCTCGCGGTCAGGTGCTTACCCCACATCCCTTTTCATATATTGGTTTTGATGTCACACTCTATTTGCACTCCTGGGTTCTAGCATACATGAGTCGTTGTTCCTGTGTGCACATTTCCCTTGACATATTCGCTGCCTTTGTACTCGCCTGACTAATCCTGACAATATGTATGCACATTCAGTAAAAAAACTTTGTTAAAGGGATGTTACACTTCACAGTGAAACCAAAAAACACTGCACATTCCCCTATTATGGTAAGCTAAGCAACCATAACTGCCCGCACCACTGTGCACTGCTAACACTAACACCCAGGACAAGAAAGATGACATCAAAAATGTAATTGAAATGTCAGCAAAATACTGAGCGCAGAATCAAAGAATTCAACATGGCATCAAGAGTCTGTGCAACTCAGAGGCACAAGCCACGCTTCAACGAGGCAGAGCTCAACATGTTGGCGGACACCATTGTCCAACATGCAGATGAACTCTTCTCCACTGACCAACGCAGGCAGGCCCAGCTGCGTAAGAAGGCCATCTGGGAGGAGGTTGCCCAGAAAGTGACAGCAGTTGGCACAACCCCCTGCACTGTGCGTGACTGCCACAAGAGGTGGGATGAACTGTGCTTGAGGGTGCACAACCTCCTTTCGGCCCAGCACAGACAGGGAATGGCCACAGGTGGCGGCAGCCCATCCCCTATCCACCTGCTGCCCTAGGAGGACACATGCAACAGTCTGTTGCAACTCAAGGCTGTAGAAGGGGTCGGTGTGCAGAGGCCAGAGCCATTACATCTGAGGAGACTGGTCAGTACACATAACCTTAATGTCACATCAGCCTCCCTGTCCACCCTGCACCCACAACAGCAGCAAATAGGTAAAGTGTGTTGTGCACAACACTAATACAGCCATGCTGCCCCCACCCCAGACCTGCAACTTGGCTGCACACATTGACAAACACCTTCACCCAAAACCTCACTGATGCCCCAAATACACATAGCACCTAGCACAGGCATCTCAGACACACATCCACCTGCCACAGCAAAATTGGTGCTTGTCTGCCGTGCTACTCCTGGCACAAAGTCACGTCAGTACCAAGCACCTTCAGCACCCATAAATGACCAGCGGCACACACCAAGGAAAAATGTGACTCCCTCCATGGCACATCCTATACCAGCACATCAAGGGGCAACAGGCATCGACGCAGGGGAACCCATAGGACCACAACAACCTCAACTCAGGACTCCATAGCCTCAACAGGCACAACAGCAACTGCGACCCCAGCTGCATCTGTCAAGCAACCTCAGGCCCCAGTGGTGCCCCCACTACAGCCACCTCAGGCCCCAGTGGTGCCCCCAGTACAGCCAACTCAGGCTCCAGTGGTTCCCCTAGTACAGCCACCTCAGGCCCCAGTGGTGCCACCACCACAGCCAAAAGGCAGTGCACATGCATGTATTGTAGAGGAAACAGGTGAAGACGGTGCCATGGAAACAGGAGATAGCACTGACCACAGCATTGAGGAGGCCCTGCTATTCAGCCCCATGTGCCCAATTAGCCGACAGCATGCCCCCTTCCCCAGTGTGAGTGATATTGATGGGCGGCTCACCAGGATGGAACAACGGCAGGATGCCCTGACATCCCTGGTTCAGCAGCACCTTCAGGAGTTGCAGTTCATGCGCAAAAGCATCCAGGCCATTGGACGCTGTAATGCACGGGCACTTGGCACTGTAAGTGTGCCATTGTACAAATCTCAAGGAGGGTACAGGAGGGGAACAGTATGATACCGTCAATCGCAGAGACAATGGCCATGTTACTCCAGGCTTTCCTGGAGCGACAGCCCATGGCACTCCCCCTGCAGCATCCACAAGCACCACACCTGTGAGTTTGATGAAGAGCAGCCCAAGGAACACAGCTGCACACCTGCCCCAAAAAGGGGAAGAAAATAGGCCATGGGGCCTGTCTGTGACTCGTGGAAAAGAACATTGCCAAACATGACAGAATTTTCCTAGAGACAGTTCGGGAGGGGAGTGGGGAGGGATAGTTGGGGAGTGGGAGTGGGGAGGGATAGTTTAGGAGGGATAGTTGGGGAGGGGTAATGGGGAGGCAGAGTTGGTGGGATAGTATTGCAGGTTAACCCTCTTGCACATTTGTATATATTTTCATAGCACAATTTATAGTTGCTGTTGCAAAGAAATCATGAATGGACCTTGAGTTTTGAGTATATGTGAGTGATTTTATTAATGTGCAGTACCCAGTGTCCAGTGCACTAGCTGGCATGTGCCATGTGTGTGTGACAGGTGAACACAAGTATTGGTATATAAATTAATCTCATGCGACACGTCCATCCATGCCTCATGGCGCTGGGCAATTGGCAGCTCCTCTTCACTGTCCTACTCCACCTCTGGTGCGTGCATGTCCATGTCAGGGGCAGTGGGATGTTGCGCCTGATACACATGCTGTGTAATATGGCACAGGCAAGGACGATCTTTCCCACCTTTACAGGGCAGGACATTAGTGCTCCCCATGATCTGCTCAGGCCGCGGAACCTTGCTTTTAACAGGACAAATGTCTGTTCAATTTTGCACCGAGTACGTACATGGGCATAGTTGTATGCCTGCTCGTGAAGGTTGTGTGGTTGCCTCACGGGGGTTATCAACCATGGCATCAGGGGATAACCAGCATCAGCTGCACGGCAGCAACATTAAGTGTACAATGTCATACTTCTGCCCATATCATGTTGGTACAGGCTTTATAGTGTCCTATTTCGGGTACCAGAAATGCACATTGTGAGAATGTGTGGTGAGTGTGTGGTGTGCAGTGGCTTTGACATGGCCCATTCACAGCCAACATGACCTCTGACACCTTTAGTACAACTAACACAAATGAAACTAGTGTATGTGTTGTTATTGTGTTGCAATGCAATAATATCAATATGTCCATGACACTAAATCATAGATATGTACTGGAAAACATTTAGATTTCAAATCAGATGCATATGTGATTGTGCACTTCTAACAGGCAGGGGACCAGGTTAATTGGTGTGCAGGCCAATGGTGGTATGTGGGTGGGAGCATAAGTAATCTCTGTCTGTGCATCAGGTTTTGTGGATTTGGTTGACTGTGTTTGTGCTTCTTTTTTGTCACTTTGGTGAGTTGCATTATGGTACATGTAGTGCTTTTTTGTATTGGTGTACGGAACTGATGTTGTTATGCATGCACTGGATCTTTTTCTTCAATTGAGAAACACCTGTCATGGTCTTTCACTCAGGCATGCTATTACTGTGTTGCACCTTGAATAACACCTGTACACTTGCAAGTTTAATGCACTCACAACCCAAAGTAGGCTCATCTCCCCTTAGCTTTTGTATCTTTACTTGTTGCACTATTGTAGCAATTACTGATCCTTGCTCTTATTCATGGTCTACCTTCCCCTTTAACCACACTGTCTGGCCTCAGTGCACTTTCATGGAGTTTTGCTAATTGTATGAGTGCATAATAGTTGGACAACTAATTCATTGATGCGTACACTACGCACAGCCACTGCTGATCAATGTCATAATCCAACAGTGCACATGCCCTTGTAGTTAGACTCACCCAGCAGACAGGTAAGCCGGGTAAGCTATGGTGTTTTCTGCACGCCCCACCCCCCAATTCAACTGTGCACATGCCCTTGTAGTTAGACTCATCCAGCAGCCAGGTAAGCTATGGTGTTTTCTGTCCCCCTCCCTCAATTTAACTGTGTACATACCCTTGTAGTTAGACTCACCCAGCAGCCAGATAAGTTATGGTGTTGTCTGCCCTCCGCCCCAATTCAACTGTGCACATGCCCTTGTTATTAGACTCAGCCAGCAGCCAGGTACACTGTCCACTGTGACGTGCCATGTACCCAGGCAACATGGAGTTGTGCAGCACCATGGAGTCGTGGGTTGAACTGGGAAATCTGGCACAGCATTGGGTGATGTGGTGGCGGCATCACACACCATCTGCACGTTCAGTGAATGATACAGTTTTCTTTTGCGGTACACTGCCTCCAAAGCATGTCTGGCCACCAGCTCCACATGTGTGCAGACCAAAGCACTGGTGACATGTGGCATGCCTGCAAGGGCATGGAAGGCTATTTTTATACCATTGACCTGGTCAGCAGTCCTGGGTAGGCAGATGTGGTCTCCAACATGACGCAGGAGTGCATCAATGACTTGGAACAGGATACACAAAAAACAGGGTTGCGATAGCCCATGCAGCTCACCCACAGTGTGATGATATGTGCATGTGGCTAGGAAGTGTAGAACAGACACTACCTCGCGCAAGGGGGGGGGGGGTTGCTGTGTTGACATTTATCAGGCTGACCAGGTCGTCATGGATCAGGTCCATTAATGAAGTGCTGGTTTCCCTGTCTAGCCGGTACAGGGCATGGATCTGGCTTTGGCTCAGGTTGAAAGTTGTGGCCCTTAAGCATGGAATTGGTGGTTGCCTGCGGGCTGCAACCTGCTGGACATTGGGGATTTGCTGGGCCATGATGGCCCTCCTTCTCCTAAAGCGCCTCCGCCTCAACCTCTGCTTCCCTGCCTCTTAAAGTAGTAGGCCTGCAGGCAGGGCCTCCAGCTCCAGTACTGCTACTGCTACTGCTAGCATGGTGGTGTTGTAAAGGGTGTGGGGTGTGGGCCTTTTTGCTCATTGGGACCACCTGTGCTGATTTCTGGCACCTGTGGCATGTTTCTACACACCTGAGTCTACTTAACGCCTGGTCCATGATGCAGTGTTTCTGGCACTGTTTCCACGTTGCTACCGGCATGTCCATGCCGGTAATTGGGTGCGCATGGAGGTTGGAATGTGTACTTACTAATGCCATGCCAGTATTTCAGGCATGGCTGGCGCTTCTCTCAGCAGAATCTAGCAACAGTCTTGCCAGATGCGGTGGGTCACTTGCAGTGCCGGTGTTATCGGGATCGCAACTCAGACTATGCCGGTCTGGTAAAAGGTGCCTGGAAGGAGCTATCGTCAAGGCTATTTCCAGACAGGCATACTTGTAATGAGGCCCCATGAGACTAAATTATCTTTTTGAATTAATGTTTTTATTATAAACTAGAAATATTCAAGTTACACAGATTGTCACTTGTGCCCACATTGTAATTCACAACATAAGCAAGGATTTTCCTGCAATGGATTTCAACGAACTATCTGCGATAATGTGCAGAGCCAAGCCTGTCATCAGCTTTTACTTTGCAACAAAAGTTGGCATGATAAATACACTTTGACTTGCAGCAGAACTTAGAGAAATACAAACACAGTTTTACATGCACGTTTAACTTCTTATTGCTAATGCAGCACCTGAAAATGAATTGAATTACCCTATCAACGGGCACTTCACACGCCCCTCAATTAATGGCATAATTACCTAGGTTAAACTGGTGATATTCCCTGACGAAGTTTGGCAGTGACCCAGGGTCATTCACAGATAAGGTCGCTCGAGACTGCAGGTTTTCTAAGGATTGCCCCTCCAGGCCAGATGGTCAGCTTACAAGCACTGGAGACTCAGTCTGCCCAGGAACCAACACTTCTGCCTCCTTCGTCAATTTGTGGAAGAATGAATGCCCAGCCCTCTCACTTCAAACCTTTTTCACAAAACCCCCATCACTCAAAAGCATCTCCCTTTGACAAGATCATCCCACTAAAACAGCATGTGATTTCCTCTGTGCCTTTAGCGAAACACAAACTGCATTGCACAAGTACAACTTGTTGCATCTCTTCATGCCTCAAGACAATACCATATTTTTAGTGGAAAAGGGGCCAGATTACAGAAACTTTGCTCCGGTGCAAGTGCAAAGTTGCACGGTATTAACAGTAGGGCAAAGTTTGTCCTATTTTTAAAAACACTTGGACACATTAAAAAACCATTGCACCTCAACAAGTGCTTAAGTTTGCCCTAGTGCTAATACAGTGCACACTTTGCACTTGCACCAGTGCAAAGTTTCTGTAATATGGCCCCAGATGTTCACATTCCTCATCTTACAACACAGAGCAGACTCAGCCTGTACGTTTAAAGTTTATTTTTCTTTCCAGACCACTATGCATTATCTGCTTACATAGTGGACTAATTTGCACTAAATGTTATTATGTGAGTCTGTTAAATGGTCAGGGGTAAATTAGTAAATTAGTTTCATGTTAGTATTATTTTTAATAGTGCAACTCAGACCATTAAAATAGCATCATGGAGCAAAGTGATCATTTTCTAGCATGTGTTCTGTGCAGTGGCATCTATTTAGATTCAGCCTGAAACTCATACCCTTGATTCCCATTTATGAGTCTCACACCCTTGGCCCTAGTTAAAATGCAAACCTTAGTTAAAATATGAATGCTGAAATGCAGAGTCTAGATGCTAAAATGCAGAGCCTACATTCCTACAAGACTCCTCCGTAAAAAGGTGTGCTTTGAAAAATATTGAAACAGTCCGACTTAAATGCCACAAAGAAAAATATATGAGTGTCAATTCTGGCTGAGCAAATTGAATTGTGATTGCCTAGTCCTCATGACTGAGGTTTTTCACACATGCTTCTACCATGATGGTAATGGTGGATTTCTGAACCCCCAAGTGCTTGGCATGATCTCTCTATCCCACATTTATATCCTATTAGACTGAGAGAGATGTTACACCAAACCACTTTAGATTAGGATAAAACCAGGAACATGGAAATACTGTTTGACATGACGTTTTACATGTCGGACATTACCATTACATTATCCAAAAAAGAAACATGAAATAAATGAACACAATACGTTATAAATTAAATTTGGAATTATTAAATAGTACATAGTGTCTATTTATATAATGACAAAATAACACTGGTAGAGCTAATTAAAACCAGGTTACCAATCGATTGAGAGGCTCACGAGGTTACAGAGTGTTTTAGCAGGATCAAACCTTGGTTCATAATCAATTAATGGTACACCCTATTAGTGTTTACCAATGTTACACAGAACAATGGCTGCTGGAACACCTACAATCTTAAATGGCTGTTTATGTCACGCTCTTCTCCCCTTCACAGTGTGTTCATGTGTGCTGTGGGCAGAGCTTCAAGGTGAAGGTCGCTTCAAACCCTTTTGAATACCAAGGAGCCACATAAATATAATAATATAGACATAATCTCAGAAGGCTATATCCAGGGGCGTTGCTAGGGGGGGCTAAGGGGGCTATAGCCCCTGATCTTTTGGTTGTAGCCCCGGATAGAATCTCAGGAGCTACAGCCAAAAGACTAGCTAGCCCCCAGTCCCAACAGTTCCGACATCAGCTTAGCCCCGGGTCTTTTCCAGACCTAGCAACTCCCCTGGCTATATCAGACATGTATCAAAGAGTAGTTGTGGCCAATATAGTTTCAAAATGTGTTGGTGAGATGGCCAAAAAGGATCAAAATGCAAGCATATTGCTTTCAAGCACATTACTTCAGATCAATGGTGTGAAGTGCGGCAACTGGGCAAGAGCAAGGAATATGTGATCAATCTGACAGGGTAAAAAGGGTAGCGAAGGGAGGGGAGCTGAGAGGGGAGGGGAGGAGCTCAACCTCAGCAAAAGAGTTATCAGGAAATAACGGAAAACCTGGCGCTGTTCCAGGACCTCATCCGACTTGGTGATCCTGAAAGGAACTCCGAGCAACCCGCGATCAACTAAACAACAAAGCCAAGGCCTGCTACTATGAGAACACCAAAGCAGAAGCCGACAACAAAATCAGAGCCCTCTTCAAAGCGGTCTAACACTGCATCAACCCGCTACCCGAACCTCCCTTATGAGGTTTCCCACTCCATCAAAAAATCAGCAAGACTCGCCAGCACATAGACACCAGCTCTGCATCCACAAACCGACCTCACATCCTGCCGCGTGAAATCCTCACACCCTGGACAACATTCAAGATATGCTCCACAGAAGACCTGGTATAAAACATGGCTGCCCACAAAGCAAGATTGTATAGCATCAATCCTCAAAACCCTCTCAGCAGAAGCTCTCCTTCCCTACCTCGAGATCATCAACAGCTCCCTAGTCAAGGCACCTTCCCATTGACCCTAAAGACAGGTCAAATCATTCCTCTACTAAGAAACTCACTCTGGATAATGACAACCCAGGTAACTATCGCCCCAACACCCATCTTCCCTTCCTAGGTAAGATCACAGAGAAAGCGGTAGCTGCGCAACTACAGCAACACATCAGCACCAACAATCTCCTCCAAAACTACAAATCCGGGTTCAAACCCAGATTCAACACAGAGCCAGCAACCACACATGTGGTCGACAATGCCCTCAACATCCATGATGACGGCCACACCTGCCTGCTCGCTCTACTCGACCTCTCGGCCGCTTGCGGCACTGCAGACCACTGGGTGCTCATAGATACCCTACATCAGTACATGAGAATCAGCGACAAGGTCCTATGCTGATTCATGTCCTACCTCACCAACCACAGCACTCTTGACTCCTCTAACCCCATATGCGGAGTCCCAAAGGGTTGAATCCTCTCCTCAGTGATCTTCACATGAGCCGTTGAGAGCCCCCCTTGCCACACACAACATTTGCATCCACCAATACACTGATAACATACAGCTATACCTCAAGATCGACTCCATCACGGACATCCGCAGTGTCAAAACTTGACTCTCGTTGATCCAATCTTGGATGTCCAGTGCATAAATGAAGCTCAACCCTTCCAAGACCAAGTTCCTACTCCTCACCAACAACACTAAACACTCAAACATACAGACCCGGCTATCAACGATGAACCCTGAAGTCTTCACTCCCGAGCTCACCTCTTGCGCCAAGTTCTTCGGGTCCCACATCGACAATCGACAAACACCTCTCCTTTAAGACACACATAGCTAAGAAAGCTCAGACAGCTTGGTATCAGCTCTCCCTCCTGTGGAAACTCAAGCCCATCCTCCCTAGGCACAGCTTCAGATCCACTGTTCAAGTACTGGTTTTATTCCACCTGGCTTCCTCCGTTGTGCCACTGAGAAGTTTCCTACATGCAGCCGCACATCTCTTCAAGGAACTACGCAGATACAATCACAACACCCCAGCCCTCATCGACCTTCACTGACTCCCACTGCATGCACAAATCACTATCAAGTCTTGATGCATCATCTATAAGTCAGTCACCTTCAAGTCACTCTGCTACCATAAACTCAGCATCTCCAGCGGACAGCACACCACCAAAAGCCAGGACACGTGCAGACTTGAAATCTGCCGCTGCAAAAAGGAACGGACCAGAAAACAAACCTTCTCTGCCTGCGTCGCAAGACTATGGAACCTCCTCCCAGTCAATTCAGAACACAACTCAAGACCCATCTCTTCTAGGAGTCTCTCCTCTGCAACACCTAGGTCATCACATCACCCCCCCCACCACCTGACTCACTAGATGCCGTCCACCCCTCTCATCCCCACCACCCTGGGGAAATGTATCCCTCCTCTGTGCCCCTCTGTATCCTATCCCCGCTGTATATCTTTTCTGTTGTTATCTCTGGAAAGCGCTGTGTTATGCATATGTACTGTTGTATAATTCTGTAAAGGTCTTCATTTTGTATCTGTATTGTTGAATGCATCTGGTAAGCGCTCTGTTGCTTCTGAAGCTAGGTCTGTACTCAATAAATACAATAATATTAATAATTATTATACTAATACTAATATTGATAATAGGAGTAGCAGAGACATTGTTGTATTTATGTGGCATGGCAGGTGATACACTTGCACCCACTATGGGTGGTCAGATGTGTGCAGAGGCTTCTAGGACTACAATAGGTTGCAATCAAGGAATATACTGAGAATGTGAGGAGGCCCATTGAGGGGATTGCTGAGATTTGCTCCTCCTTTATACTCATTCACACATGTAGCATAGGTTGTCCAGCAGGGCTTTTAAGTTTCTTGATGGTGTGCTGGCCAGGTTATCAGCTGGCTCTCAAGCCAGGGGTTAGGACTGATACACAGGCCATGATGTACAGCATTTTTTTTTTATCAATGAGACTCTCCCATGTTTAAACATTTTTGTAAACCGTGCCCAAAGTCTTCTGGGGCAAGGTTGGGTACCTGACCAGGTGCAAGCTAATACTCTGAGTGGGCTGATGGATATATGCACGGTCAGCCCACTCGTCATTAATTCTCAGCTGCACTCCAAATGGCAGTCAGACATCTGTAGGTGTGTATCCCCCAATATTTCTGATAAATATATTAAAACATGGGGAATTGGTGAGCTGTGTAACATTGAAACGGATTATACTTTGGATGTGATGTATTTATAGGATTCATGTTTACCATAAAAATATTTTTATGGAGCTTTCAGGTAATTTTAAATGTGATAAAGCTCGATTCATATTCATATTTGGCTGCAACGTTTTTAAGGATTTAATAGAAACGTGCAAGAATTCTGAAAAGAAATATTTTAAATGTGATAATTGCTTTCTAAAGTAGATTTTATTTGCACAGAAAGCCACAATCTGAATCAGTCATCTGAGATGATGCCCCTGCCCTTCTGGACCCTCTCAGCATATTACAGAAAAGTATGCTTAGTTTGTTAGTTCAGCTTCCTTGAATATTCACCCATGGGGTCCCTTGAAGACATATGCACGGAACAGTGTGGGAAACTAATTCAATATTGCTCCTAGTCTTCATATAGCAGTGTTGACAACCCTGCATATTTGGTGCACAATGAAACCGCATGCACATTGAGTGGCAATTATATCTCTATCCCAAAGAAGCAATATGTGTGACTTCACAGTTTTCGATTGAAGACAACCCTTTCATGTAGTTGTGCACGTCCCCTGTGGGTTTTATTTTTCTCAGCGGCATTTGCTTCAAGGAATTGCTGTGCCATTATGTCTTGATTATAGACAGTAATTGCTACCACATTAACAACAAGTCTCGTGTGTTTAGATCAGAGGATGAACATGTTTGTTGTTTAAACAGCTTGTATGCTATTCTCTGTTGTGCTTTATTGTAGATTTTGAGTCCCTTTGAAGCAAAAAACTTAAGCTTTCTGTACCTGTTAATGATTTTACAGGGTGGTTTCTTCTGGAGCCTAATGCGTAACACTTCTATTGCAGAATAAGTAGCAGAATGATTTATTTATTTATTTGCGTTCTCATTTGTTTATGCATAGTATTCTGACGCCGCTGTGTCTCTCTGAACCCGTATTTAGTCGCTCACTGTGACGAAATGGCTTGAAGATTTCGCTGCCACATGTTTAACCATTTCATTGTCACTACTTTGTGCATCGTAAGCCACCGCTGAGGTGATGCCATTTCCATTATGTGAGGCACACAGGCTACAGATTTCGAGCATCTGAAATGGTCAGTAACAGGTTGGCCTCCTTACAGTTTTGCAGGTGCTGTAAAAGTGCTGGCAAAACTGCTGGCAATTCCTGCACCAGCACTTTTACTGCACTGGCAAACCCAAGTTTGTTGGTGAGGGAACTGATTTACCTCCAGCCGAGAGCAGGAGGTAAATCCTGCCCCCACCAGCAAAACAACTCCAGAATTACCAGCACTGGTAATTTGGAATTACTTATCTCATTAGCACTCGGAATCTGCCGGAGATTCCGCCGCACTGAGTGCCAGTAATGGTAAGTCTGTTGGGTGGTATTCCACCAGTTAATACCAGCGCGATACCACCGAACCTGTTTGACTGTCTTGTGTGATGATGTCCTTTTATGTAGTCTCTGAAATAAGTTGCAGGGTTTGTATGCATCCACGGTCTCTCCTTTCCTAATGCAGTCAGAAAAGCATTCAGGTTCCCATCGGGTACATTGAAATGCACAGAGATCATTTCCTGGTTATGTTTCTGCTCCATTGAATGTGAATCAAAAGGCGTTGAACTCAGCAAAAGCCATAGAAACGTGGTTTCATGGGACTTCACACATGTGCAACCAGGGGAAGGAAGGAAGGAAGGAAGGAAGGAAGGAAGGAAGGAAGGAAGGAAGGAAGGAAGGAAGGAAGGAAGGAAGGAAGGAAGGAAGGAAGGAAGGAAGGAAGGAAGGAAGGAAGGAAGGAAGGAAGGAAGGAAGGAAGGAAGGAAGGAAGGAAGGAAGGAAGGAAGGAAGGAAGGAAGGAAGGAAGGAAGGAAGGAAGGAAGGAAGGAAGGAAGGAAGGAAGGAAGGAAGGAAGGAAGGAAGGAAGGAAGGAAGGAAGGAAGGAAGGAAGGAAGGAAGGAAGGAAGGAAGGAAGGAAGGAAGGAAGGAAGGAAGGAAGGAAGGAAGGAAGGAAGGAAGGAAGGAAGGAAGGAAGGAAGGAAGGAAGGAAGGAGAGAAGGGAGGGAGGAGAGAAGGGAGGGAGGGAGGGAGGGAGGCTGTTTGCTCCATCTATTATTGTGAGTATCAGGGATATGATTGTGGGGGTTCTGTGGGGGCCAGAGAGGCAGACGAAGAATCCCCTGAGTTGTCATAGGAGGAGGAAGCATTTTTGGTGATTGCGTTGAATTGCCGTTCCAGTGATAGTCAGTTGTCCATGAGTATTCCTAAGTAGTTCACTACATCGGTAGTCTCTGTTTGCATTCCCATGCCGATCGGCCAGTCCAAACCTTGTAAATACTTTGCTTAATCCTGTGTACATTTAGTATTGCTAATGCCCAACTCTATGTACATTTTATTGCTTCTTATCTCATGCTCCCTTCACCCTGCACTGACTTCTACATTACTTTAAGTTTATTTTATGTTATTTTGTAAGACCCCATTGTTACCTTTACCTGTCAACTGTTACTGTAAGAAATGCCCCCAGATGCCTTTGGGCCAGGTCCGCAATACAAATAAATAAACTAAACTAAGTTGTGGGTTCTCTCCCTCAAATCCTGCGGGTTAGAGCTGTATTTGCTGGGTTCAGGTTGAGGTTGTACATTGTGTCGAGGAGCAGATGTATACATCTGCAGGAGATCCTGCCCCCCTTCCTGCTTTGTATTGGAGACATGAGAAAGTGCCTTGCCTGACACCAGCTGTCGTATCAATACTGCAGCGAGCGTTTGGAAGAGGATATTGTTAGGTTTGGATCTGCTCCCTCTCCATGTTTGTATGCTTGGATCATATTTAGAGTGTTGGTGTGGAATGTTTGGACTGGAATGTGCATGAGTGTTCCAGAGAAAAACAGTTGGCACCCGGATGATTAATGGACAAGGGGGCGGTGGATGTCTCTCCCTGCCTATGTATTTTACTTATCTGTCCTCATGTACTTACCTGAAGTTTAAACTCAGTAAATATTTATCAAACCCACGTACGGCTCCGCCTACATATTTTACCCTAAAGCTAAGACTTAACATTGGCGACGAGGATTTGGCTTTTGGAAGGTCTGCTAGAGAAGGAGTGCAGGTGAAGATAGAAACGCTGACAGCAAAGGACATCTGGAGACAGAGGGCACATGCAGCATGGAGAAGGAGGCAGTGCACCAGAGTGACATCCACCTGCCACCCTAGGCTATCCTTTGGCCAGAAGGTGAGCTTGCCCCTTTCGCTAGAGCCGGCAAAAGACTGCACTTTGTGAGAGTCAGGGGGTTTGCTTGCATCTTAATGGGCTAGTGAACGTTAAGGGACCAAAAAGCCTGGGGAAGTAGTAATCCGGACATCCATCTGCGGGTGTTTTTCCCACTGAGAGAGTACTATGTAACATGTTTGGCCAGCTGGATGAAAGAGCCCCCCAAAGCTAAAGGACGGTCTGCTCAGGAGCATGCAGGTGCTCCAATGGCCAGCGATTCACGGCTGGTGGCGACTCCAACGGCCAGCAGAAGAAGGGATGTGGCGCCCCTTTTGTAAACAGAGAGGTGTAAATTGCCAGAAGCGTACCTGCTCTCTAATAGCTACTTTGATTGAAAGCTGTGGAGTATGCGGTCCGGGCGGTCGCGTGGTCCACATACCCTGTGCGGCGTTGAGAGGGTCCTGGCGGGCCTTCCCATGCGGGCAGCCTGTGGGCGACGGTTGGAGCTGGAGCTCTTTCCCTTCGTGGATTTGCTCCACTATGGTGACGTCAGGAGAATGCTGGGGGTATCGGCGATGGTGGCTGGTGTGGATCATTCATGCCGGCATTCTTCATGCCGGCATTCCAGGACCCGGCAGACGAAGACACTGCATCACAAAGAGCTTTTGGGAAGTTTTGAAAAAAGAACCTTCCAACGTGGTCCAACGTGCTCCGAGTCACACTGGAACATTCGGATGTACGCAACGGCGTACCTTGGGGGAGAAAACAAATCGAATTTCCAAAGTGCTCTGTACGTTTAGGATTTTAATTGGGTCTAACGTGAAGATATTTTTGATCGTCAAGAGAAGACAGAGCAAGCGGTCTGGATGATGTTGGTGCTGCTCGTCAAGAAAACGTTTCGACTCTTCAATGTCAAGGCAGTGAGAGCGTCAAGTAAAGGTTTTGTGAACAGAGTACTTTGGGTGATAGTGTGCCCTGTGTTTTCATTAATGCTGTTTTCTCATGATAACATGGTTATTGCTGCTGCCATGTTGAAATATTCACGTACTGTTTGAACGTTTCCCTTCAGACACAGGAAGTTTTTTTTTTTTTTTTGCGCTACGCTCATGACTTACATGTTTTGCTATACATGTGTTGCAACGTTGTTATTGTTGATTGTGCAGTCACAAAACTTTGAGCGCACAATGCAATATTTATTTATACTGCAAGGTTAATGTGGGGTGTCACTGCAGTGTTGGTGCAAGGTATACTGTGCAATGTTCTGATGAAATGTTTCTTCCACAGGTTTACACACATTAAGAACTCTGTGTCGCACAGACCATGGACTCGATTGAAGTGTGTAACTCTCGTTTACCATACTTATGTGCTCAAATTATCTATGGTTGTGTAGTGAAACTGATGTGGGTGCATTTCGGTGACAATGAGTGTTTAGATGGGATTTGTGGTCCAGGCACTAGGTGCAAGTTTGGTGGGACTTGTTAGGCACTAAGTGCAAGTTTTGGGGAACTGGGTGTCCCGGCACGTGGTGTGCTAAGTTGTGAAATGAGTTCCGCCATTACCGGTCATTAGTTTGGCACATGAGATGTCACATGTATGGCATAGGGAGTGTGCATGAGGTGCACCTGAGACGTTACTGGTTTTGGTGCATGAGGTGCCATTTGGTGGCATTGTAGATGCCATTGGTCTAGCATTGGAAGTGTGCATGTGGTGCACATGAGATGAGGTGAACTGTTGAGCAGACTACTGTCCATTTCACGTGTGGTATGTGTAAAAAGGTGCAATGGTTGAGGTGAACCGTTGAGCGGACTACTGTCCATTACATGTGTTGCATGTGTAAAAAGGTGCAATGGTTGAGGTGAACCGTTGAGCGGACTACTGTCCATTACATGTGTTGCATGTGTAAAAAGGTGCAATGGTTGAGGTGAACCGTTGAGCGGACTACTGTCCATTACATGTGTTGCATGTGTAAAAAGGTGCAATGGTTGAGGTGAACCGTTGAGCGGACTACTGTCCATTACATGTGTTGCATGTGTGAAAAGGTGCAATGGTTGTGGTGAACCATTGAGCGGACTACTGTCCATTACACTGTCTGTATAAAAAGGGAGTGTTACAGGCTAGGGTGCAGATTGTTATAAATTGCATCTTTGCACTACAGCGCATGTGTTGATTTATTATTGCATCATACCCATTGATCACATCGTTATTACTAGGTTACTTTATGGGGTATTGGGGGTATTGCTCTGAGCAGAAGCTTGCTTTGTAAGAGTTTGGATTGTGGAGGATTGGGCCTGTTTGGTCATTCTTGTGTATTAGATTTTGTTCAGAGCAATTGCGTATCTTCTCCTTTTGTCTTCTCCTGCTGTTGTCTGTTTATGTAAAGGGGGAAGATATGTTAGGTTTGGATCTGCTCCCTCTCCATGTTTGTATGCTTGGATCATATTTAGAGTGTTGGTGTGGAATGTTTGGACTGGAATGTGCATGAGTGTTCCAGAAAAAAACAGTTGGCACCCGGATGATTAATGGACAAGGGGGCCGGTGGATGTCTCTCCTTGCCTATGTATTTTACTTATCTGTCCTCATGTACTTACCTGAAGTTTAAACTCAGTAAATATTTATCAAACCCACGTACGGCTCTGTCTACATATTTTACCCTAAAGCTAAGACTTAACAGATATCCATTGAGATAACCCTATCAAATGTACCCTCAAGTTGATGATAGACTACAGGAAGAACTTCACAAAGGATTATGTGGAAGAGCTCACAAAATGAACTGATGACATCATAGGAAAGTGTGCACGACATCCCGAGATAATGAATGATGACGATGTATGGATCCTAGAGGACAAATGACGAAGTAAAGAATCAAGTAGACTATCAAAGTGGAAAAAGAAGATTACACATTAACAAAGTGCTGCAGAAAACAGAAGCTCAATGAATGTACAGACGCTGAAACACAAGGTAGATCATGTCATCAGGCCTCATTACGAGTCTGGCGGTAACCAGGCGGTAAAACCGCCTGGTTACCGCCAGACTTGTATTACCATTCCGCCTCTATGATTCCCGGAATTACCGGGGCATTACAACCCCGGTTTCCCGGGAATCACGGAGGCGGAATGGTGTTAATCCCCATTCCCATTGAGTCCTATGGGACTCAATGGGAATGGGTTTCATAGAAACACCGGCAGCATCTCGTAATGCTGCCGGTGTTTCCTCGTCCGCCTGCAGGCGGGCGGTGTTAAACCCGTCAGGTCAAACCTGGCGGGAACATCACCTCCCGCCTGCAGGAGTCGGGATCAGGCGGTCCGGAAACAATGGTGGCGGCGGGTTTACCGCCACCGTTATTTCCGGACCGCCTGATTTGTAATGAGGCCCATCATATCGGCTAGCTATGAGTAGTGAGTAGAATGCATGCAGGCAAAGTCACCATTGTATAGAAACTGCACATTGGTATCAGGAAATAAATAAGCCAGAAACCATGAAAGGGAAATAAAAAGCATTGTCACAGTAGAAAAACAGGTTTCTGAAACTGTGTTGCGAGGCTGTCTGGCCTGAAGTCAAAGTCCAAGGTATCAAGGTCAGATATCTACTCCAAAGAACGAGTATGCAGAACATGAATCCTCTTATTGTAAACTGCAAGAAAGAACACAAAGGATGGCAAGTTTTAATTAATTTAAAGCATATAAAAAGCTGCAAAATGGACCAAATCGTGGTCTCTTGTCATGTGAGCCAAGGATGGAAATAGAGTTTGAATTTGCAGTTATAGACACAATAGCGAGTGCCCTCACTCCCATGCATTGCCAGGACGAGAATACTCTGCAAGTCCAAGTACAAAGACAATGGGCCTCATTATATGTTTGCCGGTCTGGGAACTATGGTACCAGTAAGCTTGCCTGTACCGTAGTTCCCGGACCGGCAAACTACGAGTTGTGTTTGCGGGTGCCTTTCTGCCCACCGGGTTTTACCTGGCAGGCAGAGTGGCACCCCCGAACACAGCATGTTGGATGCACCGCCACCGTTTATAACGGTGCCGGAGCATCCGACCTCCCCAATTCCATTGAGCCCTATGGGAAGGAGGGAGCATTCCAGTCCGGCGTCTGCGAAAGGGCAATTACCGGGTCCGGCAGGGCTGTAATGACCTGGTAATCGCCCATTCGCAGGCGCCAGAAATTTTCGGAAGTTTGGCAGCAGCCACCGGTTTTACCAGCAAGGCTACCACCAAACTTCTAATGAGGCCCAATGGGCCTCGTTACGAGGCTGGCGGTAGCCATGCCTGTAATACGGGCACGGCTGCCACCAGTGTTTATTTTTTTCTGGTGCCCATAAATGGCCAATTACCGGGTCATTATGGTATTCCTGAGCGCTGGAAAAAAAATCTTCCCCATTCCCATTGCACCCTATAGTATCATGAAGGACCTTATAGCTTAGAAGACCAATGAAACACAGTGTAACTATTTTTTATTAAATTACATGTTTGAAGAGGTAGGCATAAGGTGTCCACCTGATAAAGGACAGCCAATAAAAATCCTAGCTCCTATATGATTGCAAATCTTGATGTTTCCCTTAACCAATTCCTACCGTCGATATGTTTTTCACAATTGCCACGCAGTATGATGTCCCTCTGACGCATAATGGAGTATATTAAGTGTATTTTTTGTGAAAATCATTGAGAGACTAAGCGTACGTCAGTTGATGTTCATTGTAATCTCCCTGTTTTAGATAATTGTTAATAAAACAGTCATTTGCCATCTTCTTGAGTTCTTTTTTGGACTATTCTGAGTAATCCCATCCATAATAAATGCACGTCCAAGGGCCTTAAGCTCAGTTGTCATCCAGTTGTAGATGTCTGTGAGTCAGTTGCCGAGGTTGTTATTTTGTTCCTCTGTCCTGTTTGTTTTCACAATCAGTTGTGTGCCGTCTGCGTAGTTGTAGGTGGTAGGTCCGTGTGATCAAATGATTTTCATCAGTGGGCACATGTAGATGTAGATGTTGAAAAATAGAGGTGAGCGACTCGAACCCTGTGGGACTCCACAGGAAATATTTTTGGTGCTTGAGTTGAACGGGGGTTGGTAGTTTCTTTCGGTTCGGTTTGTTAGGAACAAGGAAAGCTACTTTAGCATGGATTCCTGTATGCCATATTCCATCAATCTTCTTATCAGTATTGCGTGGCTGATTGTGTCAAAAGCCACTGATATGTCCAATTGGGCATTGTTGTTTGCATTTATTTTCAGTTCGTCCCATATCAATAGAAGTGTTCATTCTGTTCCTCTCATTGGTCTGAAGCCAACTTGTGATCGGGGAGGTATTCAGCTTGTTTCAATGTGTTTATGAAAGATTTTGTACACGTGGTTCTGCAGGATCTTTGCTGGGTAAGGCAAGTTGGATATCAGTCTGTAATTGCTTGGGTCTTCTGCGCTTTCTGATTACTTTTTATCAGCGGATTGACATATGCTGATTTGAAGGAGGTCAGTACTATTCCTCTTTTGAGTGATAGATACATTAGTTACGGAAGTGTGTCACTGGGGTTCTGTGGTTGAGGATTCCTTTGAATATATACGGGGAGCAGGGGTCCCTTGGAGATCCTGCATGGTTGGTATCCTTGATAGGTGTGGTGAAAGTTTCCTCTATGATTGCTTCTAAGCAGATTCGTTTTTTTTATAATCTATGTTTCGCCCAGTGTCTGTGGTCCAGCAGTCATGGTTGTATTTGCCCGGGATAGGTGATGGTCTCCTGGATTGTGTTTATTTTTCCTCAGAGTCGATTGATGATGTTGTCACAAAGTGTTTGTATCGGTGTAAGTTTTTGCAGGCAGAGAGTTTCTTTATCTCTTTGATGATTCTGAAGAGTTCTTTCTGTGGATTGTTTGCAGATTCTATTATTGTGGCGTAGTAAAGATTTTTTGCTTTCAGTACTATTGCTTTGTATAGTTTGAGCTGTCTTTGGTATTTTATTTTGTCTTGTCAGTGTATTGCTCTCTCAATTTATTTTCATTTTTCAATTTTTTGGAGATGGGGCTAATTGGTCAAAGGTCTTGGTGATCCAATTGCTGAGTGTGTCTTCTGCTGTATCTATGCTTGTTTCAGTTTGTTCTCTTTCACTTTTGGCGGTTGAGTCTAGAAGGTTTGTAAGGGCCTCTATGATCCAGGTTCTTCCAATTTCTTTTCTGTTGGTATGGAATATTTCCTTCCCAGCTGGTATGCGGGTGTGGCATTTGATGTAGAATGGTATTAAGTAGTGGTCACTCTATACCATTGGTGCAGATGGCGCAGATGTGCATAGTCCTTCCCTGCAGAAAATTGCATCCAGGGTGTGTCCCGCATTGTGTGGAACCATTTAGTATTTGCTTGAAGTGCAAGGTTTCTAGGAGTGCGCAGAGTGAGTTTGATGTGGACTCATTTCTTTTTCTAACCATATTTTGAAGTCTCCCAGTATGACTAGGTTGTCATGGTGGGTTGATAGCATGGCGGCCTCGTCCGCTAGTTTCGTTACAAAGTTGGGGTTGTAGGAAGGTGGTCTGTAGATCAGGAGCACTATGTTGGATTGGTCGTTGAGTTCTATCTTGATGAGGAGGGATTCATAGTCTTCTGTGTTGGTGGTAATTATTCGAGATGCTTGGATGTGTTCTTTGTGTATAATTGCGATGCCACCTCCTCTTTGGTTTTCTCTACTGGCGTGTTTTAATTTATAGTTGTCGGGTATTGCTTCATTCGCAATGGCTTTATAGTTGTCTGATAGCCAGGTTTCTGTGAAGAAGAGCATGTATGTGCCTCCTTCGCTTAGGAGGTCATGGATTTCTGTTGAATGTTTTGCCATGGATCTAACGTTGAGGAGGCTGCGGTGCAGTTTGTTTGTTTTTCCTTTTGGGTTGTTTTTAGTGTTGTTTCTTCTGCCAGGGGGGTTGTTGGTTGTGTTTACGTTTCAGGTGAGTTTACACCTGTTGAACTTGTTGGTCTGTGTAGGTCTTTGTTGGTCAGATTCTTCATCGAGTAAACGGATAATGTATATGCCGAGGTTGTTTGGTTCTGAATCTTTCCGGGTGGTAGATTGGGTAGCTACCCATCCATTGGTACAGTCTTTGGTTATGTAGGGGTGAAGAGTGTGATGGATTTCAGCTTGTCCCTTATTCTTGTTGGGGTATTGTCCGTGGTGGAGACTGGGTTGGGATAGTTTATTAGTTGTTGTGTTGCATTTGGTGTCCTAGTGGCATCTATATTTGTGGTACTTGTAGGCTGTTGGTTTGTTATTGCTGTGCTGTTTTTGCTTTCCACGGTGTCGTATGTGGAGAGGTAGCAAACAATGTAGTCTGTCTTCGCTCTTATTGTTTGTATGTCTCCTTGTGCTATATGGGATGTTTATTGTAAAGTTTTTCAGGGTTGTGGGATCATGCTGGTCGGTCCCTTCATGAGTAGTTTGGGTTTTCTTATTATTTCTGTTGTCTGTTCTGGATTATTTGTCTTTCCTGTGGCGAGGCATGATGGTTGGGGTGTGTTCCTTTTAGTGGGCATCCGCTTTCGATTCGTGTTTTTCCTGGTCTTTCTAGTTTAGTCTTTGTTTCTTTGTTTAGTCTTTGTTGTTTGTCATTTGTTGCTGCTTGTGTTTGGTAGGATGTTGGGTAGTTGTGACCTCCATAGAAGGAACTTTGTTCTTTGTCTTTATTTTAATTTTTTTTTGTATCCTATGTGGTTTTGTTATTTATCCTGGAGGTCCTTTTGGTTATGGTTGTTGTTTGTCGGATGTTGATTGTTGAACCGGGGGTGGTAAACCTCACGGTTCTTTCTTTTTAGTGGTCTTTTCTTATGATTCCAATGCGCGCATTCAGCTGGATGGAGATGTATGGATGTTCATTTGGTTATAGTTGTCGATTGTTGGACTAGGGGTGGTAAAAACCTTGTGGTTCTTTTGTTTTAGTAGTCTTTTCCTTCTGGTTTTGATGTGCTCGTCTGGCTAGGTGGAGATTTCTGGGTTAACCAGGGGGGGAGTAGAACAGTCCATGTAGCAGTCCATGTAGTACCAGCTAGACTTGTCTAGCAGGAGAAGGGCTTAACGATGGCACCTCGATCAATGCATTCACACCTAGGTTGGGATACCTGGATTGAGGGAGTGGCCCTAAAGATGGGCACACCAGTCAATGCAATCACACATTGAATTGGGACACCTGGACAGAGGGAACTGCTTAAATCGAGCACAACAGTCAGTGCAACAGTAACTAGGTCTGGGACAGCTGGACAGGGGGAGAAGGGTCTGAGGAGGGCACAACAGTCAATGCAGTCACATCTTGGTTGGAATGCCTGGACAGGGGTAGTTGGGCCTAAAAAGGGCACAACAGTCAGTGCAGTCACATCTAGTGTTTGGACACCTGGGCAGAAGGAGAGTGCTCGAGTGGGGCCCAACAATCAGTGTAGCTGTGCTTCAATCTGGGAAGGAAGGGCTAAAGAGGGTACAACAATCAATGCAATAGCTTTTCGATCTGGGACACCTGGATAGAGGGTATAAGGCCCAAAGTGGGTACGAAAGTCAATGCAATAACATTTTGATCTGGGACACCTGGATTGTGGGGAAAGACCTAGAGAGGGATGGGATAATTGGACAGAGTCGGAGCAGGCCCAAAGTGGGCACATTAGATAATAAAGTGGTTCTTTGATCTCGGACAACCGTGTGGAGGGTTACCGCAGTAGATGCTGCAAACTTAGGCCTGGGGCACCGGGATCGATGGGGTATGGTTTGAAATGGAGTACGACAGTCAATGCAATAGCCCTTTGATTTGGGGTACCTGGATAGTGGGAGAAAGGCCTACGAGGGGTGCAAAGCTTTCCAGTTAGTTTACCTAAGCAGGCTAACTGTGAGGTATGGCTAACTTGCACAATCACAATCAGGCTAACCTACACAATCAGGCTGCATGCAAGACATGGATAACCTGTGCAAACAGGCCAAATGTGGGACATGGCTAGCTGATACAAGCTAATATTCACAACCGTGTCCAGATGTGAGGCAAGTTAGTATCACAATCCTGTCTAGATGTGACACAAGCTATTATTCCCAATTATATCTAAATGTGACGTGCGCTAGTATTCACAATCCTGTCTAGGTGTGATGCAAGCTAGTATTCTCAATCCTGTCTAGATGTGATGCATGCTATCGACTATGCACAAGAAACATTTGTGCATAGGCCCGTTATAAATGCCAAATCATATCACATCATATCAGACAAATTCAGGTTACCTGGCAACATCAGGCTAAATCTGAAATTGGGCTATCTGACACAATCAGATTATCTGGCACAATCAGGCTAAATGTGAAATAGGGCTATCTGACACAATCATGTTATATGGCATTATCAGGTTATCTGGCACAATCAGGCTAAATGTGAAATAGGGCTATCTGACACAAAAACGTTATCTGGCACAATCAGGCTGTCTGGCACAATTAGGCTAAATGTGAAATAGGGATATGTCACACAATCACATTATCTGGCACAACCAGTTTATCTGACACAATTAGACTATCTCTCACAATCAGGCTAAACGTGAATACATTGGGCTCCTGCTGATGTAAAATGGATAAGGTGGAATTGGGCTGGCCAGTTTGTTTACTGGGGAGTAGTAATGTCTGCACCCCCTGACCATAACTGCACTTACTCAGTGAGTGGCTGCTGTGTGACGGCTGTAGGCCCCACAGGCTAACACAGGCCAACACAGTCTGGAACTGTTTCTTCGGGAGCTGTGTGCCTTGGGGTCCTTAGCCAAGGGCTGCCTGGGCAGGGGCTGCCCTGGGGGGATTTTTTAAAAGGGGCCTACCGGCCAATCAGATGGTGTTGGTCAGGCAGTCTGAATGTGCGGGGAGGCATTAGGGTGTCCCTTATGTACATTCATTGGTGCAGTTCCCTAGCCTACATCCTCAATAAGTCATGTGTGCAGGGGAACAGAAACTGTCAAAGAGAAACCATGCTTCTGTTTTGCACCAAAAATAGGATGAAACACTGATCGATCTCTAGCGGCTGCACTCAAACCAATGTTCTTTTGTTGAATAAGTCCTTCCTTTCTGTAAACGTGGCTTGGTTATGAGTGAGTTGCGTATTATTGGATTCCACATCACCCCTGTTTCCAATGGCATGTGACAGAATTCTATTGAATCACTGAGAGCATCGAATCATCCAATATATTCTTTTTCCAGATTAGAAAGAAATCCAATATTCAGTCATACACAAACTCCACTTCCTGCAACAGATAATCATCACTTCTGGCTGGATAATCTGAGCTGGATGGATTAAGGGGTCACTTTTTATCCGTAGTTTGAGCCCGCGATCGTGACCCCCACCTTTCAAGGGACATATTTCTTGTGTGGTTGAGAATAAAGAGTTGGCCTCCTTGCAATCTAGCTAGCTATCCCACTTGACTATACCCTCCTCAGACTAGACCGTACCACCTCTCGAGGCAGAGGTCTCGCCATTATACATAAAACAAACCTTACGTTGAAACTTGCTCCACCTCATAGCACAGACTCATGTGAAGCCCTCACAGCTAAGTTAACTATAACTAATTCACAATCTGTAACTATCCACCTTATTTACCGCCCACCAGGCCCACTAGGACACTTCGAAGAAGATCTATCTAATATCCTATCCAACAACCTGAAAAGCTCCTCACAGAAACTCGGTTTAGGAGACTTTAATTTAGGACTCAATGACCCTCTAGACTCTAATGCTACGCTAATTAACAATTCCCTAGAGGAATTAGGTTTCAACCAAAAGATTACAGGCCCTACCCACACAAAAGGTAGAACCCTTGACTGGATTGCTGTGCACAACTGCCCTATTTCGGTATTATCCACACTACCCCAGCATTGGTCTGACCACCTCTTAATCACGTTCTCTTTGGAGGCCCCACCTGTGCCACTCACCGACAGAGTAGCCCCAGCAATCCCTACTAGAAACAAAAGAAACATTACCCTGGAAAACCTCATCCCCTTGATCCTACCCAACCTCAATTTGATCCCAGATCACACTGACCCATTCACTATGGTAGACTCGTACAACAAAGTGATGCTATCATCCCTTGATGCTATAGCACCCTTAAAGACTAGAAAAAGCAAACCACGCAAACACGTGAATACCTGGTTCTCCCTACAACTAAAATTACTTAGACTAGAGAAACGTCGTTATGAGAAAATATGGAGACTTGATCCTTCCGAGACTAATAAGTGCAACCTAAGTAAGCAATAGGCTATCTACAAAAAATAAATAATTTCCGCCAAACAAACCTCATACAACCTCCGAATCGGGCAAGCCAAGTCTAACACCAAAGAGCTCTTTACAATCTGAAGGAGGTAGCATCTCTATCCAAACCCCAGACTCCTGCATTAAGGACAAAAAGTGGTGCACAAACATTCCAAATGCCCTGTCTAATAAAATTACCACTTTGCAAACAAAGATTCACCATAAAAAGGACACCCTTCTCACCTCCACTAAACCTAATAGCAACAATGCGACAGTGACGCCTCCCATCTCAACCCCCTCACATGACTCTACTCCTCACTTCAACTTCCGTAAAGTTTCTATCAAAGAGGTTGAGAAAGTTATCATCACTCTTAAACCATCAAATTGCCACGGGGACTTATGCCCAGCACAACTCATAAAAGATGCAGCTCGCAAACTCTCTCCCTTCATTACCAAATTAATAAATGCATCCTTCTACTCAGGTACTATTCCTAACAATCTGAAACAGTCCTGGGTCCTCCCACTCCTTAAAAAACAAAACCTAGACCCTTCCATCCCCACGAACTACCGCCCTATTACTACAGTGCCATTCATGCTCAAAATCCTTGACAAAATGGCATATCTACAAATCCAACAATTTTTAGAACACAACCATCTCTTAGGAATCCGACAACCAGGTTTCAGACCCCTACATGGAACAGAAACTGCCTTGGTTGACCTCAAGACACAAATTGACGAGCTGAGAGACGAGGGTAAGACAGCATTACTGCTGCTCCTTGATCTCTCAGCACCATTGGATTTAGTTGACCATGAGATTCTGTGCAATCACCTTGAGTCGGCCACACACTTCTCCCAAGAGGCAATAGGCTGGGTTCAGTCCTTCCTCAGTAACAGAACAATGCGCATCTTCTCACCGCTAGCAGCTGCTGACCCTACATCCATTACCTGCGGCGTGCCTCAGGGCTCTTGCGTCTCACCTACCTTGTATAACATCTTTACGAAGCCCCTTTTCGATGATCTCGATGGTCTGGGTATCACCTACACCAACTATGCTGTTGATACCCAGATCCTCATCCCGTTGACGGGGGATTATGATAAGGATTTGGCCTTTGTAAACAGAGTGTACCTCATCATCCAGGCATGGATGGCCTCCCACGGACTATGCCTGAATGATGACAAAACAGAACTCCTCATTCTTGGCACTGCAGCTAATATTAACAAACTTGGCCAACATTACTCATCATTTGTAATTGACCATAACATCATCGCTGTGGCCAAGGAGGTAAAAACTCTTGGCTTTTACCTAGACTCATCATTATCATTCAGAAAACAGGTAAACACAATGGCCTCCGCCACTGCCTATACCTGTAAACTCATCCGAGCAGCCAAACCATTCCTAACTCCCAATAACTGTGTTACCCAGGCTAGAGCATTGATTTTAACTAAGCTGGATTAATGTAACGCCCTCTATGCATCCAAATCCTACAAAATAACGCCCTAAATCCAGCCCTAGGTCTCCCGAAGAAAGCCCATATCTCTGACACTAGAAGATCTGTCAACTGGCTCTCCACAAAAAATAAGATTGTTCTTAAATCTGTGTTCCTGACACACACATGCCTCCATAACCTGGCCCCTAAATAACTTACAACGAGATTCTCTAGACAGGTTTCCCCACCGCCCTTCCAGGAGTGCAAATGCCCATTTACAACTAGTCCCAAGATTCAAACGCACGCTGACAGGAGGGAGCAGCTTCCCTGTCAAAGCAGCAATACACCGGAACTCATTACCGCCACCTCTACAAAAAGACCTCCCCTATCTTCAGTTCAGGACGAATACTATCCAATGGATTAAGGAGTATGATAACTAATACTCTGCGATATCCATGCCAACTTCACTTAAATTTGATAGTGTGAACACTAGTAGTTGTCCAGGCTCAATGTGAACACTAGTAGGTTTTCATGTGTATTATTGTACACTTGTTAGTTTCTTTCATTATGTGCCATTGGTATCTGCTACTTATGCTGTCATTGTGTCCCCATTGTAACTCCAGGGGATGTTATTTAATGCGCTATATGTAACCAAGCTATTCAATCCTCTTTCTATTCTCGCGCCTTGTTACCCTTTGGGTTATGTGTGCATTATAAATAATAAAAACAAACAAACAAACACACAAGCAAAGAAGATTCTACGGGAGGCCATATAATTGGGCAAATGATATTTCAGTGATCTGCTGATGTCTTCATAATCTCTTGCATCTGTCCAAGCTCACATCCAAAAGGAGTTTGGACTGCAGGTCCATTTCCCCTGACTATGTAGACAGTCAAAAATGTGCCTGAAGTCTCTTACCAAAGTATGTGCAATATAGACCATATAAGTACCAGCCCTAATGGAAAAATGTATGGCTGAGTAAGATCTGTTAAGGGCCACTGCTATCTTTTAATCTGTATCGTCCCCTGGAGTAACTTCCTTGGAGGGGATTGACGTTTGTGCTGACAAGTTGCATGGTAGTGAATCCGCCTTGGGAACTGGTGGACATTCTGTTTTTAACCGCATAAGGGGGTGTCACCTGACCACACAACATGGAAGCACTGGGCGGACCACCTCATTGCATTCTTTTAATAAAAGTGAACATACTTCTTTCTGTAATGGTACGTCCTATTGGTCACTGGGTATGTAGTCCTCAAACTGTTTATCTTCTACTGCGTCCGGGGAAGCAGGTTGATACAATTTGAAGGCCATACTCCAGACAGATCTTCATCTTGCAGATATATGGTCTTGCTTTGAGTGGTTTCTGAAGGGTCCAGCATAGAGGGAACATCTACTTCCTGGGTTGCAACCAATCTCTCCTGTTCCTTAAATTCAGCAGCCACTGCTGGTGTAATTAATTGTTTAAAATAGTCTTCCTCCATCACTTCTTGGAGCTGGTGCTGATATGCGAGAAAATGGTTCTATTTGCTTATAGCGAAACAATTTCAGAGAGGCAATTTTTATATGAAACAAAAACAGCGAAGACAATACCAATTTTTTGTTCTATTTGGTGTCCTTCCTCCAAGCACCCGTTTCCCTATTTGTTTAAGCCCCCCCAACCACCTCCCCACCTGTGTTATCTCCTCACCTCACCCCTAGCTATGTTACCACAAAAGATTGGTGTTTTTTTGCTGTTTTTGTTTCGTTAACAATTCCCTCTCAGTAATTGTGTTTTCTGTAATCACTGGATACCGAGGGGGGAATGAGGAGAACACTGCCCTGGAGTAGATTCAGCTTCCTCCCGTTGCTTCCTCTTCTGTGGGATTTGAATATGTAGTCCGGCTCCATTGTTCTGCAGCACCCATCAGACATTGCATGTTTAACTTAGTTGCCTGGCAAAGAGAACATGAATATGCTGTGGCATACATGTATCTCACCCCTTCTTGATCCATATGTGAATGCCAAACATGGGGGGAGACACTACGCAGATCTAAGCAGCAACATTTTCCCTCCCTGGCACCTGAGAACTAGCCTCAGGTCTGTAGGAAAGAAAAGCAAAACTCGGGCCTGCCCAGCAGAGTCCATGCTGAAGCTGTAAAGCAGGGAGACCCTCAATATCCGCTGAAGTGAAAGAAGTTTAATGAACAGAAATTCAGGAACATTTAAACCCCTTAAGTGCCAAGGAAAAGTAAGCCAAAGCATCCTTGGATGACTACCCTTAAAGATGTTTATGTCCAAATAATTTGCAAGATTGAAAAATAATTGAATAATTGAACATGTGGAAAGAAAGCGATCAAGTTACATGAAAAAAAGACGTAAATGACAAGTATGAATTGCTATATGGACATTTTGAGCAAATAGAGTATACTTATATCAAGGGGTGACATATTTATAAAGGGTGGTGACCTGCCATCCGTCTGCCCTTTTTGAAGAGGCAATATCACAGAGAACCGCTCACAAGATCACTACCTCTCCCTGCAGGGATCATGCAGGTGATTGTGGTGCCTGACCACTGGGCCATGTCTTGCTTGCATGTACAGTTCGCTCAGACATATTGAGGGTTCCAGCATCACAGCAATGGCTTCAAATGACAATTATGACTCACTGTTTGCAATGGCATCAATATGTGTTTTGCAGAGGCAGTGCTGGCACAGTTCCGGCATATCCCACATACTGTTGGTGGCCAGGCAGCTATTGGGATTGTCCATGGGTTAGAGAATTACTTTTTAAATTGTATGGTGTTTTGCCCAATTTTTTTGCAAAAGCTGTGCTCGTAAATTGCACCATTTCAACCTAGCATTGAAAGTCTATAAATCCCAGCCAGTATTTGAAGATATTCAATAAGGTTCCTCACAGCTCTCTGTAGATCTCCCGTTTTGTGTATAGTGTAAAGGGTACGTGCCACAGCCCGGGGGTGTTCCTTTAACCTTACCCTCTGCTGTGGGCAGAAAACACCCATAACCTTGAAAGGAGGCGGCCATCCCTTATGGATGTTTGATCTACTGCACTGAACTGTGCAGATCATGCCAAAGTGCCAGGGCCCTACTACCATTACAGCAGTCACAGCGAAGCATATCGCCATGGGAAAGAGGTGCTTGCGCTCCAACCTATCTACAACCCCACTACATGGAACTGCAACGAAGGAAACATCCGATAAAGTGGTTGCAGCAGCGGCATCTCTGGAGATCAACTCATCGATGGCCACTGAGTGTAGAAAAAGAAGTTGAATTTAGGACGAGTTTGTCCTCAACGCATGGGAATCCTAGCAGCTTAAAAAATGACTGACTTCTTTTCCGTCTTTTACAGGAGGGTAAGGAACTGTTTGAGTACTGCCCCTGTTTGGGAACTAAAACCATTGAGACAGTAGTGCAAGCCTTAATTACACCGCTCCCATCACTACCAATTGAATCATTCTTCAATCCATCCACTTCGATCAACGCCTTGCTGCACTCTTCAGCTCCCTTCGATTCTCCCATACAGGCGATGGAAACCTTTGAGGCTCTATGGATAACCAAGCTTTCTCTTCCCCTCAATACTAACTCCCTCAGTACGAGCACCCAAGAAGAGCATTCATCACTGAAAGAGGTCAGTGTGTCAAGCACCCCACTCCTGCATTTTACTTCCTCATTTCACTCCAGCCATGAACTGTTTAGATCGATCATTTCTAAGGCAGTGAGTGAGGCAGAGGCTGATTTGAGTACACACAATCTGGACGATGCAAGTTACCACTGCGCAAAATTGGATGACAGTGACTTTCCTACTGCAATCTTCAATATACTAGAATCCATGTTGGGACAACTGGTGTTGCAAATGACAGCTATTGGAACTAAACTCAATACACGTGAGAACAGGGTAGATGAAATAATTCACCCGGTCAATGAGCTCTTGAAAACCATGTTTTCACACACAAGGACTATGGAAAAACTTTCCCATGGCCTGTTGACCATCTCAGAAGTCGTTACGACTATACCGTCTCAGTTAAGGGAAGATATAGGGGTAAAAATCGACCCCTGAGGGATACAGCCCCTTCCCCAGACCCTAACACCTTGTATCAAAGGAGGAATAAGAAGGCAGCAAAGCAGGCCGCTATCTATGTGGAGTCATCCACAAAGAAAAGGAGCCATGCAAAAGCTACTTAAACAAAAGCTTCTTTGTACAAACCACGCAAGTACAGGGGGAGGCAGCAGACAAGGTGAAAACTGCAGCCATGAGGTCGAAGAAATGGGCAAACATCAGCAGCAAATCTGAAGTTACTAAGAACTGCCACAGTTGTAACACTGTGATGGCAGGACAGTCAAACTGCATCAGTACATTTGAAGACTCGGCCGCAAACATGCTAACTGGCAACCCACAACCTATTACCTGAAGTGAATCGCATTTTATTTCTATGAAAGTTGGGGGCATGGAGGCATCTATATCACCCACTGATGTGAATAGTAATGCAGAGGAATGCCAACCCGCAGCCAGCATACGAAACATTGAGGGGAAGTACAGTGACTCTGCTCCCCCTCAGTCCCATAAGGTCATGATGATCCAAAGTCTAGTCCACAAGGCTCAAAACTCCTACATGAATCACACCCAGTTTCTGAACTTGCTGTATGCAATTATTCCACTTAGATTCATTAATAGCTGTGATATAAAGATTGTGAACCTATGTGAGCAAGCACAGCACACCACTTCTTACATTCATTTCTATTCTGAAGATATTCTTGCATTCGTATTGGAACAACACGAAGCATTTGTTAAGCTGGGTTACAATTGTCATTTGACTAATTTAGATTCATATAGAAATTTTGACCAACTACTCTCATCTGAAGAAGAAGAGCCTCTCCTCACCCCTACAGGAAGACGGTTGCTGGCCCGTAAACACATGGCCTCTCGCCCAATGCCTGTGCAATTGTCCCAAATAATGGTTAATTCCTTTGAGCTGGGTACTGGGAGACAAGAAATAAGGGGTAGCGTGTCCCACTGGAAATGGTTGGCCAAGCTAGTGGAAAAGAGGGGGGCACGAGATTCCTAACCCTAACTGTGGCAACCCTGTGTTTTGCCTATGTTGGAATTCTTTGGGGCACACACAACTGTTTTAAAAGAAGTTCTCTTTGTATATTTGAACAGGCTGAACATGGTAATGCTGCAGGAAACTTGGATAATGGCCTCTATGATTGTGAATGGCTGGAATTTCATAACACGAGAAGTTGAGAAGGGCCCCAGGGGTTGACCTAAGGAAGGGATTGCCCTAGGGGTAAAAAAATACCATGGGGCTCAAAGGATACAGCTGTGTCTCACCCAATATCCTGATGGGATGTGTGACTACCCACACCTCGGGAAGGGCAGGGGGCAATCTGGAGGTAATCATTGTAATGTATGCTCCCCATTATGAGGCAGACGTTGCCAAGATGCTTAGGGAAATGGAACGCATCTTGAGTGGGCTGGAGATAACTGGGCCCATTCTCCTCTGTTGGGATTTTAATGCCAGTATACCGCTTTACAACATCTCCTCAGAGGGAGAAATCCTGAGCAGTGGGAAGATAGAAGGTAGAGAATCCAGGCTGAGAATGCACCGCTGTAGTCTAAAATGGGCCTGTCTGCTAGCAAGATATGGATTTGCGATGATAAATGGAGCTTGGCCATCAGATAAACCAGCCAACTTTATACGGGTGGATAACGGTAAGAGTAGAATCTTAGACTACATGTTCTTAGCCAACAGGCCATAACTTGTACTTGATATAGGTTTTCATCCATATATGGAAAGTGACCACTATCCGATCATTGCACACTTTGACCTGCAGTTGAGGGGGACAATTGAGTGAACCCGGGGTCAATTAAACACCAACAAGTCTCTGAACTGCATTTGCTGGAAGGATGCCAATGTAACCAGGGCAACACCCGTGGCACACAATGATCTCCTTGCATATATCAATGTGGTAGACAATGATCCAGTAGTGTTGGCGACTCTCTCCATGAAGGCAATTCGGGAGTGTTCCCTAACCAAAACCAGATACCAGGGGAGGGAGCTCATAGGGAGAATACACCGTTATTTGCATAAGTATGACAGTGCCATTCAAGAAAGAAAGAGGAAGCAGCGAGAAGAATTGCAAACTATTTCTAAAACTGTAATCTTCTCGGCTTCTCATAGTGAAGAGACCAAAGCATCTAAAACAAGATACCTAAAATGGCTAAAAATCCATAAATACTCGAAAGAATGTCATCTAAGGAGTGAACTAGTACACTCCTTGTTAACAAATGACATAAGACGTTTCTGGCGTATAGTTAAAGCAAAAGAGCATTGTGGGGAGGTGCTTAATCCTGTGCCACAACTGGTCTGGATAGGCCATATTAATCAGGTTCTGGGTGGAGAGTTGCCAACTAATGAAGGGTGGAAGGCACCAATAGCCAATTGGTCGCATGGACTGAAATCTAATGATATCTTGGGACTGATTGGGAGCAACAAGGTCTCCAGAGCACCGGGCCCCAATGGGATATGTAGTACCCTTGCAAAATCTGAAAAGGTTCTATGGTCACTGGCACTAAACTTCCTGTTAAAATGCATAGAAAAGCTATAGATGATACCTAGCTTGCGGCGGGACAGTATAATTGTGCCTGTACTAAAAAAGGGAAGGCATGAGGATCCCACTAATTACCACCTACTCGCAATGCTAGATGTGCCGGCAGAATATTTGCGCAGACACAATTGAAAGATCTTAAGGTATGGATGAACGAGCCCAATATTATTCTCCTAAACCATGCTGCATTCATCGATTTCAGTGCTGCATTTGACACGGTGCACCGCATTAGGCTGTGGCTCAAATTGGAAAGTAACCACATACCGCCAGGGTTATTAAAAATGCTCACCCTACTGCACTCTCAAACTAGGGTTAAAATTAGGTTGGACAACCATGGCAGCACTACAGCATGGATACCCACATCCAAGTACCTGAAACAGGGATGTACACTGGCACCCATGTGCTTTAACCTATACTTGGCAGACCTGGGTGAGGCCTTGAGGAATCTGTCTGCTATCCCTCCCAAGTTAAGACCAGCACCGATCCAATAGGGATACACGGGTGGGTGGGATACACGGACGACCTGGTAATTTTAGTTTTGACACCCGGGCAGTCTAAAAGCCACACTGAATAAATAGCAGTGTATGCAGAGGAAAACTCCCTGGTGATAAATATTACAAAAACTAAAATCATGATATTCGACTCGGGGAGAAGGGAAATAAAAACACAAATCTGGGAGGTTAATGGTAAGCCGCTGAATGTGGTTCACTCCTATAAATATCTAGGAATGAATCTGAACAGTAGACTAAGCTGGGCTTCCCATTTTGAACAAATCTGTCTAAGAATGAATGTCACCTTAGGGAGACTTTGCTTTTTTGCACAGATTGGTACACTGATCCAACTTTATCAGTCCAATATTGCCTCAAGGGTAATTTATGGTGCTGAGGTTTGGGTGCCTTTCATGCTAGATGAGCAGGGCAAATTAAAAATACGCCTGTTAAAAAGTCTACTGGGGCTACCTAGGGGCACAGCGATTAAGATGATCTACCTAGAATTGAACATCTCCCCTTTAGTATCTAGGGTAATAATGTTCTGTTTAACTACTCTGTGGAAACACAACAGTGCTCTGGCAGATACCCTACTGGCTCTGGCGGCCGATGCCCTTTCCTGACATGCAACCCTGAAGAAAACTAGCAAAGTGGGAACAATCTACAATTTGGCTAAGAAGTGGTTAGCATGTGCCCCGGAGCATAAACTAAATATGGCTCTTCCTCTTTTAAAAAGACCATTGTTAGGCAGAATCACCTGCACTACCATTTGGGAACACTACATGCAATTAAGACTACAAGTGGAAGCACAATTTCACCTTTAGAACAAGCCTGTACTACACAGTAAAGTGGTAGTGATGGCTGAGAAGCTAGACTTATCTCAAGAGTTTAAGTGAGCAGTAGAACAATTTACACAAGGGACCATATGATACAGTGATTCAAACACACACTTACTCAAGGTTTCTTGGTAAAAGAATCTACGTTTATTTCCTCAGTCAGTTGGAAAACATTACACTAGCATAAGCAGCCCAATATCACACATTAATAAACCACAAAAATACAACTGGTAAGTAAATGAACAAGTTTAGCTCCCCTAAAGTGGGAGCAAAATGGCACTTCAGATACTTAATAAAGGGGTAAAAAGACATTGTTAAAGAATAGACAGCCAAAATACATTCATTGGCAGGGCAAAGGGTTTCAGTTAGCTACAACCAACAATTCTTCTCAATAGGCCTGGGCCAAAGTCAATGGTCCAGAGTCTTTGTATAGGAAGGCACAGTTCTGGTAGATAACGTTTAAGTCTTTGCCACAGAGTTTAGAAGAGTTTGGCTAGGCAAAAAGTTTGACGAATGTTTAGGGAAGGGCATGCATTCGAAGTTGAGAAAGTTTCCACAAACTCTTGCAATGGGCGAAAAGGTTTCTGGACCGTGTTCGCACAGTACCTTTGTATTGAAGAAGAGATTTAGCTGAGGCAGTTGTTTGTGTCAGTTCGAGCAGATCTCACAGTTCCTGATCTTCAGTCGTGGGGACAAGAAGGAGGACGTCGGGAGGTTTCCTGCACTGCCCAGGAGTGAGGCCAAAAGCTTAGCAAGAATTTCGTTTAAGGTGTGAGTGCCTTAAAGTCCACAAGGTGGTTTCATTCCCTCTGGCTATCCGGTTTTCAACAGCACTCTGGTGGAAATTTGAACAGATGGGTACGGTGTCCAAGTGGCTCACGAGTTGGTTGTTCCCACCAAACTCAAGGGAAGAAGTTAACCTTGAAGGGATTCTCTGTCGATTGGAGTTTCAGGCAATTCTGACCTGCAGCAGGGCTTCACCGGTCGACCAGGAGTTGCAGCAGTCCTCTTCTTCAGCTAGTCTTTGGTTCTTTCGTTCCAGTGGTCGACTCTGCTTTCCAAGTCCCAAAGACCTGCTTTTAAACAGTTTTCCCCCATTCTTTCCAGCCTGGCTGTCACTCACACAGCAGGGTGGCTGTCCTTGCTGGACAGTCAGTAGGCCAATCACGCCAGAGTGCATTCAGGTCTCCTAGGAGACGAAGCACAGGGAGTTTCGGGCACCTCCCTCCCATCCTGTCCACCCCAGACACTCAGGCGCCAGAGGAGTGCTTCAGCACTGAAGCCTGCCAAAGGCCAACAAACAAAGGGACCAAACCTAGTTTGGTGCACAGAGACAAACACAAGAAGGACCTTTCCTAAAAGAAATAACAAAAAAATATGACTGGAGTCTGTTTTTACAGATAGGTCTGGGGCGCCATATTGAAAAATATGGCTGACCCGATTTTAAGCTACTGTTGTTAATGGTTGGGAAAAATCACAGTAGTTGATCTAAACCACTGCCACCAGCCATTTAAAGTAGGAAAGGGTAATATTTGACTGTTACATGAGTGTTTTGACTCAGGGGAAGCTAGGCAACCCCTCCAGCACTCTTTAGTAAGATAGTGTGTGCTTGGTCAGTACATTTAAAGAGACTAGTAAAGTAGTCAGTCCCAGAGAAGGTAGTTTAACCTTGGGAAGTCTGAAAGACATCCCTGTGTCACTGCACTGAAGGTGCTGTGTGACATACAGAAAAAGATGATGCCTGTGGAGTTGTTTTAAAACTCCATAACCAAAGAACACAAAAGTAAAACACACACAAAATACATGGAAGAGTGGGAAAAAAGTCTCACACTCTTCCCAGATAAAAAATCAAATACTAGAAATCCAGCAAAGTTGCTGGGGGTCTCAAAAGGTGAAGAAAATCAGCACATGTTTAGAATTCTCACTAACACTCGTCCCCCCAGACTAAGGGACAGTAGGATTTAATACACTCCTGGATTAATCTACTTACTCCAGTCAGTCAAACATCCTGGAGAGACCATCAGCATTTTGGTGGTGACACCCTGACCTGTGTCCAATGGTAAAATCAAACCCTTGCAGGCTGATTGACCATCTCAGTAGTTTTGGGTTTTCCCCTTTCATTTGCATCAACCATCTCAAGGGTTGGTGGTCAGTCTGAATCACAAAAGTAGAGCCATACAAACATTGCCTAAACTTCTTCAGTGACCACACAATAGCAACACACTCACACTCAATGGTTGCCCACCCTGTTTCTGGTTCCTTCAGTTTCCTGCTGATGAAGCAAATGGGGTGCTCCCTACCTTTCTCATCCAGTTGACTAAGGATGGCACCTATACCTGTATTTGAAGCATCTGTCTGCCCAATGAAGGTTTTAGTTCAGGAGCTCTTAGGACTGGAGCTTGACAAAGGGCTTTTTTTAGGCCTTCAAATGCTTGAATGCACTCCTCATTCCACCTGACCTTTTTAGGGAATTTTGGAGAGGAGATCACATTCAAGGGAGACGCTATGGTCCCATAGTTCTCAATGACGTTCCTATAGTACCCAGTGAGGCCTAGGAAGGCTCTCATCTGGGTTTGAGTATTAGGGTTGGCACAGTTTTGTACAGCTTGTCCTTTACTAGGCAATGGCCTGATTGCACCTCCTCCTACCTCATGTCCAGGGTAGACCACCTTACCCTGACCAATTTGCCATTTACTAGCCTTTATGGTCAGATGGGCCTGATCAAGAGCCTGCAAAACATATGCTAAGTGGTCAACATGTTCTTTCCAAGTAGGGCTGAACACTGCAATGTCATCCAAGTGTGCCATGCAGAAGTCCTCCATCCCATTCAGAACTTGGTTAACTATACTTTGGAATGTAGCAGGTGCATTCTTTAATCCAAAAGGCATTACCTTAAACTGGTAGAGGCCTTCTGGGGTTGAGAATGCAATTTTCTCCTTGACATGGTCTGTCAGTGCTATTTTCCAACAGCCTGAAGTGAGATCAAATATACTGAGGTACTTGGCTGAACTAAGTTTGTCAACCAGTTCATCTGTTCTGGGTAAAGGGTGGGCATCAGTCTTGGTGACTGCATTAGTCCACACAGAATCTCAATTCCTTGGATCCTGCCTTTGGTATTAGAACACCTGGACTGGACCATGGACTGGTAGAGGAATCTATTACCCCGAGATCAAGCATCTTGTTGACCTTCTCCTTTATGTGGGAGTTTACCAGGTTTGACATCCTGTAACCTCTGCTTTTAACAGGTAAACAGTCACCAGTTTGAATATCATGCTGGCCCCAAGGGGTCAAGCCTGGTGATAGTGAAAACAGGGAGGCAAACTGATTTAACAGAAACTTGCACTCCTCCTGTTGTTCAGGTGTCAAATGAGAAGAGAGATTAAGTCCTTCTATTTTTCCATCTAGAGGCTGGCCTCTGAGTAGGTCAGGTAGAGGTTCACTCTCCTCCTCCTCTTGAGCTGAAGCTAGAAGCAAAGCTCCCACTTCTGGACTTGGACATAAGCTTTTAGACAGTTGGTGTGAAAGACTCTGGGAGCTTCCTTAGGCTTGCCTAAATCCACCAGATAGTTGACTTCTCCAAGTTTACCCACAACCTTGAAGGGTCCTATGCATTTGTCCTGTAAGTCCCTCTGCCTTGTAGGTACCATAACTAGAACTATCTGGTCTTGAGAAAACTCAACCATGTTGGCCTTCTGGTCATGCCAATGCTTTACCAGAGCCTGACCTGCTTTCAAGTTATCTGATGCTTCTGCCATCATGTGTGACATTCTCCTCCGGAGACCTATCACATAGTCAGTGACTCTCACTGGCTGGGGAGAAGGAACACTCTCCAAGCCCTCCTTAATTAGAGCCAATGGGCCTCTAACTGGATGGCCATAAAGAAACTCAAAGAGACTCAATCCAACTCCCTCCTGAGGGACTTCTCTCTAAGCAAATAGAAGGCATGGCAGTAGAAGTTCCCACTTTCTTCTAAGGGGTTCCTCTAAAGCACCTATCATGCTCTTCATTCTACGGTTGAGCCTCTCTACTAAACCATTTGTCGGAGGATGGTAGGCAGTTAAGAACTTGTAAGTTACTCCACAGTTTTTCCACATGACCTACATGTAGTGGGACATAAAATTGGATCCCCTATCTGAGATAACTTCCTTAGGTAAACCTACCCTGGTAAAAAATACCAAGTAGGTCCTTAGCAACAGCCTGAGCTGTAACAGTCCTCATAGGTATAGCTTCAGGATACCTAGTAGCATGGACTACTACAACCAGGATAAATATGTTTCCTGAAGATGTTGGAGGGCCTAAGGGACCAACAATGTCCATTCCTACCCTCTCAAAAGGGACTCCCACCGCTGGGTGAGGCACCAAGGGTGCCACATTCTTGGCCCACTCTTGCCAGAGGTTTGGCAAGTGTGACAGCTCCTACAGAACTTATCTACATCAGACCCCAACTTAGGACAGTAGAAATATAAAGAAAGCCTTTCCTTGGTCTTCTTAAAACTTAACTGACCATCCAAAGGTATCTCATGGGCTAACTGTAGGAACTGGAGTCTGCATTCAAGAGGCACTACAAGTCTTCTGTAGTCCCCTGGGATAGACTCAGTCGGTTCACTGTAGAAGAGGCCATCTTCCCAGTACAAGCTATGCTTCGCTGGCACTTGCCCAACCAGCTCGGAAGCTGCGAGTTGGCGAAGAACTTCAAGAGTGGGACACTCTCTTTGACCTCTGCTGAAGTCGGCCCTACAGGGTCCACATTCTGCCAGTAAAGACTGCAGCTCGGGATGGTCTGCAGGATCCAGATCTCCAACAGGAGCAAGGTCCTCTTCTAGCTCTGATTCCTCAGCAGCTGATTCAACCACACAAGGTTGTTCCACACACTCAGCCTCAGCTGGTGTAGGAGTCACAGGTGTGATGTCCTTGTTGGTAGCAGAGGAGTGCTGGCTGGTTTCTTCCTGGAGATTTTAGGTTTCCCCTTTTCCTCTTTCATCTTAGAAATTACAGTCAGTAGGTCCTGTGGACTGGGAGTTATAGTTTCTTCTATAAACTCCTCTTGAGAGACCCTTAAGGTACTCTCTCTGGACTCCTAGTCTGATCCTGTTTCCTTTTTCTGGGAGGCCTGGGGGTGCTTGATACAACTCCAATAGTTTTTAAGTCATTTCCCAACAGGACTCTCCCAGGTACTTCACTCTGCACACTTACAGTGTGAAAACAAAAATAAAAATATCGAGGCTGAGTACCCCAAAAGGAAATACACCGAACACGGGTTACAAAGGAACATACAAAGTACTTTATTTTGTACTGACCAGTTTTCCAAGAAAAGAAACAGATAGCTATCGGCCCTCAGTACAACACAACAAACTCTAGCGTGGTTCAGCGTGTTCAGTGAGAGACGCTGTACATTAGAATTCATTGCTCTTTTGTACTATTTGCGAACACGATGTGCAACCCTACTTCGGGTTAATATTCCTCTAATACATTACTGATCTAGGGCTCATGCCGAGTTCGCATCTCCACATGTAACTGGTTTGCTTTTAATACATATATCAACAAGCCTACACAGCAACTGTGTATTCTGGGATTTCCCATGCAGCTCTTCTCAAACATTAATACAATGTAGTTAAACAAGTTTTCTTAGTTCAGTATTTGAATACATTGTTCTCAACATATGCTCGCGGATTAGTTTCATTGACGCGAGTAATCCTTTACACACAGGTCAACGAAGGACAAGGTCTCAGTTCACAACCTCAACAAGTGGCCTGCAGGCAAGTTACATATTAGCTACATGCAGAGGTCAAGACGGCCATGTTATATTTTGGAATGACATTGTCCACCATTTTAACTCACAGGGTGACTTAACAAAGCATACCTAAAATGGCGGATTGATCTAAAATGGCAGCTTACATTGATTTTAAGGTCACGACCTTGCAACACGGACTTTTCGCAAGTGACTTACAAGCAGCTTGGCGCAGGGCAATATACATATATTCATTGCAATAGGAGGCACGATATACTTTCTCATTTGACAACAGGTATCTGGACAATCATGTCATTGCACTGGATGAGAGCTGGTAACTGGGGATGCATTTGGACAGGACCTCCAGCAAGCTTAGTTAGATTTTTGTGTGCCGTATCAACATCCTCAACCTTGAAAAATTATTAATCAACTACAGTTATGCTGGTCCCCGTGTCTCTGATTGCAGGGGTCTCCTGACCATTCACAAGAACACTGTCTTTGTAATACTCTTTAGTATTGTCTGGAATGGAGTTGTAAATTCTGCTGTTCCCACAGAACCAGGGACACTACAGAAACACTGGCTGAGACTTTCATGGGTTCCTCATCCAGTAAGTGAAAGTTTCCACTTGCCATTGATACTTCATCCACTGGGGAGAAAACTATGGAGACAGTGTAGATCCCTGAAGGTTTTCCCTTACATCAGGGATCACCTTTCACATGGTCAGTTAACCCACAAGCATAACATTTTCCAAATTACTTTATGAATGGGGGTTTGTTCTGACCTCTTTCTGGCTTGTCACCAGGAGTTGAACTAGCCTGATTTGGTTTCCCTTGTGGCAAACACTTGTTATGTTTGTGGCCCTCTTTAGGAGTGAAAGTATTTGAATTCTCTTTGGTATCTTTCTTGTGCTGCTTTCTCTCATCCTTCTTCTGAGTTGCCCCAGAATCCTTGTGAGTAGCCCTGTTGGCAACCCACAAGTCAGCAGCCCTTGCTAACATTTTTGGATGAATTTCCTTAGAGTCAGCCAAGTGCTGTTTTAGCTCAGGAGAGCAGACATCATGAATAGATTCCAACATAACCAGATTTCTCATACCTTCATAACTGTTAACTCTGTAACGCTTAACCCATCCATCTAAGTTTTGCAAACATTCAGTCACCCAGGTAGCCCAAGGGGTACCGTCATGCTTTTTGCGGGTTCTAAACCTCTTAAGATACTGAGAAGGGGTCTTCCCAAATCTAGCTATCAAAGCTAGCCTCACAGTTCCACACTCCTTTCTGTCTATATGCCCCAACTCCATTACCACCTCAGTTGCACCAGGGGGTAGCCTAGAAAAAAGCCAAGGAATCAACTGATTCCCTGTAATGTCTTGAATCCCATGGTTATATTCAAAAGCAGCCAACCAATCCAAAATATCAAGCTTAACCTCATACATACTTACTGCATCTTTGGGCATGTGAGGCCACTTAGGACTGGAAGATCTAGAGGACTCTGGGAGAAAACCAGTTTTAAGAGACAACTTTTTCATTTCAAGTGCATGATTCAATTCCATTTCTCTGAGTCTAAGTTCTTGATGTTTGCTTCCGGTTTGAGCTTGGATTCTTTTAAACTCTAACTCAAGTCTCCGTTTTTGTAAGGAGACAAATTCAGAACTTAGTGTTGGACCTGATGGGGTGCCTGTGGTCAAATGTTAAGGCCTATGAGCAGGTAAAGGTAAAACAGGGCCTACATTCTGAGACTCTTCTGCCTCATCTAACTCATCCACACTATTAGAGCTGGGCTCTGACATATTATCATCCTCGTCAACACTTTCCACATTTGCTGCAGGTATGGGGGTTTCAGACCCACTCCTCAGACTTTGGTATTCTAACAACTTTTTTTATCAATTCAACCTTTTTACTTTTTGCAGTGAGATTCCTAGCTTCACACATATCTCTCAATTGATCAACAGTTAAAGTCACTAGGGTCTCCTGTCTACAGCTTTCCATATCAGTCATGATAAAACAATTGCTTTGCTAGTGTTGCTTAGCCTTGGGAGGATTATTTGAACAAAGGTAAAAGTAGCACTCTAAATGTAGCAAGTATACTTTATCCTCACCGCTGTACACCAGTGTTAGGCAGAATCACCTGACGTGAGTACCCTTTGAGAACACTACATGCAATTAAGACTACAAGCGTAAGCACAATTTCACCTTTGATACAATCCTGTACTACACAGTAAAGTGGTAGAGATGGCTGGGCAGCCAGACTTATCTCAAGAGTTTAAGTGAGCAGTCGAACAAGTTACACAAAGGACCAACTAATACAGTGATTCAAAGAAACGCTTACTCAAGGTTTCTTGGTAAAAGAATATACATTTATTTATTCAATTAGTTGGAAAACATTACACTAGCATAAGCAGCTCAATATCACACACTAATAAACCACAAAAATACAACCGGTAAGTAAATGAACAAGTTTAGCTCCCCTGAAATGAGAGCAAAATGGCACTTCAGGTACTTGATAAAGAGGTAAAAAGACATGGTTATAAGAATATACAGCCAAATTACATTTATAGGTAGAGCAAAGGGTTTCAGTTAGCTACAACCAGCAATTCTTCTCAATAGGCCTGGGTCAAAGTCAATGGTTCAGAGTGTTTGTATAGGAGGGCACAGTTCTTGTAGATAACGGTTAAGTCTTTGCCACAGAGTTTAGAAGAGATTGCCTAGGCAAAACGTTTGACGAATGTTTAGGGAAGGACAAGCCTTCGAAGTTGAGAAAGGTTCCACAAACTCACAAACTCTTGCAATGGGCGAAAAGATTTCCGGACCACGTTTTGCACAGTACCTTGGTTTTGAAGAAGAGCTGTAGCTGAGGAAGTTGTTGCTGGCAGTTCGAGCAGATCTCGCAGTTCCTGAACTTCAGTCATGGGGACAAGAAGCAGTACGTCGGGTGGTTCCTGCACTGCCCAGGGATGAGGCCAAACACTTAGCAAGACGTTGACTTAAGGTGTGAGTGTCTTAAAGTCCACAAGCTGGTTTCCTTCCCTCTGGCTATCTGGTTTTCAACAGCACTGTGATGAAAATTTGACCAGATGGGGACGGTATCCAGGTGGCTAACGAATTGATTGTTCCCACCAAACTCAAGGGAAGAAGTTAACCTTGAAGGGGTTCTCCGTCGATTGGAGTTTCAGGCAATTCTGATCTGCAGCAGGGCTTCACCGGTCATCCCGGAGTTGCAGCAGTCCTCTTCCTTCAGATCGTCTTTGGTTCTTTCGTTGCAGTGGTCGACTCTGCGTTCCAAGTCCCAGAGACCGGCTTTTAAACAGTTTTCCCCCATTCATTCCAGCCTGGCTGTCACTCACACAGCAAGGTGGCTGTCCTTGCTGGACTGTCAGCCGGCCAATCACACCAGAGTGCATTCAGGTTTCCTAGGAGACTAGGCACAGGGAGTTTTGGGCACCTCCCTCACATCTTGTCCACTCCAGACACTCAGGCGCCCGAGGAGGGCTTCAGCACTGAAGCCCGCCAAAGGCCAATGAACAAAGGGACAAAACCTGGTTTGGTGCAGAGAGACAAACAGAAGAAGGACCTTTCCTGAAAGAAATGGCAAAAAAAGATAACCAGAGTTTATTTTTACAGATAGGTCTGGGGAACCATATTGAAAAACATGACTGACCCGATTTTTAGCTACTGTTGTTAGCGGTCTGGAAAAATCACAGTAGTTGATCTAAACTACTGCCACTAGCCATTTTAAGAGGGAAAGGGTAACATTTCACTGTTACATGAGTGTTTCGATTCAGGGGAATCTAGGCAACCCCTCCAGAACTCTATAGTAAGATAGTATGTGCTGGGTCAGTACATTTAAAGAGACTAGTAAAGTCAATTTAACTTTACATGCTCTGGGAGATGGTAGTCAGTCCCAGAGAAGGGATTTAAACCTTGGGAAATCTGAAAGACCTCCCTGTGTCACTGCACTGAAGGTGCTGTGTGACACGCAGAAAAAGATGATTCCTATGGAGTTGTTTTAAAACTCCATAACCAAAGAACACACAAGTAAAACACACACAAAATACATGGAAGAGTGGGGAAAAAAGGCTCACACTCTTCCCAGGTAAAAGAATTAAATCCTAGAAATCCAGCGAAGTTTCTGGGGGTCTCAAAATCTAAGGAAAATTAGCACATGTTGAAAACTCTCCTTAACAACCATGAAGAGCACATTTGCAAGGCATGATCTGGCTCAAGCCATGGTTAACCTGTGGCCAAAAAAACTGCTGAAGAATGTCTGCTATACCTTTTCATGAGAGTGGAAATACCCACCTATTTAGAGCAATTTGTTGGCATCTACTTAATATGGGAATACCTGCATCGAAAAAAATTCATCATGGCTAAAACTAGGGAAATTGAGGTTGCCTGCCATCAGTCTTTCGGAGCAAATAGGGACTGTTATCTATGTGGGACACACATATTCAAACCAGTCAGACATCTGCTATGTCAGTGCAGTTCTCTGAATAAACTAAGGGTGGAAGCAAGGTGAGCAGCTGGGCTGTTAATGTTAAAGATGATGTTAAAGGATATTTGTACCGCGTACTATCACCACCAGAGTGGTCCCCTGGCGCTCTTGTGGCTCTGGAAAGGGATGGGGGGTGAGCTAGTAGGAACGAGCGGGAGAGTGCAAGAGAGCAGTGATGGGCCGTTGGCAGCCTCAGCCCGGTTAACACTGTTTGCTGGGCTTGTGGTGCTTTCCGTTCGGTAGCCGTCGTGTGCTGTTGTGTGAGTCTGTGTGGTTTGTTGTTGCAGTGTAGTGAGGTTTGTGCGGTTTGTTGTGCTATAGGGTTGTGGTTGTGTTTGGTTAGAGTTTCAGAGGTGTGTGCAGAGGGTTGAAATTGTTAATGGGTTGGTTAATGGGATTGCTGTCTAGAACTGATGTGCTAGATTTCTAGATTTCCATGTTCTTTCTAGATCTGGCGCGTGAATATCTCTGCATTTCTATCTAGATCCGGTACTGGCTAATATTCACAATCCTTTTCTACATATGAAACCCACCAATTCAACAACTATATCCAAATGTGGCACTGGCTCACCTTTGGAAACCTGTCTATATGTAAAGCAAGCTAGTATTCACAATTCTATCTAAATCTGGCCTTGATAGTATTTCTGATGCAGTCGAGACGTGGCACTGGCTAACAATTCTTATTCTATATAGATGTGGGACTGGCCGACATTCACATTAATATCTCGTTGTTACGCAGGCTATTGTTCATAGTCTTATCTAAGTGTGGCACATGCAAATATACGCAATTCAATCTAAATGCGACACAGGCTAATGTTCGTGATTCCATCTGAATGAGTTACATGCTAACCTTCACAATACTATCTAAGTGTGGCACATGCTATCATTCAAAATGTCATCTAAGTGTGGCGCAGGCTAACCTTCACATTTCTATCTAAATGTGACACATGCTAATGTTAATGATTCCATCTAAGTTAGGCACATGCTAACATTCACAATTCCGGCCAGGTCCAGTGTCGGCCAATGGTCACAGTTCTATCTAATGTGGTACTTACTAACCCTCAGAATTCTATGTAAGTGTGGGACTTGCTACCATGCACAAATATGTCTAGATATGACGCAAGGTAAAATGACAATCCTGTCTCGGATAGAGTAGGCTGATGGTCACAGTTTTATCTAAGTAAGAGTGTTGTAAGTGATGTTCGCCTGTCGGTCTATGTTTAGGAAAGGTAATGTAGAGTGGCAGGGCTTTCTGGAATAGAGTGATTGCTTTACTCCCCCGTTACGCTCACCTGGTCTCTGCGGAGGCAACGGGGCACGGTTGCAGTCCTCCCGGGGGTGAGGTCGGTCGGGTCCGACTTCGCCCTCTGCGCTTATGTGGTGACTGGTGGTAATAGGTGATGCTGCTCAGGACTGCTCCTGCGTGGAGAATAGGGGGCGTGAGTATGCCAGCTTGTGCACCTGATCCCCTTCCAGAACCCTTCTCCCAAACCGTGGTACCCATGGGATGCATTGTCCCTGGAAAGCTCACCTGTTGATTAGTTTTGGCGAGCACTGCGTCCTGCTGCTTCTGGCAGGGGCGCTTGTATGATCTGGACCGTGTTGTGCACAGGTGCCAGAGGTTGCGATGAACTGGACAATGTCCTTTCGGCAAGTTGGCCACCAGTAATGTTTCTTTATTTTAGCTTGGGTTTTGGCTATTCCCGGTTGCCCTTCTACTAAAGAATTATGGTAGTTTGCAATGATTTGATTCTGTAATTTCTTATCCGGGCTATACAATCGTCCTTGGTAGTATAGTAGGTTGTCCACAATCATATACCGGTCTCCCTTCCCTAGCCATTCCTGTTGTGCTGGTGAACTCATCAAGTGTTGCAAGTCAGATTTTAAGTTGTCTAGAGTGGTGGTTGTGGCAATCATGCCTTGGATTTGTCCTTCAGCAATGATGGCCACACGGTCTGGTGTAGTGAATGCCTCATCTCCCTCACTTATGCTAGACAGGGCGTCTGCTTTTCCATTGCATACTCTGGGTCTATAGGTGATGACAAAGTCGTATTCCACAAAGAAGAGAGCCCAGCGGAGTTGGTGTGATGACTGCACTTTAGCGGTCTTCAAATATTGTAGATTGCGATGATCCGTGATGACGGTGACTGTTGTCTAGCTTCAAAAAGATAATGTCTCCAGGCTTTGAACGCTGCCTTAATTGCTAGCAGTTCTTTGTCAGTGATTGCATAATTCAATTCAGGGGCTGAAAATTTGCAAGACCAGAATGCGACGGGATGCAACTGACCTGTTTCGGGGTCTCGTTGTGACAGGACTGCTCCTATTGCTATGTTGGAAGCATCAGTTTCGACCACGTATGGTAGTTCTGGTCGAGGATGCCGTAGAATTGGTGCTGTGGTAAATGCTTGTTTTAGCTCCTGGAAGGCTTTCTCTGCATCTGTGGACCAATTAAATTGTTTATTTTTCCATAGTAAAGAGGTGATTGATGTGGACGATCTGGGAGAACCCGGGAATGAACCGGCGATAAAAGTTGGCAGTACACTCTGTAGTACTCCCTTTATGGATGTCGGTGAGGGCCAGTTAAGGATAGCGTCTACCTTGCGTGTGTCCATGCCAAAGCCCCGTGGTGTGAGAATAAAGCAGAGGAATTCTACCTCTGTCACATGAAAGAAGCATTTCTCCAATTTGGCATATAGCTGGTGATGCCACAGTTTCTCCAAAACTGCCCGGACATGGTTGACGTGGTCCTCCTTGGTGGTCGAATAGATAAGACTGTCATCAATATCGGCAAGAGCGCAGACATCCAACAGTTCACGGAGCACGTCATTCATGAAAAATTGGAACATCCCCGGGGATTTACATAGTCCAAAGTGCATAACCTGATATTCATAAAGGCCATATTTTGTGCGAAAGGCTGTCTTCCACTTGTCTCCTTTTTTGACTCTTATTAGATGGTAGGCCACTCGTAAATCTATATTTACGACCTTTTAAATCTAGATGACTAGATGTGAGGTCTATATAGATTAGGAGATAATCTAATCTATAATCTATTGTGTCTGCAGGTGTCCGCAGGGGACGCCAGGCGCCAGCTCCTCCGCTCTCTGGCCCACCCCTCCTCACCTTGCACACCTCATCCGTATGATGCCTCGCCCCCTTATTCCAATTGTTTGGTAAACTAGGGTGCTTTTTTTTCTCCCCTCGCAGGATTCTCAAACTTAGGTGGCCCTGACCTACTAAGCATTACTGTTTGCTCTGCATTGTGTTCAACTAGGGTGCTTTTTCTCCCCTCGCAGGATTCTCAAACTTAGGTGGCCCTGACCTACTAAGCATTACTGTTTGCTCTGCATTGTGTTCAACTAGGGTGCTTTTTTCTCCCCTCGTAGGATTCTCAAACTTAGGTGGCCCTGACCTACTAAGCATTACTGTTTGCTCTGCATTGTGTTCAACTAGGGTGCTTTTTTCTCCCCTCGTAGGATTCTCAAACTTAGGTGGCCCTGACCTACTAAGCATTACTGTTTGCTCTGCATTGTGGTAAACTAGTGCCCTCCACTCACTTCCTGTCTGCATACTCGTGTCGTCCGCCTCCCCTCTTACTCCATGGTGCTCTCTATCTCGCCTATCTACTCTAACTGCTTCTCCATTGACTATCCTGCTCTCCTCACTAAATCCGGTAGGAAAAAGTTTAAAAAGGACATCCTGGTCTCCAACCCAGGCCTCCCTATCGCTGACACCTACACGAGCGCCTGCTCCAAGGAAACTCTCACTGACATTCTCTTTTTCGTGCCTTCACCTGAACTATGGACCCTTCACATGGTCGCTGTGCTCTCTCCTTTCTCCACCTCTCCCATTAATGGTGGCACCCGTTGGGATGTCCTCTTGGCCCCTTTCCACTCCTCTAAAGCCATCATTAATGTCTATGCTAACGGGACCGTCTTGGTCCAAGGCCCTCAGGCCAACCTTCACCTCTTTGATAGACGCTTCCCATGCCTCATCAACTTCCTCTCCGCTCCCGCTGTCCCCCCTCCTCTGTCCTCGGCTACCTTGCCTCTCCCCTCCCTCCCTGCCCCTTCTCTTGCTCCCTCTTCAACTCCTTCTCCAACACCTCCGCAGGGCGTACCTCTGATCTGTACCCCTCCCCGGAAGTTTTTCAAGGGTGGCAACCTTCTCCACATTGCCACTCTAAATTCTCGCTCTGCCATCAAGCACTCCTCTGATATCTGTCGCCTTCTTGAGGAACTGGACCTCGACGTCCTCGGTCTCACTGAGACTTGGTTCACTGCCAGCTTTGCCACCAGCTTCGACACACTCCTACCTGATGGCTACAAGATCCTCTCTGTGCCCAGGCCTAACCGTTCAGGGGGTGGTGTTGCCCTTATCTTCCCTGAGTGGATTCCTGCCACTGTCACTCCTACGCAGACCTACTCCTCTTTTGAATGTCTTGTCTGCCGACTCTCTCTCTCTCCTAGCCATTCCCTTACCGTGGCCACTATCTATCGGCCACCTGGTCAAATTTCCTCCTTCCTCTCTGAGTGGGCTGACCTCTCCTCCTCACTCCTGTCCTCAACCACCCAACTCCTCTTTCTCGGTGACTTCAACATCCACCTCGATGCCTCCTGTCCCCCCACTGGTTTCTTTCGCGAACTCTGCAACTCTCTCTCACTCTCTATTCTCCCGTCTGGGCCTACTCACTCTGCAGGGCACACTCTTGATGCTCTGATCTCTTCTGACCTTCCCCTCTCCCTCCCTCTCTCCACTCCTCTCTCCTGGAGCGATCACTTTCTCCTATCCTCCTACCTCTCCCTCCCTAACCCACAGGCAAAGCCACCCTCTTCACTGCCTCCCACCTTCTCGGTCATCCGACCCATGAAGCGCGTGTCAGTTGAGGCTTTCGCTGCTACCTTCTCGCCCCCTTCTCCCCCCTCGGCTGACTCCCACCCTGACACAGCCCTCTCCATGCTCTATTCCTCTATATCTGATACTCTCGATACCCTTGCCCCCGTCATGAGAATCCGCCTGAAGCCCAAAGCCAAATGTAACTCCTGGTATGACTCGGATCTCGTCACCCTAAAACGCAAGTGCAGGGTGGCAGAGAGGAAATGGCGTGCTTCATGTTCATCCTCTGACAAACTGGCTTGCCGCCTGCTCTAAAGGCAATACCGGCTATCCGTTCTCACCAAGAAGAGAGCCCTTATCCAAGCCCGCATCTCTGAGGCATCTAACAACTCGGCCGAACTCTTTAAAATCTGCAAGGAGCTGGCCAACCCTGCTGCAGTCTCTACCTCTCCTGTCCCCTCCCAGGCCCTTTGCACGGCACTGGCCTCGCACTTCATCTCAAAAACTCAGGACATCCTGTCCTCGCTCTCCTCCTCTCACCTCCCTCCCTCTCTTCCCGGCTCTTCCTCTTGCTCTCTTGCAGCCGCCCCTCCGCCCTCCTTCTCTGCTTTTCCACCTTTTTCTGCTGATGAGGTTTCCAGACAAGTCCGATCTATGAAAGCCTCGTCTAAACAGGTTCACCCCTGTTCCTCCAAAACCATCAAGGACCACATCGACTCCCTGGCTCCTGCCCTGGCTGACTTTTGCAACCACTCATTCGCCTCTGGAGTCTTCCCATCCCCCCTCAAGCACTCCCTTGTGCACCCCATATAGATTTCACCTTTTAAATCTATATATCTCCTTTTCCCCTTACCTCTGCACTTGCCCGATCTGAATGACACCTGGCCTAGTAGGATCGTTTGTCTGTCTTCCCCTTGTTTCCCTCCCTCCCTGCCTCGTCGCGCCTTGAAACACTTGTGTATAGGCGCGTTACAAATACCATATCATATCATATCATATCCTATATCTGAGCGTTTTTGACTTGATCCAAGAACCCGGGGACAAGCGGTAATGGGTACCAGTGTTTTACCGTGATCTGGTTAAGTGCTGTGTAGTCAATGGAGGTTCTCGGGTCGCCCTACTTTTTAGACAAAAAAAAGGGGGGAGGATGCAGGGGACTTGGACAGACGAATGAAGCCATTTGCCAGATACTGATCGAGGTAGGTTTTTAGATGCTGGTGTTCCTGTTCTGTTAGGGCGTTAATCCGGCTGCAGGGAACTTGAGCTCCAGGTACCAGATCATTTTGGCAGTCATACGGTCTGTTCGGAGGTAGGGTGTTTGCTTGCTCTTTTTGAAAGACATCTTGGTAATCCAGGTATTCAGGTGGTAGTGAAGTGGTGAGGCCCAGTATGGTTTCTTTCTTCAATGAACCTGGGTTGGTAAGACCTTTTAATGAGAATCCCTTGCTTTAATAGGTGTCGGTACAGTCTTGGGGAAAGGTCAGAACTCGTTCACGCCAGTCCATCCTGGGATTGTGGGTCTCCAGCCAGGGCATTCCCAATATCATCTGGAACTGAGGAGCGCCGATGAGATCCAAGGTGATGTCCTTTTGGTGACCGTTCTCGGTGTAATGTGTCACTGGGCCGGATGAGATCCACGAGATCCATCAACTGCTGTGACATTTTCTGAAACCTGCTTCTGTCGGAGAGAAAGAAGGCCTATCCGGGTAGCCAGACTTTGGTCCATGTAATGTCCCACAGCCCCACTGTCAATGTATGCCTCCAAGGCATGTATTTTCAACAGTTGCTTGTGGTTTACCAGGAACACAGGGATGACTAGATGTGAGGTCTGTATAGGTTCCTTTTCACCGCTCGACATGTGGACCCCTATGCTTGCTGGGTGTTGGAGTTTCCCGAGTCCTTTTCTTCTTCACCCTTGTCAGTTGCTCCAACTGCTTTCCTGGGTGGTGTCACTGAGCATTCTCGAGATAGTGACCAGTTTTACCACAGTACAAACAAAGCTGCTGCTGCCTCCTTTTCTCCCTTTCTGCCTTGGTGAGTGGTCTCCGCAAGCCTCCGATTTGCATTGGCTCGGACTGATAGTGTGATTTGGTTTGATTCTCATGGGGTCGCACATAGACCGAACTCCCCTCAGCCTTGGCCCGATCCATCTTCCGATCCTGCAATCTGTGATTGAGCTGCACTGTCAGGTCGATGTATTCAGCACATATTTCCGGGGGATTTTCTACTTGGGCTAATACGTCCTTAAGTTCCCCTTGCGAGTCTTGGTAAAAGAGTGTAGTTCTTGTTTCCTCTGGCCAGTTAGTTTGTGGTATCAGACGATTGAAGGAAGTGATATATGTTAGTAAGTCTTGATTACCCTGTCGTAGTGATAACAGTTCATTGTCCAGAGCCCGCGCCCTTGAATATGCTGTGCAAATAGTTTCTCCATTTCACACTGGAAACCTCTGAAGTCTCGAAGTAAAGGATCATCCTGGTTTACCAAGGGTATTGACCAGTCGCTGCAATACCTCCCAAATATGAGAGTACAAATGCCACTCTTGCATGATAGTTGGGGAATGCCCCAGGTCTGCACAAGAAATGTAGACAACATTGTTTCATAAAGATGGCGTACTTATTCAGATCATCTGTGAAGCGTTCTGGTGGGGCCAGGGGAATCCCCCCTGGAAGAACCACTTGTACAGGCATGGGCTGTGGGGGCACGGCAGGAGGGGCATACACCGGCAGTGGGATCTGGCCTGCCTGTGCCTGGAGCATTTGCCTTGCTAGTTCATCTGTCCACTCCCGGTTCACAATTAGATCCCTCCTTAGAGCACTGGTTTCCTGTCTTGAGGCATGAACTTCAGCCCATAGCTCTCCCATTAATCGGGCCAACAGGTCCGTTTCATAGGTTTCCATAACGCCCAAGCAGAGATTCAAAGAGGCTTTGCGTTCTGTTATGCTCACCTGGTCTCTGCAAGGGCTTTGGGGCATGGTTGCAGCCCTCCCGTGGTTGAGGCCTCTCGGGTCCAACTTCACCCTTGCGCTAATGTGGTGAATGGTGGTTATGGGTGATGCTGCTCGGGACTGCTCCTGCATGGAGAATAGGGGGCGTGAGTATGCCAGCTTGTGCGCCTGATCCCCTTAAAGACCCCTTCTCCCAAACCGTGGTACCCGTGGGATGAGTTGTCCCTGTAAAGCTCACCTGTTGATTAGTTTTGCTGAGCACTCTGTCCTGCTGCTTCTCGAAGGGGCACTTGTATGATCTAGACCGAGTTCCTTCACTGGTCCCTTGACCGTGGTTTTCCAGTCCTGCTGCGACTAAGCCACTATACTTCAGGTAAGTGTTACTGTTTGCCTTTGTCTTTCCTCGTCTGTTTTTGTTGTATTGTAAAGTTTGTTGTCTTGTATGCTGTCCATTCCACTTTTGATGTTTGCTCTTTTGCTTTCTTCCCTTGCAGGTGATTTGCCGGCCCGGCAGAAACTGCAGAGCTTGAGGCGGCAGCCGGAGGGAATGAGGAACCAAGCTGCAGCAGTACAGTAGCTGGTAAATTGTTAACTAGGGAGCGCGCAGGGTTCAAATGCGGCGTGACCCTAGGACGGATGTTGTAAACTTGTTTTTTTCTTCTTCGCAGGTTCTAAGTTTGTGGATGCAGAGTTCAGTTCTGCGTCATCAGGATCAAGATCACTGGATGTAAGGAGATGAGTCTGCAGATGAAGAGATGAAGCACCGGTTTCCTGGAGATGAGTATGCAGGAGAACGCCTGGTTTCAAAGGTAAGTAAACTAGTCCAAGCGGCGGTGAGCGTCATGTTGCACGTGACTGCACAGTAACGCAAAGCACCGGCTTTAAGGATGGAGTAGCATATATAGCTGAGCTTCTGAAGCCACACCCATCAGGTTCAGCCTGCCTGCCACGCCAGACCAAGGATTGGCCACTACTTCACTAATGTGCAAGACTTCACTACAAAACACCAGAACTTGGCTTGTCTAATCAAATTGCATGAAGCCAGACTCTGCACTTTCTAAATAATGCCACATTTGTGATATGTGTTTTTCTTCTCCTGACCACAATGTCGTCTACATAATGGCGCCCACAGAACACAATGTACTTAACTTTCTGTGAGCATTTTCTGTTTGGGTTAATTGAAATACATTCTGATGCCATACACACTGATTGCATTAGAGAACACTTTAGCTCTGTCAGCAGATTACAGTAGCAATACAAATGCATAGATTTACGCTGAAAAAATGTACGGTTCATGTATTAAGAACCAACCCTCTTCTGCAGACAGGTTCATGTATAGGAAATATCTTTCTAACTAAAATACAAATGTTGGTTGCAGTCCTAAATACAGAATCTTTGCTTTGCTTTAAAAATGGACAATCCTAGTGTTTAACATTGTCTACCCTTTCGTTGATTCATACACCATGGTAAAATGTAGCATAATGAGTTCGCTTTGCCTGAAGATGTGTATATGATTTTCTTTTAGACCACATGTAAATAAACACATGTTCCGTGACTAAAAAGGGCGCACAAAGAATTGTAATGATTTAATCTGCTTTGCTATTTTCTAGATAAATGCGAGTTCATGTTCAAGTTCTTGCAGGTTTGGAATAGGGTGATCACTTCTACACACCACTACAGTTCCCTCTAAATATAACATTCTATACTCTAAGAATTGTTCAAATTTGAACGGCGGGAACCACCCCCCTTGTTATACAGTCCTGCTTGCCACACCCTGCCACACCCGATGAGTCAGCACATGAAGACCAGGCTTAGGGAGCCCCACCTGATGAGTCAGCACAAGAAGATGTTATGAATAAAGGATTTCAGCTCCTGGAAAGTTCTTGTAAAATAAAAGGACTCCTGCACTGAAATAAAGTAAATGCATTCCTGCACTGAAATAAAGTGTTCCTGCTCACATCTCTATATGAGCCTGGCACCAAAGACACCAGGACTGAGTCCAGCCGGGGTCCCTGTGTTAGGGAAAATTCTCAAGAATGGCTAATTTCCCTTACCTACTGAGTCCCTCAGCAGTTTTGCTGGATTTCTGGGGTTTATTTTTTTCACCTGTTAAGAGTTTGAGTATTTTTCCCAATCTTACATGTGTTTTGCTGTGTGTGTTTAACATTTTCTTGTGTTCATAGACTCTGGAGCCTCACCTACTCCATAGGCATCATCTTTTTACTGTGTGTTACACAGCACCTTCAGTGCAGTGACACAGGGTTGTCTTTTTGACTTCCCAACTCAGACTCCATTTTCTGGGACTGACTACTGTCTCCCAGAACATGTAAAGTTGCCATTGACTTTATTAGTCTTTTTTAAAACACACCGACCCAGTACAAACTATCTTAAATAGAGTGCTGGAAGAAAGTGTTAATAGTTATCCCATGTTGTGTGTTTCTCTAGAAGCATTGTTTTACTCCCTTTTCATTAAGACTTGGCTGGTGGCAGTGGTAACTACCCTAGTTTTCCTACCGCGTTTATCTTAAATAGCTCTGGTACTGTTTTAGGCTATCTTGGTAGCCTCGAACTTAAACCCGCTAGACCATATATGTTATTATACAGTTCCAGCCAGGTTTAGTCACCATTTCTTTTTGTAAAAGGCTTTCTTCTGTTTTACTCTGCATGCCAATCCAGGTTTGATTCTTTTTGTTTGCCGTCCTTTCGCAGGCTTCTGCACAGAAGCCCTCCTTAGGTGCCTGTATGTCTGGAGGGTACAGGATGTGAGGGAGGGGTTTAGGATTCCCTGCAGTGGGTCTCCTTGGAGACCCATGTCGCACTCTGATCTGATTGGCTGTGGTGACTGTCCCGGCGGGACAGCCACCCTGCTGTGTGATTGACAGCCAGGCTGTGTGAATGGGGGAAAACTGCATAAAAAGCAGGTCTCTGGGGCTGGAAAGGCAGAGTCGCCAATGGAACGAGAGAACCAAAGAGGAGCTGACAGAAGAGGACCCCTACAACTACAACCTCCCGGTGAAGCCCTGCTACAGATCTGAATCTTCATAGTGCAACGACAGGGAAGATCTGCATGGAGTCTTCTCCGCTTGAGCCAGTGGGAACAACCAGTTCACCAAACTGCTCGCCAAGCCTCCCTTCTCTGGTCGAATTTGCTGTAAAGAGCTACAGTTAACTGGATAGCCAGGAGGAACGGACCCTGCTTGTGTTTTAAGGAGTGCACCTTTTATTTTGCTGCTTTGCTCGGTTGCTGGTTTCTACCCTGGGCAGTGCAGGACCCTCCAGTCTTCCTACTTTGTGTCAGTCTGACAGTCGCTTCATGAACTGTGAGCCTGCAGGACCTGCCAGGAACGTCCTTCTCAGCTACAGCCTTCTTCTCCATTTAAGGTACTGTTCAAATACGGTTGTTCGTTTCGTCCAGCCACAGTGAAGGTGTGTGAAACATTTCGCCAATCCGAGGTCTTGTCCTTCTCCATTCTTTAAACTAACTTTTCTGCCGACCAAGAATTCTTGGCAAAGACTTAATCGCGAACTACCCTGAACTGTGTGATCATGAGCAAAGACTGTGGTCCATTGACTTTGGGCCAGGCCCCTTTAATGTGATGTCTTCACTGTAGTTCTTTTTTCTAGATTTCCCAGCTTACATTCTTGTTGGTGCTGCTCAATTCTTGTCTAACTTTGGCTTATCTCCCTTTTAAATTGCTGGAGTGCCATTTTGCTCATACTTCATTTTGAGCCTAACTTGTCCAGAATCTATCGGGTGTGGTGTAGTGTATTAAGAGTGTGATATTTCAACTGCTTTACTTTAGTGAAATGTTTTACAACTGATGTTTAAATAAATGTATATTCTTATACTCAGAAACCTTGAGTCAGTGTTTGTTTGAATCAAAGTAATTGCTGTCCTTTTTGTAACTATTGATACTGCTCACTTACTCTTGAGATAAGTCTGGCTGCTCAGCCATCACTACCACTTTACTGTGTAGTACAGGTACTGCATATAATTCTGCCTAACACCCTGTGTTTATGGATCCCAATGGCACATAATTGAGTCAAGTGACCCATTACCCCATCGCTAGATGGTGTGGTTTTTGTGTTCTGGGGCCTATGGCCATGACATCCCCACCCATGCCACACTTACTTTTTTAAGGTTCTGTCAGTTGACGCACACTGGCTTCACTGGCTTCCCCTGGGGACACCTGAAGACACATTCTGGAGCCGCCAATGTAGGAGCCGCCCTTTGCCTCGGGGGCCTTAGCCGGAGGGGTTGCTGGGCAGAGGGATTCCCAGATCTGGTCCAGGATAAGGGATGAATTGGCCAATCATGGCCATGAGGAGGGCGCTGGAAGTGGGATAAGGGGAGGGAAGCCCACACACGGCTGGGGAGCCTGCAAGGGACCCGAATTTCATGGCACAGCCATGATGGTGCTAATGGGAACTAGGGGGGCGCATGCAAATGTTCACCCATTGTCAAGATGGGAAATGGCACAGGGAGCGGATGTGCAGCGACTCCACCAGCCACACTGGACTCAGAGGAATTGGCTAATCACGGCCAGAAGGAGGGCAAGAAATCTTCAAACTTTTAATGTGATCATCACATTGTTTTACATGGAAGTGTATATGGAAATCTCAGTTGTTTCTTATTGTGTAAAGTTGAATAAACTGTATCACAAATAAAAAAAAGAAATTGTGATTTCTGTTCAAAACCATAATAATTCTGATAAACTAGCACCTGGTGGCAGGGTAATTTTGGTCTGGTGGCAGGTAGTGCACATAATTATTAAAAGCCACACCTGATTTGTACTATCCACATGTCAACACAGTGAGCATAGGCCAGCTCTGGAAGAGTTGTGTATATTCTAGTCAACTGCCATTTCTGCACAACCAGGAGAATTATGGGCTGGAAGGCTGTGCCTCTTTTGATCATTTTTGAGGTTAGGTAACAGCGTCTCTCTAGCTAGCCAGCTCCCAGCAAGATTTCCCCAGGAAACAAGTTTCAAAGGGCACACCCTAAACAAAACAGCCACACTCACACCAGGTTGTTGCAGACACAAGAGCGTTATAAGTGCAGGTTTTGGAAAGGGTGTGTGTTTAGGCAATTCAACTGAGAAGAACAGATGGGAGATGTCCTTTAGTATGGCCTTTATTTAAACACACAGTGCCTTTGTGACTGTTCCAGAAGACACTGGCCTACAGGAGTAGACCAATATTTTGGTATCAAAAGGAGATTTGGGGGGAGGTGGCTGAATGGCAACCAAGATGGCCTCACTGTAGAGGAACGCAGCTCCAAGTGACTACTAGCCTTACTCTATATTTTGCACACACAGAATTCTAATCAGCTTAATCATAGCCTACCTGGAGAGTCCCACGATCCCTGCCTGAGTGACGCCCCAAGACACTGGCATCTCGTCCATTGGACTGCCCCACAGTCCCTGCCACTTGTGCTCCATTGCAGAGGAGGGTGAAGGATCCCCTTGCTTGCAGACCACAGCGCTGGGCTGCGGGTGGTAGACAGGACCATATTGGCATGCAGCATGGAGCATCTACTGTGCTGGTGTCATTGGCACCCAGTGGAGGTGGCAAGCGGCCCTGGCAGACCTCAGGGCTCTGGTGTGATGCCGTATCCTATTCCTGTTGGTCCGGGATCAACAAAGAAACAGACCCAGTCTGTGTGTCCCACTCCCTCTGGGGGTGGAGGAGAACTCTGCAGCCACATTGTTAGGGTCTGCTGGTAGTGGGAGGTCTCCTGAAACAGTTGTTGAAAGCAGCGGGCCCTCACAGGCACTTGATCATGAATCACCCCACCCAGTGTGAAGAGTGTGGGTTAAAGTGCAGATTGTTAGACCTGCCCCCTGGGCCGCCACCAGTGGCGTTGCTAGGGGAGGACGGGCGGCCAGGGCCCCCCCTGTGAAACCCTGTGCCCCCCCTACCTAAGACAAGCAGTGAACATGTTCTCCCCTTACTTTTGTCTGTGCCCCCCTACTTTTGTCTTTGGCCCCCTCAGTGCCCCTCCTAAATTTGATTCCTGGCGACGCCATTGGCCGCCACCTCTGTTAAATGTTGCAGGGATCACAGAGAGGCGGAGATTCCTTGGGAGCCATGCCATGGCCGATTGGGTGGCATTCACCTCACCTTCTGGGGACATGTTTCTACCTTGAAGTAGCCTCCCTGCACATACCAAGAACCCCCTTTCGAGCGCAGCTGGTGGCGGGAGTGGGGAAGCATTATTCCCACACAGAGCTTTGGGTGGCCTGACTGCCAATGTAATACAATCAGTGTTCACTGCTGAAGTAAAATGAGAAACAAGAGACTTTCCAAATGAATGGATTGACCCAACACAATCTTTGCCATCAACATCACTCAGAGAACAGCAGGAGTGGATTGGCTTCACCCCCTGCAATGGTACAGCAGGCCGGGAGCTGTGTGATATCCGACGACCTACAGGCATTAAAGAATAGAGATGATACCATAGCTTGCAAAATAGGCTCACACATTGAAAGAAAGAGAACAGCATCAGCATGGATGAAGATGGCACTGAACAGAAACAGTGGAAGTCTACAAGTTGAAGGGCGATAAGCAGAGGATGATTGCCAAGTGAAAGACCTAGACAGAAATCTCCGGCATAAAAACCGACACTTAATAGGGCTGCCAGAATCCACCAAAATTGAGGTCAAAATGGATGAAATCATGGAATCCTTTCTACTCAAAATACTGGGTACCCCACATGCGTTGACGCAGTGCATAGGGGAACTTGTGGACAGTGCCTGTCACCTATCATGACAGGGTACTCTTCTAGCTGCAGCAGGGATATAGGGCCAACTGGGATATGAGAATGTTACACTTTTGTTGTTCCCAGATTTTCACCCGGGACTACAAAAAATTTAACAGGCAATAATTCAAGTGAAAAAGAATCTACAAGAGCAATGTTTTCAATATGCTATGGACGTACCCGCCAAAGCTACGGAGTGGCAGGTTGGAGAGCACACTTTTTACTGTCATCTGCTGAGGGAAAGACATTTTGAAAGGTGGACAACTCTCAGAGATGACAGCCTCAGAGGTGGCCTTCACGGATGATAACGACTGACGCCACTGCCAGTGGAGTAACTTTTCTGAAAAGGTTGGGTGGATACATGACATCTAAAGGTAAAGGGCCCCTGTCAAAGGAGTGGGACAAAATGGTGTGCCACAAAATATAGGAGAGGGGCAATCTTTAAAATTACGCCCATGGCACCTGCAACAATATCAATGGTGTTGTTTGTCATTGAAAAATAAACTTCACTCACGAGTGAGTCCCTGATTCAGCAGCCCTGCAGATAGGGGTATTCAGGGAACAGCTTTTGCTGAAGCGCTGATCACCAATAGTTCATTAAGTGGAGTTTGTGAGGTTAAATGTTGGTTGTTCTTGGTTAAAGGGTAGAAGCTAATCAAATTGCATAGTTGGAGAAAGTGGAAGGGGCATTGTTGGGTTTGTCTTAGGGAGGCTGATGGGGGTTTGTGGGAGGAATGTGAATGAGGACAGTGGTGTGTGATTGTGCAGCCTTTTCAATTGTGTGATGGTGGGAAACCAACGAATTGCTTTACCAAATTCCGTGCAAACAGGGCGTTTACATGGAAAATCGAACAGGCCAGAAGTGATCACTAACTGCCATGACTTGGAATATCAGTGCTTTAGAGATATGGAAGCTCTGCACATAGTCAAATGTTTGTGCCTGCACAAGATGCAACATACTGTTAGTTCAGGAATGCATCTGCATAATATAAATAAGGCCTCATTTGCACCTGAATGGGCGCAGGAGAAGTATTCCTCTTTTTTTTACCTCAGACCTTAGAGGGGTGGCCGTTTTCTCACACGAATAAATACAATTTCAAGTCGAGGCTGTAGAGTGTGTCAAAGTGGATAACATGCTTTCACATGTGGCCTTGATTGATAAGGTGAAAATCCATATACTAGCAATAAGTGCCCCCAATCAAGATGATCCTGAAATGTTGCTACGTGAGCCTGAAAATGACGTATCTATATCAAGTAAAAGAGAATTTGGGTGGCAAATTGTCTTCCCAACAGACCCACAAACTCTCAGTTGCCAATGGGCCCAGACTGTGCACAACACGTAGATGGGATGACTTGGCCCTACTCATGGGGTTGCATGTTGCTTGGAGGTAGCTGCACCACCTCAAAGAGAATATGTTTTCTGCCTCCATGCATGACCCAGCCACCAGAATTGACTATAATATGCTGTAGGCTAGACCATTAAATACACTCATGGTGTGTCACTGACTCCTTAGGACACTATTGGATCAATCTTCTGTCATCGGGGAACTCAGTTATGAAGCAAAAAAGCTGTTTAGTAGGGGACTTACGCATGATTCACTAGGTGATTGGGAGCACCACCAGGCTGTTGCTAGAAACAGAGATCTGTTTTGTGAATTAAATGTGGATTCCGTCAAGGAATCCCAGAATACTGTCGAAGGACTTTCAACTGTTGGATGCAGTGGATAAGTATAGATAGGGAAGCAGGAACACAGAGGGATCTGTGTGGCATTATTAAATCAAGCGACGTTTAGAGAACTTGCTGATGAAATAGTCCAACACCTTAAGTGAACGCAGACAGTATGACATTACAGAGAGCAGGAAAAGTCAAGCAAATGTCTGTCTTTTTTTCTCCGAAACGTTATGAGACAGGACAGCGTAGCTGCAGTACAGAGTGCTACTGGCTTTAGGAACAGGAGTGATGAATGAGTTATTTGTGAATTACAATAAGATTCTTTAGCCTACAACATTGACTAAGATGTCACATGAGATTTCTGAATTTTTAGACCGATTAATACTAGGCCCACTGGACAGCAGTAAATCAGGGCCACCATGAAAGCCTCTTTGATCAGGTATGGCTTTAGGTTTACCATTTGTCCAGCAGGGGTCCAGATATAATGATAGAAATGTTGCACTCTGCCAGGTTGTTCTGAAAAGACTTCTGGAAATTGATCTAACTTTTTGTGGAGGACTTCCTGTTGGAAGAGTGGTAGATGGATAGAGATTAGCTGTTGGTTGAGCTTGAGTTGGCAAGGAGAGTGGCCATGGTCATGGTAGTCTCCTCCATGGGATCGACCTTCCACTCTTTCAACAGATATAGTAAACCTGGGTCTTCTGTATGGTTGGGCTACTCAATTGTTTAATAGACCTTTTTTTTAAGGACTTTGTAAGACCTGTACCACTTTGATATAATTTTGTTTTTCTCAGGTGGGAAGGAGAACTAGGACATACTCCAAAGGGAAACATACCCTGCTACCCCTTGTCCATCATGTAGCCTATTCTGATGTGCCTGTGCCCTACCGAGATAGTGTTAGAACATGTCCCTTACTGCCTCCATTTGGGATTCACATTTTTGGGCTGTTTGAGAAGAGGGTAGGATGGCTATTTCCCTTTCTTCCAGGTCTCTTTTAACATATCCAAACCATTTGGAGACTCTTTCCCATATAGTAATTCAAATGGTGAATACCATAAAGATGATGGTGAAATTCTTCTCACAGCAAATAGGGCATATGAAATCATAAAGTCACCGTTTCTGCAATCTGTTTGTACCAACTTGTGGAGAATCGTTTTCATGGTTTGATTACAACCTCTCCACCAGTCCATCTGTTTGAGGGTGATAAAAGGAGGCCCTAGGTGAAAAGGGAAGGAGGTGTTTTAGGATGTGTTGCCCAATGTTGTTTCATAGAGGGAATGCCTCAGGGTTGATGGGGGCGTAGTCAAAAATCACAAGTATATATCTGTTCACTAGTTTTGATGATTCCAGTGGGCCCACTATTTCCATGGCTATTCTCAAAAAGGTGTTATCAATAATGGTAAGTGGTTTTAATGGAGCTGGGGGAGACGGAGTGGCTATGGTTTACTGGTAGATTTTGCTTGTTGCTACTTATGTCTTTAAATCAGCAAACACTGCAAGCCAGTAGAATTGGGGTAATACTTGGCTTTGGGTCTTCCCTGACCCCTGATGGGAGGCTGTGGGATGGAAGTAGGCAATTTCCAAAACCACCCTTCGTTGACTACAAGAAACCACCATGTATGTACCATGAAGCCCATCCTTTCCCACGTCTCCTCAGTATAGTAGTCCCTTTTTCCAAGAAGAAGAAGAGACCGGCTTGACTATGAACCTGTTCCAAGGTTACGCTAGAAAAGTGACTGTTAGGTTGGCCAGTTTCTTTGAGAGAAGACAAGATCAGGTAACTGGTTTGTTTCCTCAGATTCTCTCACCTTAGATTCTTTAGTGAGGTCTGCTTCCCCATACCAATTGAAAAACTCTCAGTTTGTATAACATTTCCTGTTCTTGGCTAGGCTTCTGTAACCCGAATAGCTTTCTCTACGATTTTTTAAAATGTTCGTATTACTCTCAATTACCCCTTTTATAGTGTATTTGCACACATGGCTTATTCACAATCTTTGTATCTTGCAGCTATATGCCTTCCGTCAGGTTTTTCAGGCTCCCGAAACCTCAACGGCTTTCCCAGTGGCTACGCATCTCTGTAGATATGGTCTGACCTGCTCTAGGACCTGGGCTCCCTCGACGGTCTGGTCTCGGCATCTGATACCAGCCCCCCGGGCTAACACAGATTCTGCTTCATTGCGCCACCAGATGAGACATGTATCTTTTTGTTTCTGCTCTTGTTTCAACATGGACGTCTAGGTTGGATAGAACGCCAACCCTGTGGCGTTCTGTTAGTGTTTTGCTCGCCCTCCTTGCTTTCACTGGACCCACGGCCCAGCGTGGCTTTGCCTCGCCAGGACATCAATACGGCTGATGCTCGCCTCTTCGTAGTAGTCCTACTGCATCGGTAGGAGTCTCTATTTGCTTTACATTTCATCCTCTTCTTATACACATCACAGAAACCATTTGAATAGTCTCCTTCTTTGTTGACCATGGCATTCAGGGTGTATTCAGATTGCCTGAAGCCAAGACAGGTAAAGAAGGATCTTTGTAAAATACTGTATTTATGGTTAATGGAGGCCCACCATACTATTACAACATTACTGACATTAATCTGGTGATGGTATTAACGAATGAGTTAACAGTCACACCGCACACCTGAAAGAACATTTAGTACAGTTCTGCATTTTCTAATACTGATCGCAGAACTGGAAATAGTCAGTTTCAAGAAACAAGCACACTTCTGTCAAAACATTACATCAGGCTATCCACTCCCTATCTGAATCCCATTATGCAATTGGGTAAAAATAAGTGGCATGCAGGAATCTTGGCACTCTGCAGGCGATAAGAGAGGTGATGGGAGCCAAAGAAAACACAATCTTCAAGAGGAAGCCAAACTGATGGTGAAAATGGGTGCTGTCAAACATTCAGCACTTTAGTACCATGTGTGTGTGACAAGATTCAGGCTGTGTCAGCACATCCACGGACAACCACGATGTCAAGAAGGGAAGGGATGGCCATAAGTGGAGGGTCCCCTATATCATCCCAAACCATCAGCAGGAGTGATCAGCAACGGGCGGCAGATATATGACAGATGCATGCTTACAACCCTGGGAGGCAAAGGCAATCACTGTGGTGTACATCAATGGCATGACTAAATCTGGAGAAGCAGGGGCAGCCACACATGTAGCAGCTGGTGAGTAGAGAATCTATGTTCCTTCAATTATGTATTGAAAGTGCATGGGCGTGAACCCAACAACATGCCTGTGTGCTCCCCTAGCTACTGAAAAGAGAGGGCCCAATGAATTGAGCCATACAAAAACACACCATCCCAGATATTTCCCCAATCAATTGCTAGCTTGCACAAAAAGGACTGCCACTCCACCATACCTATTGCAAACATGTTAAAACCTAGTTACGCCAGAAAAAAAGCCTGCCCATTCTCTAAGTACCATGGGACACCCCCACATGCATACCATTTGGATACTCATGCATGCACAGTAGATAAGCACAGCACACGGTCTAATGGTTGCCTTGAAATGTGGTTTGGGCTTCCAAATTAGTCCTTGGCTTGCTCCAAATCACTTTTTACAACTGGTAAGAATTACCTTTCAAGGGGGTGCTGTTGCTCTGATAAATCTCTATCGAAATCCGGTTGCAATACCAGATTCCATTTTTTTTTCTGAATTAGAGAACTTACTTGATATCATCACACAGGACAGACAAATTAGCCATTTGTTTGTACTTGGTGATTTCAACATAAATTGTCTACCAAATTCAAAAAGCAAATCCTCACAAGCCTATTTGAGATGGAACCAGCTAATAAAATACCGTGGCCTTATCATGTTAAATGGCGCTTGTGAGGGTGACATTCCATCTCACCCCACGTGGCATAGAGGTGCTTCAACTTCAACTATAGATTTTGTATTAGTCAACAAGCTCACTCTCTCGGAAATCTCTAATTTTGAAATAATTAAACGTGATACTAGTGACCATGATCTTCTATCTGTTAGATGGAATTTTCTTTCCCCGGCTCCCATTCACAGAGAATTCATTTACACTCCTTCTGTTGTGGTTAATAATGCTCGCACAAGGTTGCGCTGGACGCCGAAAAAATTGGACAAATTTAAACAGCTTATTACTGCTGAACGAACCATAAATACGCCTCAAGACTCGTACACCACTCATCTGGCATTGTTTCGCTCTAAAATTGGCCTCAATTCCCATTTTCACCATATTCACAAACATACTTTTGATCATGAGATACAAAATCAAAAGAATTGGGTGAATCTCCAAAAGCGTCGTGCTGTGCACTTACCAACTGCTATTAGACTTGCTACCATAAAAACTATTAAATGCAAATATAAAAATTGGTTGAGGTGTTATAGATTCACTCAATTGCAACATGATGGTGAGGCAATGCTATCTGCCATTACTGCCAAAAATCTTTCTGCTATATGGTCTTTACTAAATTTGGCAAATCATGAGTCACAGGCCCCTGTACAGATAAATGGCGTTTTGGAATGCGTTTGGATTGAACACTTTAAGAATTTGTACGCCCTGCCGGAAGTATTCCAAGCTTCCACCACTCCACCTCCAATAACTTATGAACAAATGGAAATCCTGGAGGAGGATATTCTATTTTACATCCAGAAGTCTAGTTCCTCTGGAGCTCCCGGCCCGGATGGCTTATCCAATTATACTTTTAAGCAGCATCCGCTTGAATGGACTACCATATTACATCGTATATTTCACCAAATACTCAAAACCGGTGTCATTCCTGACTCCTGGTGTCAGTCAATTATTGTCCCAATCTTCAAGAAGGGTGATCGGTCTAATCCCTCGAACTATAGGCCGATTGCACTTCTTGATGCTCCTGGGAAGTTGTTCGCACGATTTGTTCTGCGAGATTTCAATTTATGGACGCACCAGAGTTCCAGGCGTGATCCTTGTCAAACTGGATTTATACAGGGCTTGGGAACTTCTATTAATCTCTTCTCCCTAACATCTATTTTAAATGATCACTCCTCGAAGCAACAGGCGCTCTACTTGGCTTTTGTTGATCTAAGAGCTGCCTTTGACTCAGTGTCGCGTGAAATTCTTTTACAGAAGTTGAGCCACGCTGGCTGTCCTGCGTACTTAATCTCCTTAATTCATGCTTTACACACAGGGACAACTATTCAGATCAGACTGACTTGCGAAGGTACCTTAACTCCTCCAATTAAAACGTATAGGGGCCTGAAACAGGGATGTGTGCTAGCCTCGTCAATATTTAATTTTTTCATTTCAGACATTGGTTCAAGTTTTGCATACACAGTGGGAGATCCCCCAAAATTAGCACTGAAACCAACTCCAGCCTTGCTTTATGCGGATGATCTTGTCCTTCTCTCTAAAACTCCTTCGGGCCTTCAACACTTACTCGATGAATTAGCTCTCTACACTCAAAAAAATTTGCTATCCGTTAATTTGTCTAAAACTAAAATCATAATTTTCTCTGCTAAACAGCAGAAGCAAAGTAAATCTTTTCATTGGTATCTAAATAAGTCTGAAATTGAAGTGGTTAATCAATACACCTATTTAGGTGTCACCATTTCTAATGTTGGAAGTCAATCACATTGGCATACCATCACTGGGAAATTGACCCAGATGCTTGCGCAAATAAAGATCATCCAGGCAAAGCTGGGGAAGTTTTCAATCATCCCAGCAGTAATTTTTTATTGTCAAAAAGTCACTCCGATACTCCTTTATGGTTCGGAAACACAAGAATTAATGCCTGAATCATTCTGGAGCAGACTGGAGAGTCTGTATTGGAGACGATGCCTAGGACTTCCAAATTGTATCTCTATTTGTTGGATCAGACATGAACTGGGTTTGATTTCTTTATACACTCGTCACCTCTGGTCCATTGTTAGCTTGTTTCGCAAATGCATAATGACCACGAATACCTTGATGCTAATAGGCACCCTGTCCACTCATATGTTTACTAGCAAAGAATTACATATGTCAAAATGGCGCCAAATTGCAATCAATGCACTAGCAGAAGCAGATGTGTCGTTGAAAACATTAATTGAAAATCCCAACAAGGCAAAAACCATGATGTTTGATGCTGATTGGATTAGAACTCGAGAGCATTGTGCAAACTTGTGTGACTTTAAAAATTACTTTCTGTTTCATAAAAAACATGGTTCAGTGGAACCATATTTACTTAAGTCTCCATCAGTCATACACCGAATTGAATTTTCTAGGTTGAGATTCAATCTTTGTCCAACACGCGAAATATTAGAGAGACGAAGATTGTTGGCTGATAATAGCTGTAGACATTGTGAAGATCTTGGTCAAAAGGAAACACTTAAACATCTGCTCACTGAATGCGCCTCCTTGTTTATGAAACAAACTCAATTTTTCAAATCTACTCTTAAAGAATATGTTAATTTATCTTCAGATTTATTATGGCAAATGATACTCGAAGGTAAAAACATATCACTCAGAATTAATGTTATTCGTTTTTTACATGATGTGAACCTTTTAGAACATTTTAAAGTGAGAGATCCCAGTTAATTAAAAATGCATTTTTTATTTATTTGCTTTTTTTTTTCTTTATATTTCTTAACTCAGTAAATGGACATGATCAGATGAGTCCAGTTTAAATTAGTATTCATTTATGTATAGAAACGCTTCTATTATGTTTGTTATTTTATGTATCTGAATGTGTTTCTTTGTTGTTCTTTCTTGTTGTCTTTTTTTTGTTTTGGTGTTTTTTTTAGTTTCTTTTCCTAATTTTACTGTACATAACATGTTGTTTTTAAAAGTTGATTAAATTCAGCTAAAAAAAAAAAAAAAAAAAAAAAAAGATAAGCACAGCTAGACCTGCTAAGCAAATAAATGTATGCATCACTATAACCCTCACTGGCAGAGTAAATGACCACATGTCATACATGTATTTCAAAAGAGAACACCTCCATTGACCAAGAGTGACCGTTTGATAGCCGAACACCTACCACTGGAGCAAACCTCACTGCCCTAGATTCCACCAGCACCATCACAGCAAAAGAACAACAGGGAGGAAGATGTCCAGGATATCATCTGCAAATCCTTTGGCAGAAGCCACAGCTGGGAAGGGTTAGACACTAGCCAAGCCATGCCAGGGATTCCATCCAGGCAGCCAAAGCAGAGTTCATAAAAAACACTGCAAACCAAAGGTCCACATCCCTTAGAAGCACCCACAAATCTACCTTCCACCCATGTTGTGCCTCTATAGGTTGGGCAAGGCATCTTTTCACACATCTGTTAGGAAGAGGTCAGCCCCATCCCCCAGGTGCTTTAAAGTAAGGTGAGATGCATTTGAGGCACTGTGATGCGCAAGCGAGGAGGGTGGAAAGTGAGAGGGATGCCTTCCCATCTAGCAGAACCCTATGTTAATGTAACCAATTATAGTTTAACTACATGGTGTGGCTCAAGGCACAGGCGGCATTGCTATTTTGCATAGATATTAGTAATCCAAGGTAGAAGGCTTGTGCAGTTAATGTGGCATTACATAAACTAGGCCCAAATCCATGAGGCGACAGAAATCCCCAGTCATGCCCGAGCTCCCAGGAGGACAGTTCCGACCCCCACCCGACACACCGTCTATTCATTGTTCTTGAAAGTGTTGCAAAGGTGTGTTTTTCACCCATGAGAAATGTGCCCTACAAGGCCGCAATCAGATACCAGCGCCTAGTGTGCATGTTATCTCACACTGACCAAAGCATGACCTGGTCCATTCCGGGGTGACCATGAGTTATAGCCCATGTAACTGACAAAATCCTAAGATTCACAAATTCCATGGCACCAGGTGCCCTTTGACCATCAGCCCCAAAAGAAACAAGTCCTGAAATGTTCAAAGAAAATAGATAGGGCATATGATTTAAGCGACAATCAAGTGATTTGTATTGCAAAGTGCTGAGAGGGATAAATTATAGTTCAAAACGAGGGTGGAGACCTTGGAGCCCGATGGCCCGGTGGGAGTGAGTGAAATGTGTGTGTGAAGGTTAGAGTGCCCCAGAACCTCCTGTGCCCGTCTTGAGGCCTGCCAAGTGCACATCATGAGTGATAAAACAAGCTGTATAAGCTGACCAATAAACTGCCATACCATATGGATAAAGGTGGTACCTGTATAGGGTCCATGCAATCAGTCATGCAGGTTTTTTATTATCTGTATTGCATCATATATGACATTGTTTTGCTTTATAAGATTCTGCTTGTACTACTTTTCGGCAGAATGTTCTTAGCAGCAGCCGTCTTTGCTGTTGCTCTCATCTGTGTGTGAGATTAAACTTGTTATCCTTACAAGATCGACTTGGGCCTTTCCTCCCTAGAGGGTTGCATTCTCTGGTATGAGCGTTCAGGGGTGTGCCTTCAATTGGTGAACCCTATGTGATCCCATCACCCTTCCTACCTGCAGATTCTTTAGGATGCTTCTCCAGAAGGAGCCATGCCTGCCTACAGCGAGTGGCCCTCTGAAAAAAAACCCTGTTGCTTGTGCTAATGCAGGAGCCATTTTAAGAAAAGGCCTTCTCTTTGAAGAGGGGTGCGTCTCTGAGGAGAGTGCAGGCTGGTGTTGCAACCCCATGATGGAGGAGTTTGGGTGAGCATGCACATGTGAGTAGATAGCTAACAAGTAGGGGACAGATGCATGGAGAACTGTGAGTAAGTTGCAAGCCATCCAAAACGAAGTGTTTGCGAACATCACAGGACTGTATCCGAGCATCCGGACTGTTTTTGAACTTCAGAGTTGAAAAATACCTTTTTACGTTTGTTTTGGCTTGTTATGGCCATATCCTATCCCATCCTCATCACCCCTCTCCTGCCCAGAGATTGTTTGATGAGTTTGACAAGTGCAATGTTGTGTTTTTTAATATGTTTTTACAGCGATGTTTGTGGACAGAGCAAATCCAACATGGCGATCGTTTCCAAAAATCTGATGAACTTCATGCTTTTCACCATCCAATCAGTGGGTGTGTCTTATGTCCGCAGACTTCACGTCGCCTTCTAGGTAAATCGGATGCCCGGCAGCAGTCGGAACAGGGAAGTGAGTCTGCGCACCGAACCCAGATATCACACATTTATTTGTTACCTGCTTTTAGCATGTTTTAATGAAAACTACTGGATGGATTTACACCAAATTTACAAAAGCACGCTTACGGGACCAAGCTGTTGCTCCTGCCACAAATTTGGTGAAAATCCATCGAGCGGTTTAGGCTGTAGGCGTGAGCAAAAAACCTTTTCCATTGCGCCTGTGGAAACAAAATGTTTGGACCCCCCCTATAAATTTGCCCCCCCTTATTGAAACCTCACCAAACTTACCAAGTAAATTTAGAGTGGCCCATATACTCTTTTTGCAAAGGTTGGTATAAATTCGTCCCGGGGGATCCATTTTATAAGCCACCCAAAAAGTGCTCGTATTGTAGTGCGTGATAGCGGCCTTGTAGTTATGGTTAAGTTGCTAAACCCATAGGAAGACCACTTTTTTGCTCCCCCTGGAGGAATCCTCACCAAACTTTGCAAAAAAAAGTATATGGCCTACTCTGAATTGTTTCTGCAAGTTTGGTGAGGTTTCGTGCAGGGGGGGCAAAGTTACAGGGGGTACCCAAACATTTATTTTTTCCATAGACTGAATGGGCAAAAACTTTGTGCACGCCTACCGGCCAAACGGCTGGATGGATTTTAACCAAATTTGCGGCAGGAGCAGGGGCTTGGTTCCGAAAGCGTGCTTTTGTGTGTTTGGTGGAAATCCGACCAGTACTTTCGTTAAAAAGAACTGAAATGTAATTAAAAAAAAATAGTGATATCTGGCTCTGCTCCATTGACCCATTTCCCTGTTCACTCCACGGACAAACGTCTCATTGCTTGCAGTACGCCGTGATGTCGGTGAACATTGGATGCGGCCGGTGGTTGCTGGAGGGAAGCGTCCTGTGCGTCAACATTTTTGGGAAACGTTGCCATGGTGTATCGGAGGACAGTGCAGCGCCGAAAGGGCTTGGAAAAAATACTTAACGCCATGTGGTGGTAGGAAGAAGTGATGGAAAGGGTGGGGGAGTGAGAGATGGTTCATCTGAGATATGTTATTAGGTGGAAGAAGACGGTGGTGTGCCTGCAGTATCCGTGAATACTGCAGCAATTTGCAGGTCCCTCCTTAGGTGACTACCATGTGTGGGGAATGCAGGCAGTCTTTGTTACGGCACAGTAGCTCATGCCGCGACCTCTAACCATGGTTACTGGTGGCAGCTGAATTGCAGAAGGGGAGTGCATTGTACATGACATAAACATTGTAACATAGCTAATGCTATACTGTGTTGCATGTGGTAAGCCGGTAGCCCCTTCCATGCATGGCTGGAGGCGTTGCACCAACAACTATAGGCCCTGGTTGCAAGTAGGTTTGACATTGTTGCCTTGTGTGTGTGGTTTGTCAACATTGCATACATTGTTGGTTCGATGGGAGCACCAGCAGTGAGCTGCCATGCGTATATTGTTGGCTCCATGGGTGTGGTCATTGTTGGAACATCCTACAGTTTTCGGGTATGGCTGGAGATGGTGCAGTGCCAAGTCCTGCAGTGTACACACTGGGTGCATTGTTGGAATACTGTCAGTGTAGAAGAGGGTATGGTTCAAGTGCATCTTCTATGAGCTTGGATACTGCTGTGTGTCAACTCGGTGCAATGTTCTAATAGTGTGCGCTTAGATGTGGATAGGGTTGAAATGCATATTTTATGGCCTTGGGTTGTGTCCATTGTGCGGAGTGCTGACTACTGTACTGCACTGTGAGGTATTGGTTTTGTGGACTGAATAGACTGTTGGGAGCAGGGCCACTGTTGTGAACATTTTTTTGGGTCAGTTGGCAGCAACAACATAGTATGTGAATAAAAGTGTGTAAGGGTGCCAGAGGCTGTGTTATGTTTGTACATTCTGCTAACTATTGCATGTTTCTATGTATAGCTGGATCACGGTGCAGAGGTTGGGTAGGAGTGCCAGTGGCTCTGGTATGTTTGTGGATTCTATTACTTGATCACATGTTGGCATGCATGGTTGCATTATGTTGCGGTGGGTGTGTCCAAGGCCTTGGGTGCATGGCCAAAGGCCGTAGGCTGTAGGCCATGTACCCAAGAGCCAAGGGCTTGACCACACTCACCACAGCAATGCAATTTGGACTCTGCAACAGTAAGAGGGTGGTGACCTATAAAGAATGGTTTTGGAGCACATTTTAGACTTGATAGAGCACCAGAAGTGAGCTGACCTGCGTACATTGTTGGTTCCATGGGTGTGGTCATTGTTAGAACATCCAACAGGTTTTGGTGTATGGCTGGGATGATGCAGTCACAAGTCCTGCAGTGTGGACACTTGGTGCAGTGTTGGAATACTGTCAGAATAGAAGAGGGTAGGGTTGAAGTGGCTCTTCTATGTCCTTGGATACTCTGCTTTCTGGAAATTGGTCGGAGTAGGGCCAATGTTGTGAAGATTTTGTTGTTTGGTTAACAGTGACACAATACTTAGTGAATGGAAGCAGGTAGGGGTTCCGGAGGTTGTGGTATGTTTGTGGATTCTGTTAATTGTTACATGTTTCTATGCATCGCTGTTTTATGGTGCAGGAGTTGGGTAGAAGTGCTGCTGGCTATGTTACGCTTGTGGATTGTGGTTTCTGGCCACATGTTCGCATGAATGGCTCTATTATGTTGTGCTGGGTGTGGGCAAGGCCTAGACTCTCGTGTGAATGGCCAAAGTCGTGATGGGTGCCGCTCTGGATGATTTTCAATGCTGAAATTGTGGATTATTTTGCAGAACTTTCTACTGGAGGTGCTTTGGAAGCACACGCAACGGGCACTCGAAGTGTGTAATGCTAAATATGGCATGCTGTACAGAAATTATAGTGTTGGATGCAGAGGTCTTGGCTGTCATTGGAGCATGCATGTGTGAATATTTCACAGTACCGAATGAGGGAGTGCTGGAAAAAGAACAGTGGAAAGGGAAGAAGTACTGTCCCTGCTTTACTGGGGTGCGGCCCTCGCTGTAGCTGGGAAAGCGCACATGCCACATTCTGCCCTTCTGAGCAAGGTGGGTATGGAAATGGAACTGTGGGGATTATCCAATCAGGTGCTCAGGGTGTGGTTGACAGGAAGGGGCGGTTTATTTTTTTCCCAATACTTTGTGTAGTGAGGTTGGTAGAGATGGAGAGACGCACAGTGCTGATCGTGGGTGATACAATTGTGCAACATCTGGACAGATGTGCTGTACAAAGAGGCACTTCTGCTAATTTCGGGTTGGAAGGAGTGGACACTTTGTGGGGCAGTCTCTATGAGTGCAGTTTCCGCAGAGTGGTTTGTCTTTGCAGATATGTGGCATCTGTGGCTACCGTTAATGTTGTTGTGGTGCATTATGGAAGTGTATATTTGGGTTACATGTCATGTGGACATTTGCTCCGTCACCTGAAGCAGTTGCTGAATGTAGTGATTCAAATCTGTCCCACTGCCAAGGTCGTTTTCTCATGCATAACACCAAGAGGAGTATGGGACCATGCCGGTGTAATTTGTCCCCAGCCAGAGATCGGAAGGTGTCTTATAAACAGAAGCATGAGCAAATGTATGTGCACTGCTGGGGTGTTCTCCACCCACTATGAGATCATGAGGTCAAAAAATAAGCATTGGTTCCATAGAAATGTCATTTATTTGACCGCCATTGGCAATATCATTTTCTTTTACCCTGTGCAAGAAGCGTTGACCAGAATTCAGTAAAAATGTAAGTAGGAGAAGCAATCAGAAACATATGTAAAGAGAAAAGAAGGTTGTTTGCATACATGTAAAAAAAAGCAAAACAAAAAAAGAAATATTTTCAGAACCAGCCCTACAGACTCAATCCCCTACCCTGTTTCGAATTACTTTCCCTTGCTCCTCTTCCTAGCACGATAACGCTGCGGATTCCGCAGTAGTTTCAGGATTACATGTACCACATCCAGCGCTTTTCAGGATGGCAGGCATAGAAATGGGCCTGTGGAGGCTAACACATTGCTCAATAAGGTTTTGTGGTTGTGGTGTGTACACAAAAACTGGGGCAGAAGGTCTGTTTGTACAGAGACCTGCAGAAGGATATTGTTGAAGTGTGCAAGGTAAGGGAAGGCATCCTGTTTGTATGCATGCACTGTATGTACTTGATGTACATTGATAAGTAACACTGAATGCTGCTTTTCTGCAATATTTTTACGAATTTTGTAGGAGATGGGTAAGTGTGGAACAAAATTTGGAGCATTGCCGGAAGGCAAGAAGACAGTTACTGTTTGGATATTAGAATGGCTAATATGGGTAAATGAAAATGTTGGAAGCATATTCCATTGCAGTGGCACTAGATCATAGGTGATGGGAATAAGAACAGTATGTCTTGTAAGTACGTTGTGGACGTTCAGTGGCAGACAGCCTGCTCAGAGGCACTTATAAAAGAGTTGTAAAACTAGTGTACAGAAAATATTTCTACCGGTACTTTGCGGTGATGGGTGGCCATGTGGATGAAGGTGGATGCAGAAATCTTGGATAGTTTTACAGAACTTTCTACTGGAGGTGCTTTCGAATCACACAGCACTGTCACGCTGATTGTGCAATGGTACATATGAAGTGTTGTACAGAACTGACAGTATTACATGCTGATGTCTTTGATGTGATTGGTGGATGCATGTGTAACTATTTAACAGTACCCAATGAGGTAGTGCTGGACAAAAAATAGTGGAAAGGGAAGAAGGACTGACCCTCCTTTACTGGGCCTAGCCCTCACAGTACTTGGGGAAGCGCACGTGCCATAGTCTATGCTTCTCACCATGCGGGCCAATGGAAATGGGACTGTGGGGATTATCCAATCAGATACGGAGGGTGTGGTTCACAGGAAGGGGTGGTAATACTATGTTTCATTACTCTGCGTAGTGAGGAGGGCTGAAATAGAGAAACGCATTGTATTGATTTTGGGTGATGCCTTTGTGGTAGATCTGCACAAGTATGCCCAGGAACGGCACATTGACGGTGATTTCGGTTTGGAAAGAGTGGACGCATTGTGGTGCGCTGTTCATGCCCACAGTTTTGGCATTTTTCTTGACCTTTGCAAACAAGTGACCAGTTTTGCTAAAGTGCATGTTGTCGTTGTGCATTATAGCAGCATGAATTTGGGTTACATGACTTGTTCACATGTGTTCCATCAACTGAAGAGTTTGATGAAGGCAGTGAAAAGGCTTTTTCTCACTGCCCAGGTGGTTTTCTCTGCCATAACACCAACAAAAGTATGGGACTATCCTAATGTATGCTGTGCACATCCAGAGGCTGGAAGGGGTCTTAACAATAGAAGCATGTGTGATTTTTCGTCCGCTCGTGGGCTGTTCTTCTGCAACCATGACAGCATTCATTCTCGAAATGTGGTGTGTTTCCATGCAAATGGCATTCTTTGTCCAGCATTGGTGATGCTCTTGTGTTTGCCCATATACAGGAGGCATTGAAAAGTTTACTGTAAGAATGTGAGGAGGAGAAGAAAACAGAAAACCCTATGTAAACCAAAAATAAAGGTGTTTCTCTAGAAGCATCTACAAAAAAAGAAAAAAGGCTCTTTTCAGAGCTAGCTCTGATGATTAAATCCCCTAACCTGGTTAGAATTTACTCCCCCATGCCCGCTAACAACACGAAAGATACATCCAGGGGTTTTGAGGTTGGTGGGTATGGAAATGGGACTGTGCAGGCTAAGTGATTGTGCAATGGCATTTCTTGGTGTGGTGTCTACGCAGAGGAATGTTGTTCAGAACTGATAGTGTTACATGGAAAACTCTTCACTGTGATTGGTGGATGCGTGTGTGACTATTTATCAGTATCGAAAGAGGAGTTGCTGGAAAGAAGAAGAGCTGTTACTGCTTTACTAGGACGAGGCCCTCTCGGTACTTCAGGAAGAGCACATGCCACATACTTCCATTGTGAGCATGCTGCCCATGGGAATGGGATAGTGGGGATTATCGGTACTGAGGGTGTGCTTCACAGGAAGGGGCGTCAATACTTCTCTCCATTACTGTGCGTAGTGAGCCAGGCTGACATGGTTGCCATTACTTGCAAAGGTAATATAGCATAGCAGAAATTGTTCCAAACTCAGTTTTAGCTCACAGCAATGTAGGTTGCTACTCTGTTCTGAAAAGCTACAAACAGAATGCAGAGCAGGTCTGGGGTGTGACCTTTTGTTGGGCTGCTGCAGAGACCTTGCAACTGGCAAAAAGGCCTACATCGTTGAACCAAATACATAAATGTGTAGTGGCACACTGTGGGGAGTTTGTAAGTGTGCAATTTCCAAGAACACTTCATAGATCGAAGAACATTGCACTTTTCCACTAATCCAGGGTCCGGATCGTGTCTACGCCATAGGGCCCATGCGCAGCGTGGGTGTGATCTTATGGTGATGTCGCACATGTTCTCCATTGGGACGTATGTCCCGCAGGACGCATTTTGGGCAGAATATTTTGTGAGCATGTGCATAGGTGTCCTATGCACATCGCTGGGATCTCTGCAGTTAATAATAGTGCAACACACATGTGCCGACCATTTTGGGACATGCTTGGTGTTTGTAGGGTATAGTAGGTGGGATGTTTATGTGTACAGTTACGTGTAGGACGTGGGTGGGCACCTCGACCTACTTAAAGTTTGTCACAAGTTTCTTTGCATATGCTGGACAGGAGCGGTGTTAGCAGGATATAGAGGAACAAATGTCTGCTCCCACAACTAGTTATAGGTGGTTCTCAAAGTGCAGACATGCGGTTCATATTGGCATGGTACAGTTGCCTTCATTGTGATTGTGGATAGGCCGGGCAGGTGCGGTGTCCATAGGACACCTCCCTTTTCCTAAATTGCAGTAATTCCCGCCAGTAGTGTGCGCCGCTGAGTCATAACAGCATTTTAAAACTAAAGGAAAAGGCACATGTACACTCAGCAACAACTTAAATATCAACGTTTACTTCCACACATTCATACATGCCATTAGGAAAGGGAGAGGGTAGCAGAAGTGAATACTAATTGTGAGGAATTATGGATTTGCACAAGTCGGTTGTGAGGGGAGGAGGGGATTTTGGTAGCAGCGTAACGTCTCTAGTCACATGGATTTTGATGGCATGGCAGGGTGTGAAATGGGGAAGAGGTATATGTACAGGTTGCGCAGTAATAGTTTATCTTGACCACAATATGTCCTTGTACGTCATCTTTTAAGGCAGCAAAATTGTTCACCAATTCCTCCTTTTTGCCTTCCAGGTTGTCGTGTTTGCTATTTACAGAGTTTCTTTCCTTTCCTGTGCCTCAATGCTCTTGTTGAAAGGATACCGCTTGTGCCGCCTTGCTTTCCTTTCCAATATGTTCTCTTAACGAAAAAAAAATCTGTTAGCTGTGCATGAAGCAATAGATATTACATATTTTACTTTTCAGACTGCAGTGCATACCAATGGGGTTACTATTGTAAGTCATTGCGTCATGAGGGACATTTTCTTCCAGCACTCTAAGGTGAATGCCATTCCTGTGTAAAAAAAGAAAGGTTATGCTTCTCAACCGTTGTATATTGCACCACCTGTGCAATTATCAGAAAAACGTCATTGTGCTTACTGGGTTGTAGTGATGTTCTGGTCTTAGTACTTTCCAGTCCTTACTCTGCCCGTTCGTTATTTGTTACCATGTAAAGTAGCAGTGCAGTATGATTGTTGAAGGCAGACATCACTTCTCTCGTTGGTGCATTCCGTTATGGTGTACGCCCTATAGCTTTGTGTTGTTTGTTTCATAAGTACACAGTTTGCAGACCTCCTCTATTTTCCCTTGCACTTCATGCACATGGTGCTGTTTGTATATGTTCCTTGTGTTTGGTGAATGGTACCACTACGTAAGAAAGCCCCTGCCTTTCTGAGCAGGTCGGATGCCACCCAAAGTCCGCAACCAGACGCATATGGGGTCATTACGACCCAGGCGGTAAGTACACCAACTTTACCCCCATGGTGTAAACTACGTTTACACCATGGTGGATGGCGGATTTACCGCCCCATTCCAAGGTGAGTGGGGCGCTAAATCCCCATTTCCCATTTACCCTTCCCCATTCCCATTTTTGCCCCATAGGGCATAATGGGAGTGGGGAAGGCGCTAATTACGGCACCGTAAATTACGGTGCCGTAATTAGCACCAAGGCGGTTTAGCGCCATGGATTTTAACGCCTGCTAAAAGCAGCCATTAAAATTGGAATCAGGCGTTAAGGGTTAACGACGGCGTTAACCCTTAACGCCTGAGTTGTAATGAGGCCCATAGTCCGTGACTGCTGTGCGCATTAATATGTGCCAGCAGGTTCAGTATGTTGTACAGTACATCTTCACAAACTAAAGGTATCCTGGTAAAAACATATGACATTCAGTGTTAAAGGAACATTATGGTTAAGTTGCACTAGTAAAAAACCTATGCAATTCACTGGAAATACGTTGTTACAGGG